>NC_141535.1:45727500-46063750 GCF_021556685.1 Rattus norvegicus
TTCATAGAGAGCCTAGATAAGGTAATGGGCTAGTTCCATCAAAGCTGGGTCATGCCTTTCAACATGTTTACATAGGGGCTGCAGCAAACTCACTTTTCAAGGAAGGGACGTTTGACATGACTCTCTTGTCCTTGCCTTAAATCCACAAACTGCTGAGCCTCTGAGCTTGGAGGAGCTTAAATGTCTCAAGAGCCATTTGTCTTCAGTGATAGCCATGGTTTCACAGGAAACATTTCTTTGGTGCAGATTATGTTTCAGGATCACTGGATTCCATTGGTTTTATTCTAATTCAAACATTTGTAGGGAAAAAATAAGTTCCATAATCTAATTCCGAGTCTTACTCATTTTAACAAATGAGGGTTTCTTTAAGAAGAAAATATAAATAAGATCTAGTAAAACACTATATATATATATATATATCATATATATATACATATATATATGATCAGGAAATGAATTGTGTTTACTGGGCTCTCAGTTCATCCTTCTGTGTAGCCTCACAGCAAACTGACATTATTGTCACTTGTATTCCTTGGTCAGCACGGTGGCTTAAGGAAGCATTTGATAGTACGATTTCCTGTCTGTGAAGACAGAAATGGAATAGCTTCATCCAGGAAACATGCTCTCTGCAAACTGACCTGTGTGTGACGAGTGTATGCTATAGTACCCAGGATGGAGACTGTCATAGTCAGATATGTACGACACTCATTATTTACAGCCCTCCTTCGATAGGCTCAAAATGCCAGGTATGTAAATATGTTTTCTCCAGGGAAACATTGAGAATTCTACTAACTCAAAAATAATGGCTTCGCCGTGTCCCACAGTGGACCTCCTTTGACTCAAGACAGCATTCCTAAAAGCAGCGCAAAAGTCAGCTTATTCATTTATTGTTCATCTGATTATTACAGATAGAGAACAAGCAGTGCAGCTTGACAAGTTAAAATCAGTTCCTGAACAGCTCCACAGTTAACAGGCACCATTCTGCCGTCAGCATTTCCTGAAATTTAGTGAATGACTAAATGCCAGTAGCCAATATATATCAACTATAACCAGGAAATACATCATCCCGAAGTCACTACTGCCCAAAGTCGAGGGTTAGCCTCTGTGGTGTCTTTGTATCAGACTCTGGACCAGCGCTTCTCAACTTGTGGGTCGTGACACAGGGGTTGCAGATCAGATATTTACCTAGGGTCTAAACTGATGACCTTACCATTGACACCGAACTGAAGGGAACATGTGAAAATGGCTTTATTTAAATGTTTCAGTGAAAGAAAGAAGAAAATGGCTTACCCGTTGCCCCTTCTCCTTGAAAAATAGTTTGGTCCACAGCAGGCGCTTAGTGCCTATGGTCCTAGCAGTGAAGTGAGCATCAGAACAAAGCCTTTGTTGTTTTCAAGACAGGTCATGTCATTGAAGAACTAAATTCTCAGTCATTTCTCCAGCAGCTCTTTGCAGCAGGGCGGTGCATGGTACTGGACATTGTACCGTCTACCACTCTGGTCCTACCCTTGAGGGGCTCATGTCTGTCACAGAAACAAGTTTTTCTTACCACCCTCTGTTTTGGAAGACTTTCCTTGGGCATTCTGTAGTTTCCAGAAATAGCTAAAAGTCGAGAGACGTTTTAAGAGAGAATTATATTTTTAACCTCGGATCTAAGGAACCATTGTAAATTAAGCAGAAAGTGGAGATGAAGAAAGCTGGGGGAGTGCACCCAGGAAAGCTGGGAAATAACACAGAATATACGAATACTGCAAATGGTTCAGTACTGCTGACAGAGATGAATTCTCGAAGACTATTTTGTGCGATTTGGTCTTCGTCGTAAGGATTACCCTCCACCAACGGGTATGTGTAAATGAGGAGTCAAATGGCAGATAAGGGTATTTATAAGCACCGGTTGCAGCATGAAGAATGGAAAGGAAAGCATCAAAAATGGGACTGAGAAAACTAGGAGATTGTCACATTGATTATGTAGGAAAATAATAACCAGGCGGGATGGAGACAAGCAAGAGGTAATGCAGTCGCTAGACATAAGTAAGGAGCACAGTAGAGGAGGTGGCAAGGATAGTGCTGGGCTTCTGACTTCAACCACCGGAAGCTCCTGGAACCATTCCCTGAGAAAAAGGTGGCAGCTGGAGAGCAGACTAAGGGATGGCAGCCATGAGCTCTGTGTAGAAGCTGCCCATTCTGGAATGCTGGTAGGAATTCTGTGTTCCGTGGTTCATTTAAACTCCTGAACTTTGGTTTCATTGTCGTTTTACTGTTTTGTTCTGTTGTTGTTGCTGCCGCCACCACTGTTGTCATTGTCGTCATTGTCATTGTCATCATTGGTGGTGGCAACACAGTCATCATCATTGTTGTTTTAGGTAAGGTCTCACTGTGTAGCCCAATGCCTCAGTCTTTTAAGAACTGGGATTGCAGGTATATGCCACCATAGTGAGTCCAACTGCCGAACTGTCCCTGAATTCTACAACATACATATGGATAGAAGAAGAACCCACAGAGGGTTCTATAAAATTGTGGTGCAAAGGCAGATGCCACAAAAGCCGAGTCATTTTCTCAGTCTCCAGTATCATATGCTGCCTAAAGCACAAGTCAGACAGTGCTGGTGGGAAAGAGCCTTAATGTAGCAAGAGGGTCATTAATGCTGGGGAAAAGGCTCAATGGGAAAGAATGCATACTGCACCACACAGCCCTGGAGCCCAAAGCCACAGAACTCATACAATAACTAACTGGAAATGGTCACTTGTGTACCTATAACCCAGCACAATGGGAATCTCTGAGGCTTTCTGACCAACAGCCTAGCCAAAAAGAAGTGGGAGACCGTGTCTCAAGAAATAATGTGTTCTATGATACACACACACACACACACACACACACACACACACACATACACACACACGCACACAAGAATGAAAGAATAACTGACATTAAAAAATAAACATTAAGACAACACCTATATAACTCATCGAGCATGGAGAAGTTGGGCTGGTGACTGTCTAGACCCTTCCCTGCTACAGACTAGTATTCCCGGAACTAGAGGTACCCTGCATACTCCCAAAGGCAAAAGGTAAATATGACGCTCTACAACGAAGCCCTTCCTGCAAGGTGCACTAGTGCCATGGTGACACGAAGCTTGTGACGTAACCACCTAGCATCTGATTGGAGTTAGGACCCATTTCTTGAGATGGAACCTACTCCTGCCACTGCTCAAGTGACCAAGACCCTGAAACTAGATAGCCCAGGGACCTAGGGGGGGAAATGGTACTCTGCTAAAGGAAGGTAGCCATGAAATGACTCCCAGTGATGTTCTGCTGTCCTCATTAGTACCCCACATAGCCATCATTAGAGAAGCTTCCTCTTATAGTAGGTGAAAGCAAACACTGAGCTCCTCAGCCAGACGAGGAGCAGAGAGTGGGCAACCTTGAAACACTCAGTTCTGAATGGGTTCTAAGTAACTATCAAATACCTCCCCTCAGGGCTCAGGGAACTTTGTGGAAAAGGAGGCAGAAAATGTGTAAGAGCCAAAGGAGAGAGAGGACATCAAGAAAATAAGGCCTTAAATACAGCAGTGTCGACAAACACACAGACTCACAGGGACTGTGGCAGCAAACACATGTGAACTCACTGGTCTGCACCAAATGGGTCCCAGTGTTGTGAGGAGAGGTGGACACAAGCCCCCATCCTCAACCCAGAAGCTATCTTCAACTGCTAATCATCTGCAAATGAAAAATTAGTTTTCTGCAATAGAGATACAGACCACTTACTAGGGATACAAACTGATTTTTTTTTTAAATGATTTACTTCTTTGGTATATATGAGTACACTGTAGCTGTCTTCAGAACACCAGAAGCGGGCATTGGATCCTGTTATAGATGGTTGTGAACTACCGTGTAATTGCTGGGAATTGAACTCAGGACCTTTGGAAAAGTAGTAAGTGCTCTTAACTTATGAGCTAGCTCTTTCCTGGTTACAAACCAATCTTAAGATCTGGCCCCATGCCCAGCAGTAGATCCCCAAGACAAAATGAACTCAATAGCATCTTTGGGGACCCTTGTGTCATAGTATTTTGTCATGGCATTATTTTAACCTTACAGGTCCTTTGCATATATTACATGGCTTCTGGTTTTAGTTTTTTAGAGATTCCTGTGAGTATAGACATGTGTGCCTCTGAGTATGTGTGTCTATGTGTCTCTCTATATATACATATGTGTGTATCTATATATGTATATATATGTGTGTGTATGTGTGTATCTATATATGTGTGTATATCTATCTAAATATGTTTATACATGAGTGTCTATATGTGTTCTTGTGCTTTTTCCATAGATTTTTTTCTTCTGTTTGTTTTGTCCTTCCCAGTTTGTCTGGTTTTTATTTTATTTTATTTTACTTGATTTCATTATTATTCTCTAGATGCCTGTTTGATCTCTAACCAGAGACAGAAAGGATGTGAATTCTGGTGGGGGTGGGGAGGATCTCAGAGGAGTTGCGAGAGGAAACTAATCAGAACATACTGTACAACAAAATCCACTTTCCATAAAAGAAAAAGATAAAAATAAACATTAAGAGGAAGTTTATTAGTAATATTTAACAGGACCGATGCTGGAGGAACGTTGGCATAGAAGTCAGAGTTCCAGAATAGCAGAGTGAGCCTCAGGGTCAGGAATTAGTGAGAGTGAGCACAGACGCCTGTCGCAATAAACTCGATGCAACTGGAACAGGTAACATGAGCCAGCAGCAAGAGCGAGGCAGAGCTGTGGGTGACAGGCGAGCCTCAGGTGTCCTTCCTCAGGGACTACCCACCACTTTTTGAGAAAGGCTCTTACTGGCCAGGAACTCACCAAGCAGGCTAGACTAGTCCCTAGAGTGACATTTTTAATAGTTTGGAATTTTGATTTATTTTTTAAAAACCACAGAAATATTATCAGAATGTGTTTTTGTTTTAATCCCAGGTGTGGGGATATGGGGCTGTCCGCATCAGCTGACTATGATTTATCTTAAGCTCTAGCAGAGGAATGGTTTTGCCAACTGCAGATGTGTGATGTTTGGAATTCTGGGAGTTTTTCAGAGGGTCTGTAAATGCTAGAGATTGGATTGGCTGGGATCAGTAATTGTTGATCGCTTCAGGAGTGGTGGTGGTTGTGATTTGATAGAAGCTGTGCTCAAAAAAGAAACTGTAATCAGACAATCAGGGATATCTCTCTCTCTCTCTCTCTCTCTCTCTCTCTCTCCTCCCTCTATCTTTCCCTCTTGTTTCTCTCCTATCTAGTGTTAGGGAGGTGAAACTGGGAGCTATAAAGGGTAGGAAAAAGAGGAAGTCACAAAGTAGCAAAGACCACATACACCTCCCCATCTCTTCCCACCTCGGGTTGCAGACACACACTATGACCACCGACACCCATCCTTTTATGTTATGGGTACTGGAGATCTCACTAAGGTCTTCATGCTTACAAAGCAAGCATTTTATCAAATGCACTCTCTCCTGCTCAGAGCGCATTATGGGAGGAAACTGTGGGTTGTGTGAATCAGGAGCAAGTGAAGCAGAAGGAGAGAGAAGGAGTCGCCAACAAAGCTGTCTATAAGGCTGAAAAAAAAAAAAAGACAAACAAGCAAAAAACCAAGTACCTTGAAACTAGTTGACACTGAGAAGAAATCACTTCAGCAGTGATGGGAAGCAGGGGGGAGGTGATGATTCCCCCAGGTAAGTTTGTGGTGAGAATGGGAGGAAGTTCCTGTCTAGTGGTTTTATTTTCTCATCACATAGAAAAAAATTTCTTACCTAGAAAAACTGTTTTCTTTCCTGAAGTATATATGCCAACTTTATGATCATGAATTTTCTGATTGTGGTTTCACCTATGAGTAAACCCAAAACTTACCATTAAATAATTACTTGTCTTCCTTTAACAAGGGGCTCTTTAACCCCTAGTTCCAAGAGTTGCTCAAGCCAAAATTTAGTGGGCATCAGAGTACAGATGAATTCTACCCTAGGTGTAATGCTATGGGTTCAAAGCACCTTTGTTTTATCTAGGGAAGGGACATCCAACATCACAAGAGACTCAAAATATTGCACCAATGACCTAGAACCCATTCATCAGGAGCACCGTCATTTGCAAGTATATCACGAAACAAGTTCTAGCCATTCTCAGCAGTTGGCTTTCCATCCCAGTCACAAACAACATGGCAGCCAACGTATTTGCAGAATGGCCAAGGCTCCACTCAGATCTGAAGAAGGAAGCAGGGAAGCTTCACCTCCCGGTTCTCTGTCCTCACTCTGGGGATCCCATTTTGATGCTTCACAAGGAGGGAGGATCCTGGAGAAGTCTCCTAATTGGATCAGCAGCCGCCCTCCCATAAACACACCCACATCCACACACCCTTCCTGTGCCATTTCAAAAAAGAAAGGTTCACGTCTGTCCTTTCACACAACTTCTGAAGAAAATTATTCGATCAACTTCCAAGTTGACTATTTCAAAACTTAGTAACATCCTGAATTTGTCAGTGAAATGAAAGTAGGAAAGGGAAAGGGGTGGGAAACAGCTTGGCAGAAAGGATAAACAGGACACAGGATGAGGAGGAGCAGCCGGAATGTGGAAGGGTTGTGCTGGTTCAGTCAACTGAGATGTAAAGGCATACAGTTCTCTCCTCTGTTCTTTATTGTCTAGCAAGCATTTCACCATATTCCTCAGGGATAAGATCTGATCCGCTCCACTGCTAGAGACGCAGCAATTGGAGAGACTTTTGTAGTAGAGAAGTAAACAGTAAGTAAGAGCAGGGAGCCAAAGTCAACAGTTAGCTATTCCTTTCCAGCTGGAAAAGAGGATCATTTTAGTGTTTTTCAGCCACACCCCTCGCTGGCACAGGCCCAGCTCTTTTTATGCCCAGAATTTTTACCTTTTCTGACAAGACCTTAGTCCAGCATCTCTGATCCAAGTGCAGCTGTTTAGAAGCCCCTCCCCTTCCCCTATCCTTCCATTTTCCTTGTCCAGCCTGCCATGCTGCCACTGCCTGTGGAAGAAAAAGTGGACCATTGGCTTAGACATCTCAGTCAATGCAATTCCCTATTGACTTGTGGCAGACCATGGCCCAAATCACTCATTTCCCACTACAAGGAATGGAAAGTTCTTTTCTACGGCCCCAAAAATCACCACCTTGGCAGAAGCCACGTCAGTGTAATTTGTCTGCCTTGAGGAGACAGCCTAGGCCAGAGTGAGTTGGGGCTGCTGGACTGTCACTTGGAAAACAGGTTGTTTTTCTGGGGTGAATTTGGGTTTATTGAGCTTATAAAAGCTTCATTTTGGAAAAGATGATGGCTATTGTTCATAATGAAGCATCACAACCCTATCTCCAGAGGCTTCTCCGCCCTAATGAAGCATGAGGTAAGGACACCGGGACTTTATGACTGAGGCCATCAGCTATAAAGGACACTATGTAGGTCCTGTTCCATTGGAAGGCTCACTTTGGATCACTGTACAAGCTGAAAAGGAGGAACCAAGCAAGAAGACTGTGGAAGGCAGGGTAGGCGAGCTATTGTCTTTGAATTTGCACTCAATGGGAAGGAAAAGAAGAAAATGAAAGGGAAGTTTCCTGAACGTGTAGGGGTTGCCCACTGTGATTCTCACCAAGGTCAACTCCAGCTGAGAGATGTGAGGACATTAAGCAGAAACTCATTTGGCCTGATTTGTTTGGTAAACCTGTCACATGGGGAAAGAAGAAAGAGAGGCTAGGGGTATAAGAGCTAAAAGCAGTGTGTGGTCCATGTGTTGGATCTGGTTTGAAGAAACCAGTTACAAAAGACCTCCTACGAAGAATTGGTGGTATTTGGAAGTTATTATTTATTTTAATGTGATAATGATTATTGTAAGTTTGTGAGAAAAATTTTTTTATTATTTTTAGAGACACACATATGTATATTTACGGTTGAAATATCATTGCTCCTGGAGTTTACTTTGAAATATCTGGGTCAAAAAAAAAGCAAAGTAAACATTGTAATAAATCAGCAGTGAGTTTAGAAAATTGGGATACATGAGCACTAATCACACTCTTCCCTTTCTGTTTATCGAAAAATACATGATGGGGAAAGATTTAAAAAAAATTAAACAAGCAAAAAGTCAAGGGTAGTCTAAAAAGATTAGAAAACATCTGCAGGACAAGTATTCCCCAGGATCTCTTGTGTAACTAAATCTCCACTGCAAAAGCAAGAGCTCACAGGCAACAAAAATCCAGCTCACTCTCCAGGAGGCAACTGTTTAGAAGCAGACAGGGATTCAGACCATAGAGCAACTGGACAGGCCCCATGGGAGCAGGGAGGAGGGGGAGTAAGAGGGAGAGGGAGAAAGGGGGGAGGGGGAAGGGGGGAAGGGGAAAGGAAAAGGGAGAAGGGGAGAAAAGGGGAGGGAGAGGGGGAGGGAGGGGCAGGGAATGCTTTGAGGGGGAAACAGATCTGAGCCAAGGCTTGCCCAATGGGAAGTCCTGTTAGGTAGACAAGTCCTTCTGTTCCAGCCAGGTCGCAGTCTCAAAACCTGCCCAGGAGATGAGGAAATGTGGGAAAGGACAGGGAGCACCATTAGAGACCAGAGCTTTTGAAAGCCCCTTTGTGGTGACTTTAGTCACATAATAACCTTGAGAGCTGTGTGTAATCCCAGCACTCCAGAGGCAGAGGCAAGCAGATCTTCATGAGTTCCAAGGCCAGCCTGGTCAACAGCAAATTCTAAGACAGCCAGGGCTACACAGAGAAACCCTGCCTGGACTCCCAAGGCCAGCAAATGACCTTGAAATGACAAGAAATCTGAGATTGGAAAAGACCACTCGATACAACCCATTTCTCAGTGTGGTGGTTTGAATAAGAATGGTCCCGTTGGCTCCTGTATTTGAAAGCTTAGTCACGAGGAGTGTAAATGTTTAAAAGGATTACAAGGATTAGGAGGTGTAGGTGTGTCCTTGTTTGAGATTTCAAAAGCTGTGCCTGGCCCAGTCTCTGTCTCTGTCTCTGTCTCTGTCTCTGTCTGTCTGTCTGTCTGTCTGTCTCTCTCTCTCTCTCTCCCTCTCCCTCTCCCTCCTTCTCTCTCTTCACCTCCCCCCCTGCCTTCAGTTCAGGATGTAGCTCTCAGGAACTCCAGCATTATTCACGATGCCATGCTGTCACAGATGATAATGGACTAGCCCTCTGGGACTGTAAGCAAGCCCCCAGTTAACTGCTTTCTTTTGTAAGAGTTGTCTTGCTCCCCGTGTCCCAGCAAAACAGTGATTAAGACACTAAGACACTCAGGAAAGCTAAAACTGACTCACAGCAAAGCAAAGAACATTTTACACAAACAGAGAGCACCAGATGGGGTAAAGGTGGAGGCAGAGGCTGGATTAATCCCCAGCAAGCGTCATTTCCTGTCTGACTCTCCGAACACTGACCTTCTAGGCATGTTCTCCTCTCTGTTTACATGAAGGGACCCCAATGTAAGCCTCCATCCTTGCTTGGGTTTCCAGCATCCAGTAAATGACATTTAATTCTCTCCAAACTTAAGTAACCCACTTCCCTGTGGAGGTACCTACAAGAGTCAAGGCAGGGCAGTAGCAAGGAGCGTTTTGTGTTTGCACAGGTCCAAGCAGCCTGTCCATACCTGCTACAGCTCTGGGACCCTGCTGCTTCCAAAAGGAGTTAGGGCCAAGCATATGAATGGAGACTTGCTGACAGGCTTGGTTAAGGGGTGGGGGTGGGACACCATCAATTATTCAGAAGAGAGAAGGAGTTTCTTTTCTTTCCTTGTAATAGCTTCTAGGGCCATTGGAACATTACTACAGAAAGGTTTTTTGAGGAACCTTGGAGGACATCTTACCAATCACCGATACCTCTCTTCAAGTCCAGGTTTCTACAGTCTACGCTCATTGGCCTGTCAGAAAGCTCGTGGTGTTTTACAAACAGAAGCTACACCGGTGATTACAGTCCCTGTGCAGATTGAGACCTTTTCACTGGAGATCGATAAGGAGAAGAGGCAAGCCCAAAGCATTTCAGGTCACCTGCAGACCCTCTTCTCTGTGGAAAGGAGTTCTCAAGTGTACTTACTCTGTGGTGGAGCGTCACCTCAGGGGATCTGAAGGTCCCACCTGAGGGCCCTTCTCTCGGCCCTGGGTACAGTGTAGTCACATCTCAGGTTAGGATTAGGGCAAAGGGTGTGGGCTCTGCTTTAAGAGCCCTTTAATTTCTCTACAAGTGGAAGACACAGCCCCTTTTTTTCTCTAGTGTCTGACCTGAATCTCGATCTTCAGCTGAGGACCAGATGCAGAGGCTGCCGTATATCCAGAGACTGTGTTGCATTTTTGAAAGAATAGAACAGACACAGAGGCACACACAGAGAGGAACCCCAGAGAATGAAAACACAGAGAGAGCAGGTCCCTGGTACAGCTGACAGGTTGCACACCAAGTTCCCATTTTTTTTTCTTTCTTTCTTTTGTTTTAGGACGTAAACATTCGATTCTTTCAAAATTTAACACGCTGATAATTCCAAATAGCTGCTTAGAGCTCAATTTCCTGGCATCGTCTGTGAAAGCCGGCCTTTGAGTTAGCTGATGCCCCTGCCTCCTCTGCCTCCTGAACAGAACAGAGCAGCCAGTTTTCTTCAATCCGTTTTCTTGTTCTGTTTTGGAAGGTCTCATTCTGACCTGTACAAGTGCATTATGACCGAGCATAAAAAAACAGACACTGTGTTTTCCAGAAACTCAAAGAAAGGTGAAAGAGAAGAACCTAGAATGCTAAACGGATGGGGACAATGTAGGACAATTCATAAGCAGGTACACCTTGGATTGGGAAACTATTAGAGCAGGCGGTAAATGGTGGCTCACTCCTGTCATTGCAGTACTAGGGAAGTTGAGGCAGGCGGATTGCTGTGAATTTGCAGGTTAGACTGGGATACGATATAAGTTCCAGGCTAGACTGTGCTACAGAATAAGGTCCTAATTCGAGACACATCTACGTTGATGCCATTCCTGCATAAGTGAAACCATTGCAAGCCCATGGACTAGGGAAGGCCTGGTGGCTTGTGTAGCCCAACCTCGCAGGCAGTAGTTTCCAAAGTCCGTTATTAGGATTAAGTAAGATAATATCCGCCAGTCGTGACACATGGCAAAGAATAGGCACTGAATGAGAGTTATTGATAATACCAACTAGCGGGGCTAGAAAGGATCAGCAGAACTTAGTTGAGTAGAAGGAAAAAAATAATTGTGAGTGGGGCCCAGGTGGTCTGTAACACAGAGGTTCCCCACTCACTCAGTTATGAAATCATAGGAGTATGTTAGCATAGGCTAGACCAGATCTCACAAAGCTCGAATAGTTACCCAGCAAACAAATGTGAATGCATATCTTACTCTCTGCCTTGGGTTTGTTCTTAGTGCTTTATGCTTGGAGAGTATGTTCACAAACGCTAATCTCAAAAGATATATTCAGTCCGAAGCATAGCCTGAGGTAAACATGAGCGGGACTCTGTGTGGTACAGACTCATTCTTTCTTGCCTCGCTAGACGGGGTAAAGGTTAACTTCAGAAACAGACTTGACATGGACCAATGCCCTATTTTGAAAATTAAGATAATCAAATCAAATGCCAAAATCATGCTTAACTTTCTTTTTTTTTTTTTTTTGGTTCTTTTTTTCGGAGCTGGGGACCGAACCCAGGGCCTTGTGCTTCCTAGGTAAGCGCTCTACCACTGAGCTAAATCCCCAGCCCCCATGCTTAACTTTCTTAAAGAACCAAACTTGAAGGTGGCAAGATAGCTCAGTGGGCCAAAGGAATCTGCCTCCAACCCCGACGGCCTGGTTACAATTCCTAGTATCCACATGGTCCTCCAGGCAAGTTTTCCTCCGCCCTCCACATGTGCATTGTGATGCCTAGCGTAAAACAAATGTACAATAAATTTCTTCGTTTTTTGTTTCTGTTCTTTTAAGACTACTTTCAAACACTTAATTTCCAGAAACCTCCATTTGGATAAGAATGACTGGTTGACTACACTACTGTTTTTATCTCCTTTTAGGCATTTAAAGCAATTCCAAGAGGATTATTTATTTCTACAGCTTTATAAATGTAAAGGCCTAAAATTAACACACCATATCCACTTTAATGTATAACTTAAGCTTTTGATCAAACTTAAACCTCTTTGAGACTCTTCTGAATAGTTGTATGCCCTAAGGGAATCCCAATTATTGATCGGTTCACACTCAAAACCTGCCAATAAAAGACCTTTATTTCTGGGTCTTCAGAACCAGAAAGTTAAGCATGGGGGCTGGGGATTTAGCTCAGTGGTAGAGCGCTTACCTAGGAAGCACAAGGCCCTGGGTTCGGTCCCCAGCTCCGAAAAAAAGAACCAAAAAAAAAAAAAAAAAGAAAGAAAGAAAGTTAAGCATGATTTTGGCATTTGATTTGATTATCTTTCGGGGACTGAAGAGCTAGCCTGTTGGCCAAGAAGAGTGCAGTCCACACTGCTCTTGCAGAGGAACAGAGCTTAGTTCCCCATATCCGCCATGGGCCGCTCCAAACCTCCTCCTCTGGGAACTCCAGCTCTGGGGAATACGACGCCCTCTTCTGTCCTCTTCAGGTACTTGCACTCATGTGCACATACCCATACTCAAATACTCATACACAAATACAAAATTTAGAATTTTTCAAAAGAATTAGCGCTCAGAACTCTGAACTGTGTCCCAAGGAAAGCAGGTGAGATGGCGGCTTTCGGGGGCAGGTGGAGCTCATTTCTTACAAAACTAATTGTTTTCTCTGTAAGAAACTTCTGTTAAGATGTTGATTAAAAACAGAGACTGACGGAAGATAAATAGAATATATAAACAGAAGAGAAATGGACATACAAGAAAGAAAGTCCAATAACTTCCAGTATATAACTCTATACACTACGGCAGTGGCCACAGTCCACATTGCAGGCAGCGGCTGCAGACATGTGTGAGTTCTCATCCCTTCAGTGGCTTCCCAATTCTGTTTTGAAAGTTTTTTTTCAAACTCCCCCTCTTCCCATTTCTTCTGTACCATTCACCATTCCTCCCCCTACAGTTTCCGACATTCTTCCTGGCAGTTCTGTGCCCACCCACAAGCAAGGATGACAATAATAGAACACTTCCTGGTTTTCTCCCGAGGCCATGGGTCGGAAGTTAAATAATCTGCCCTAAGGATCCCAGTTTTTCTTCCTAGTCCCGGCTCAGGGCCTAGCTCCCTATGGTCACACAGGGCGTCCGGGATCCTTGACACACACCAGCTTCCAGGGCCCTTAGAGGGAGTCACCTCCACAGCGTGGGGAGCTGGGTGACCAGGGAGCATCTCTCCGGAGCTTAGCGCTCGCGGGGAATCTTCCGGTGCTAAACTGATCTTTAAAAAGATGATCATTCTACATTCAGTGAGCAAACAAAAACAAACAAAACCAACAATGGCAAAATGGGGTGGGGTGGAGGGTGGGGGTGCGGGGCGGGCAAGGCTGGGCGAGGCGGCCTCTCTACAGATTGAGCTAGCTGAGCTCTTCCCTTTCACTTCAGGGAGCCCATTGTTTGACAAACACGCTAACACTGCTTGAATTCCAAAGTGAAATTTTGTTTCCAAGAAACGAAGAGGAAACTCTAATCAAGGGCCACAGTATTGAGGTTTCACTTTTAAATTGAGCTTATCCTATCCTACCTCCCCCACCCCACCCCCCAAGTCATATACAAGATTGTTCTAGAAGTACATTTTACTCTTTAGGAATGGTTTCCCATTGGGCCTTCTCTCCTTTTATAAAGTTAAAATTCCTTACAGCTTGTCAACACAAGAGTGAGTACTGCCCTCCATGAAATTATAAAAGTTAATTTTCTGCTTGAACAGGAGAAGATTTACAGAATATGTATTCTGGACTGCAGACCTCCTCACAGAGCAGAGAGGTTCTCACATTCCTCTCACTTGGCCCCAAAATACTTTTCTGGAAATTCGCTTGCATGACAGCCAAGGACACCCATATTTGGAGCCCCGTGGGCTAAGAAAGGGCACATCGTAGCACCACAATTAAGAAGGAAGCCCAGCGCGATTATTTCTCCCAGATGGTTATGAGGTCATTTCCAAAGAAATAAAGGCCTTGATCTATTTGGGGTCTTGTCAATATCGATTCAATATTTACATTATCAGAGGGAGAAAAAAAAAACTTGGTCTTTTAGGAAAGACAGTCTATGTGATGGGAACTTGAGATGCTGTGCTGACCCTACAGTGGATTGATGAGGCTTCCTCCTCAAAGTCTGCCACTCACTGTGACCCCGGTGAATGCTGGAGGTTAGCTGCTGGTGGGAAAGGGAGGCGGGTCACATTCAGGAATTGTTTGGATGTAAGCATTTCTGGTAAGTGGCTCTCCATGGCTGAAGATCATATCTAGGGCCTGGAACATATTAGGCAAGCCTACCATTTCCTCCCCAAACTCCCCACTGCTGAGGGAATTTGTTGATTTCTTCTCTCTCTCTGCATATTTATTTTCATACTAAATCTTGTAGGCATAGTTTCTAAGGTCTTGCCCTTGGAGACTGCTCAAAATTGTATGCACTTCGGGACTCACACATGATCTAGCTATCCCGGTGTAAGAATGAATAATATTGAATTCTATTTTACAGCATAGCCTCTCAGTCGTTATTTTTAGAAACATGTTATATAATCTTTTCTCCATATAGCCAACATCTTCTAAAAGAAAACTTAGAAAGATGTGAATCTGTATATTCACAGATATGTGACTCTCTCTCTCTCTCTCTCTCTCTCTCTCTCTCTGTGTGTGTGTGTGTGTGTGTGTTAAGGTAAAGGGCAGGGAACAGTGGTATTAGGGCTTTGGTATCAAGACATTCCCTGCAGAATGAAAGATTACATTACCTTAAACCAGCAGCATGTTTGTTACTCCAAAACTGTGACTACACACTGAGACTTCAAAGGAACCATGAGTGCCACCACCCACCATCCTCAGAGTCGTAGTCTTCTGTACCGAAGGATGCTGTCGGAAAGAGCTTGTCACTAAAGCTCCTCAGAAGATGCAGTAGAACCTATTGTTCAACATTTTTGTTGTTGTTTGTTTCCTGAAAGATTCTCCAACAATTTCCTCTGGTCTTAGTTCCAGGAACGGCCGTGCTTCTTCTGGGCCACTGTTCTTTTTTATCTTATCAACTGTGTACATAAACAGCCACAGTACAAATTTGGAGCCCAAGGTCACATCTGCAGCCAAGTCACTCCCCAGCAACTATGGAAAAGGCACACTCGGGGTTCCAGTTCTGTTGCCTTTCTTATTCCTAATTATTATTTGTGATGAGTTGATGCATTTTATATATGTTTTCTTGAGAGGGAACTGGGAACGTGAATTAATAAAGCATTCTTTCTCTTGATTTATTGAGACAGGATCCCTGTACACAGCCCCGGTGAACCTTGAACGATGTCACCCAAACTACTGTCAAACTCAGATCGATCCTTTGCCTCTCCCTCCTGCTTGCTTAGATCACAGACGTGCACCTCCATCCTGGTTGAACTAAGGCATCTTTCCGAAATTCTGGCTACAGATTTAGTGTGGACATAGAGATTTATCATAGACATATGGCTATGCAGAAAAGGAAAACTATCTACTTACCATACCAAAAAAGTATTTTGAAGGTGTGTGTTGCAAAGCACACTTCTAGGATCCTTCCTGCCGCTTTCTTAGCTCTCTCACCGTGCAGCCGCTTCCCACTCACCGTGCCTCTGCCATCGTTCTAGCATGTCCCCAACCATAGCAGCACCAGCCCGCCTTTGCCGTGCTCAGGGGCAGATGCATGGAGATGGAACTTCACACAAGGTTCTCGGGTATCTGAAAAACCACGAGAAAGTGATCTAGAAGCCATTCACTGACAGAGCGTGAGCTGACTAGGGGGTAGGGAGACCCAACCTTCCTAGACCATCCTGAAGACCTGAGCCATCCTAAAGGACACATAGATCTCATGGAAGATACAGGCAAGAGCATCAGCCCTGAGGACCACAAACAGAAAGGCAGCTTTCTTTTTTTTTTTTTTTTTTTTTTTGGTTCTTTTTTTCGGAGCTGGGGACCGAACCCAGGGCCTTGCGCTTCCTAGGTAAGCGCTCTACCACTGAGCTAAATCCCCAGCCCCGAAAGGCAGCTTTCTAGCAAGAAAGGGGTTTCAGTCCTGTCAGGCCCCTCTTCCTGGAGCACATCGGACTGTCGAGCTTTGTCTCAAACTCCTCACTGTTTGAAATGCCATTCCAATCAGAGAAAGGATAAAGTTCTACCATCCTCCCAGCAGGTCTACTTCTAATGTCCCCACCCTGATCATGGGAGTGCCCAGCCCCGAGGCTTCCCTCCTATACCATAGTCCCCTACCTTCACACTGCTGGTAAACCCTCGCTGACATCACCAACCCCCTTACTCTCTTTCCATTGAGTATGCCTTTCTCTGACTCTTTCTCCCATTCATAAAATGAGAGGGTGGGCTGGCTGTGAGGGAATCTGAGACTCCACACGTGTCAGTTTATTTCCACCCACAAATTGAGATGACTACTACTGAGTTATGTCACCTAAGAAAAGTGAATCATTATTCAAATCTGTCTTATGGGCTGTAGTAGACACAGTTCAGTCTGGAAGGTTTCTGCCCCGCAGACATGGAGGGGTTGAGTTTGGATCCTGAGAACCAATGCAAAAAAGGGACCTGCTGCCAAGCCTGACATACTGAGTTCAATTCCTGGGAACCACAAGTTGAAAGGAGAAAGTCAACTCCTGAAAGTTATCCTCTGACCTCTCAGACACACTCAGTAGCATAAGCACACATTCACATGTATATGTACACACAGACAGACAACACATAGAGACACCCAGACACACAGACACACAGAGAGACACGGACATAGACACACAGACTCAAAATATACACACATACACAAAGACCCACACAGACACATACTCATACACACATAGACATACACACACAGACACACAGACACACAAAATACACAGGCACACATATACACACAGGCACACAGCACACACAGATACACAGAGACACACAGACACAGACACACACAGATAGATACACACAAATACACACAGATGTATACATACTCATACACACATAGACATATAAACATAGACACACACAGAGACATACACACACATGCATTCACAGACATACAAACACACAGAGACAGATACATACAGATACACACAGATAGACACATACACACTCATACACACATAGACACACACAGACACACACAAACATACACAGATATATACACAGACAGATATACACAGTATATACATACTCATGCACACATAGACATACAAACAGATCCACTTATACCAACATACACACAGACACAAAACACACAGACACATACAGATAAACAATATACATAGACACACAGACACACAATACACACAGAAATAGACAAACACAGACATACACACACATGCATTTGCAGACATACAAACACACAGACAAATACATACAGATACACACAGACAGACACATACACACTCATACACACATAGACACACACAGACACACACAAACATACACAGACAAATATACACAGTGTATACATACATATGCACATATAGACATATAAACAGGTGCACTTATACCAACATACACACAGACACAAAACACACAGACATATAGAGATAAACAACATACATAGACACACAGATACACAACACACACAGACACAGACAAACACAGACATACATACACATGGATACATAACACCTAGAAATACACACGCACGCACGTAGACACAAAACTGCTGCGACAACTTTAGAGAAAACGGAACTCCTGGAGTGGATGTGGCAGACATCTAACTATGACCATGCTGGACCTTATGGCAAACACTTTTCATTGGCCCTATTCGTTCATTTTCCTTTACTAATAAAAACCATTTTGTGCATCCACTGGGTACCTGGGTTTCAGAATTACCGAGCCCTAGAAATAAGCGGATTCACCAAGGCTAGTCTCCTTACCAAAGCAAGAAGAGGCATGCAGAATAACCCAGAGATGGAGACGGAGTTAGATGACAACATAGAGCATTGTCCTCATGTGACACGGGTGGAACATGGGGCCAAGATAGGCCTCGTCCGCTCTCCTAACCATAAAACACAATGAATGGCTGTCATCATGCCGAGGACATGAAGAACATGAATCTTCAATTATAGCTTTTGGTCCCTGAATTAAAACTCCAGGACGCCCTCCCTTCTAAAACCCTTAATGAAAGATAATGCAGATTTCTAAATTCGAGCTGCGCTGGGCCGTGGTTTTGTTGCTTGCATTAAAAGCGCTCCCATTGCTACAATGACCAGAGACAGGGAAAACGATGCACAGTGCTCCAGCGCTCAACTCGGTGGACAGAGCTAAGGCCATGAATCCTGGAATCATTAAGTTCCCAAAGGGCCCAAGGAACATCACAAGAACCCTTTCCAAATGATTCATTCGGCCACTAGTCAGTCATACCCCTAAGATATTTTTTCCCAGGGACTTTTATTTTGGCAGCTGTTTCAACAACCAACTTTTCTCTTGAGGATCCAGGTATCTTGATTGGCTGACACAACTGTAGCCATAGGTAGTACATAAATGAATGAATGTGGTTGCGTTCCGATTGAACTTGTCTATGGATACAGAAATTAGAGTTTTATGACGTCTTCATGTGTCAGAAAAATAATAATTCTATCATTTAATCAGTTGCAAATGCCTGGATTACGAAGTGAATTCCAGAATAGCCAGAGAATGGTGCACAGACACACATGCAGGCAAAACATCTATACACATAAAAATACAAATAAAACTTTTATGTATATGTTGTATGTCGTATATGACATATATATGTATGTACACACACACACACACACACACACACACACACACACACACACATATATATATATATATATATATATATATATATGAGTGAATGAGAGAAAGAACATTGCAACGCTCTTCTACAGCAAATGCACCATTTTGCGTTTCTACCCATAGTACACATGGCTTCCAATTTCTCTCCATCCTGGCCAACTTATTTTCTGAATTCTTAGGAATATCTATCCCACTGGGTATGAAATGATATCTCCCTATGGCTTTGATCTGCATGTCCCTTAACAATTTTTTGTGTTGAGCATTTGTTCCTGTACTGATCGGCCATTGTGTTTCTTTAAAGAAATGTCTGTCCAATTGCTTCACCCATATTTTAATCAGGTTTTGTTGTTGTTCCACAGGATATTTTAAAAAGCAATTTGGATATTAATCTCTCTTTTTTTTTTTTTTTGGTTCTTTTTTTCGGAGCTGGGGACCGAACCCAGGGCCTTGCGCTTCCTAGGTAAGTGCTCTACCACTGAGCTAAATCCCCAGCCCCTGGATATTAATCTCTTGAAAGAAGTATCTTCCAATTTTTTTCTCCTCTTCTGTAGACTGCCTTTTCATTCGGAGTGGTACCTTTTGAGAGACAAATAATTTTTTTTTTATTTTGACGAAGTTCATTTTACCTATTTTTTGTCCTTCTCATTACAACTACATATAAACAAAGTTACCTCAAATTTTAAAGGTTTCTCTTGCTCTTGCTTTTGTTTCACAGAGTTGGGGATTGAACCTGACTGTGCACGCTAGGCACACACTATACTCTGAGCAGTGTGCCCAGTCCTCAAATTTAAAAGTCTAATTGAGGGGCTGGACAGATGACTCAGCTGTTAAGAGCACTGACTGCTCTTCCAGAGGTTCTGAGTTCAAATCCCAGCAACCACATGGTGGCTCACAACCATTTGTAATGGGATCCAATGCCCTCTTCAGAAGAAAACAACAGTGTACTCACATACATAAAATAAATAATTCTTTTTTAAAAAGTTTAATAAAATGAAATATAGGGGCTGGGGATTTAGCTCAGTGGTAGAGCGCTTACCTAGGAAGCGCAAGGCCCTGGGTTCGGTCCCCAGCTCCGAAAAAAAGAACCAAAAATAAATAAATAAATAAAATGAAATATAAAGAAAATTTGTAGTTCACGGCTTATCCCACAAGCAAGTCTGCAAACCCATGCTAGAGAATAGAAAATGGGATTGTTAAAATTACTGTCTTGCATAAAAATTTTTTATCTAAGCCAGATGTAGTGGCATATTCCTGAATTCCAGCACTCAGGGGGCTGAGGCAAGAGGGTAGGAAGTTTAAGCCCAGCTTGGACTATACAGTGAGTATGTCTCAAATACACACACATACACACACACACACACAGAGAGAGAGAGAGAGAGAGAGAGAGAGAGAGAGAGAGAGAGAGAGAGACTCCTATATACATGGATTCATTTTATTTGTCCCAAAAGTCAAACTAGGAAACAAAAAGTAGGTACAATGCCATATTTGATTTTAAGAAACTAATTCCCCACATTATCAATGCTCTTGAGAATTCCACTTTTAACATGGCTCTATGCTCTTTAGTGCTTTGTGGCAGAGGATTTCTGGATTTGACAGGTGGCCAGTGCCATCTAACCAGCCTCCCCTCCTGGGAATCCTTCCTCCACGCCCTTACAGATAATGTCTGCATCTTGGCCTCCCAAAGGCCCCAGAGGCAGCCATTTCTAATGCATGAAAGCGCTGTTAGAAAGTCCAGGCATTGTATTACAAGAACAGTTTGCAACCTCTCCTATAAATTGAGTGCAGCCTCTTGTTTAAAGACAGTGTTACCGTTGAGCATCATCCCTATCTTGGGTACACTGCCCACAAAGAGCCCAAAATCCAGCTGGAAATGTCAGTCTGCATCTGGGCCTTTGGGAAGTATTTAAGATTAAGTAAGGTTGTGAAAATGTGGCCTCCCAGGTGGCATGAGTGGTTTGATCAAAAGAAAAAGGAGAGACCACAGCTCACAAGTTTGGTCTGATCCCCACCAGATGCAGGTACCATGCTTTATGTTTCCCAGTCTCTAGAATCATACACTAAGAACAACAACGAAAACATACAAACAGGCAAAACCCTCCGTTCTTTATAAATCATAGCTTGGAGCTGGCAAGATTCACCAACTGGTAAAGGTGTTTGTTACCAACTCTGATAACCTGTGTTCAGTCCTGAGAACATACATGGTAGAACTCCCATGGCCTTAACATGCAAGCCATGGCATGCATGAACTCCAACACTCCGGTGTGTGAGCACATGCACTTGTGTGCACATGCATGTATATACAAACATATTCACAAACAAATGCATGAAGTTTAAAATGGCTATTTATTTATTTATGTATTTATGTATTTCTGGGTACCATGTGCGTGCCTGGTGCCCTCAGAGGCAGAAGAGGGCATTAGATGCCCTGGAGCTAGAGATGGTTACAGATGGTTATGGCCCACCAGGCGGGTCCTGGGAATCTGAGCCATGGTGCCATCTGCTCAGCCCCAAACATATTTCCTTAAACTAAAAATGATCACAATCCATGGTATTCAGTCACGACAAAACAGACTAAGATAATTTTTTTCAGAATGATAATGTTTTAGTTCTGGCTTTGCATATTTTGATTGTTTATAATTTATTTTTATGGGTCAAGAATTATATAATAAATATGCTTAAAAGGATGTGCCTTGCCATCAAAAATATTATCACAAATCAATGGAAATCTTCTCAGGTGTTTACATGGTTAACAAGAGCCATCTTCAACGGTACAGTCCTAAGTCGAGCCCCACTGTGAAATCTCCTGGACACTTCAACAACCTCCATCCCTAAATTGCAAATACATTGGTCTACTTAAAAGTCACGTACGATGAGATCACCTCTAGATTTTATTATTATACCACTCTCAAAATCAAAGCCAAAATCCCTTCCATAGACCACAAAGCCTAACACTGGTTCTGCCTCATCTTGTCTCCTTGTTCCTTGCTCCACACCACAGTTCCTCAGATTTGTCATGACCCTGTACGCTGTTGGCCCTTCTGTCCTCCGTACTCACCACACAAGCCACTCTGTGCCCAGGTTTATGGATTTCTAAAAAAAAAATTATTTTTAAGTGTGTAAAAGATTTGTGTGTTTGATGTGTGTTTATGTGTGTGTGTGTGGTGTGTACTTGTGTGTTTATGTGTGTATATGTGGTGTACGTGTGTGTATGTGTGCATGTTTGTGTGTGTGTATATATGTGTGTGGTATGTATGTGTATGTATGTGGAGTGTGTGTGTGTATGTGTGTGTATGTGGTGTGTGTGTATGTAGTGTGTGTATGAGTGTGTGTGTTTGTGTGTGGTGTGTGTGTGCTGTGTGTGTGTATGAGTGTGTGTGTTTATGTGTGTGTTTGTGTGTGGTGTGTGTGTATGTGTGTTTATGTATGTGTGCTGTGTGTGTGTATGAGTGTGTGTTTATGTGTGTGTGTTTGTGTGTGGTGTGTGTGTATGTGTGTTTATGTATGTGTGCTGTGTGTGTGTATGAGTGTGTGTTTATGTGTGTGTGTTTGTGTGTGGTGTGTGTGTATGTGTGTTTATGTATGTGTGCTGTGTGTGTGTATGAGTGTGTGTTTATGTGTGTGTGTTTGTGTGTGGTGTGTTGTGTATGTGTGTTTATGTATGTGTGTTTGTGTGTGGTGTGGGTGTATATGTGTGTGTGTGTGTGTGTATAAATGTGTGTGGTATGTATATGTGTGTGTATGTGTGTATGTGGTGTGTGTGTATGTGGTGTGTGTGTATGTGGTGTGTGTGTATGTGGTGTGTGTGTATGTGGTGTGTATGTGTATGTGTGTGTGTGTATGTGTGTGTGTGTGTGTGTGTGTGTGTGTGTGTGTGAGTGTGTGTTCAGTAATGTGGGTATGAGGTAGGTCCAGAAGAGAGCATCGGAGCCCCTACAGCTTGAGTTACAGGTGGTTGTTAGTCATTCAACATGAATGCTGGAGAGCAAACTCAGCTCGCTTGCACAAGCTGAGCATTCTCTTAACCACCAGGTGATCTCTCCAGCCCCCAGTTATATATTCTCATTTCTCTTGATTAAATAGGTACGACTGAAATCATTACACTGTATATTACTTGTACGTCTGACTTGCTGAGAAATGTCCACACTTTCCCAAACAGTCTTTACCACATTACAGTCCCATCTTCATTGTTCGAAAGGTCGAGACACTTTGACCCCTTGTTAACACTGGGTATTGGCAGCTCTGCTCTGTGCTTAACAAAGCATAAAGACTGATGAGCTCCTGCCGGTGGTGTGCTTAGGAGGTGAGAGACTCCTTTGAACCCATTTCAGAGCGAGCACGCCCGAGTCTATTACCTCCCATTCGCCCTCCAACCTCCACAAAAATAACCTTTAGCCAAGCTGCTGTGAAAGTACAGGGGGATTTAACATGCTTAACCACAGAGGTTGTTTTTCAAAGTGAGCCGGTAAAACTGCAGCTTCAAAGTCTTAGCACTGAGCCTATCTCCAACCACCACTGACTTCTCTGCTGGAATCAAAGTGGTGTGTCAGTGCGGAATGTATGGAAATGCCACAGAGGCCAAAGGCACCCATGGTTCAAAGTCTTGCAGGACTGGAAAGACTTTTTTGAGCTTGGTTGGTTAGCATATTTTCCAGGCCAACTGCTAAGTTAACTCTGCAGAAAACTACCAGAAAATCCTCTTCTCTCTCTAATGCCTTTAAGAAGAAGCCTTCGTTTGTTTGTTTGTTTGTTTGTTTGTTTGTTGTTTGTTCGTTTTGGAGGCAGGGTCTCACTATGCAGCTCCAGCTGTCCTGGAACTCACTATGTAGAGCAGGAAGAACCCCTACCCGTTGATAGACACCAAGAGCCAAGGGTGCTCGGTCTCACAGTACAGTGTCGAGTGTGAGGATTAGCGCATTAGGCCAATTAAAGAACAGACATGCAAACTGCTAGGAGGATTTTACAGCTTGCTTTTGGTTTCATCAGAATTTTCCGTCGAGAATGCTTTTCTAATCAAGTTGGCTCTGGAGCTGGCTTTTGTTAAGGTGACACTAATGACTCACCAGAAGCTATAAATAGAACTCCACTCGAATTTCTGCCCACAGTCACATCGATAGTCCCACAAAGAGAGAAGCTACTAATAGGAGAGAGTAGCCGGACAGCTAATGTGGGCTGGAGACGAGGGAACCACAGCCTTGTGGAGTCTAAGCATGAACCCCGGTCTGTCATGCTGCCCTGTGTTTCTCGGTGTCCTTCATAGCCTCTGAAACAGTTCTGTTGTTCTCAGTAAAGGTCATCATCAATGTGTGCACGCGTATCTAATCCTCTCTGATGATAAATCCAAGAAAAGAACTGCCTTGAGTCCATAATTTATCTCTTCTCTCCCCAGTGCGCTGCACGGGCTGTTATAAAATATGGCGGTACACCGTGGTAGGGCTCAGTCATTACTTGCTGGGTGAACGAACAGATGAATTGATGTCCATGTTAACTATGCTTCCACACAATACTCTGAAGTGCATTGAAGAAATTTTCTAATATGCATTTGTCTGTCCCACGATTCAAAGAAACGTCTCAAAAAATCTGATCATGGCAGCACAAACGTACAGTCCCAGGACTTGGGAGGATGAGATGGAAAAATAGAACAACAAAAGTATCTACCATTTCCTCACCCCCTGAGTCTACTCATCCCTTAATCCTGCAGCAAGAAGAGGATAAAATGTCGCTTGGACGCAGAAAGAAGAAAAGCAAGTGAAGAACCCACTTTCACGCTGCTGAGGACCAGTTTCACCCAGTTATGAAGGAAAGATGGGAGGTGGAAATCAGGCTGAGTAAAGAGAGCTGGTGAGAGAGGTTGAGAGCAGACTGTTCCACCAGGGAAGACAGGCGGAAAAGTCTACCCTGGGTGGATTCTACTAATCAGTCAGGGCCTGGGGGAAAACAGAGAGAAACAAGACCAGAAATGATCTTTCCTGCGTTCCTGTGTTCCTGAAAGTGTGTGTGGCTGGTAAGTATGTGTTATGTGTGGCTGTCACTCCTCCCTAGAGCCAAATGCTTGGCAAAGGCCTCTAGGCTCTAGTCAGCCTGAGAAAGCAGAGGAAGATGGGAGGGTGAAGGGCACATAGTGGGCAGTCATTTCCTCCCATCACTCATGTTCAGATGCCATCTAAGCAGACAGTGGGGATTCACTGTCCTTTCTGTTCTCAGACACTGTAAGAACAACACTTCCTTTGAGGCCACCCCCACCCCCCATCTCTGCCTTAAGCCCAATCCTGTCTGCCTTTCTCTTCATTAAACCTCATAGGTAAACAACGAAGATGAAGGCCGGCGGGTAGAAAAGGCAGCTATCTCAAACTGCAATACTGAAATGAATCTGTGCGCGGAGGTTCCATTCCAGGAAGCAAAGAAAGAAGTGAGAGAGAGAAAAAGTCCCCTGAAGTGCTTGCCCAGGGTCCCCTGAATCTGGTAGCAAGAAGCCAACGCGTGTCTTCTTTGGGTTCTAAGGATAAGCTGTTCTTGAGTGGTGCAGGGCTGGGACTGTTATCTGATCTTTAGAAGGAGCCCGCTGTCGCCACAGTACTGTAGTTTGGAAAATCCAGAGGGACAGAGCCGAAATGTAAGGTCAACTCCCAGCTCTCACCTCCTTTGTTTTATCTCCTTCCTTTCAAGGTAGCTGGAAACACAAACCCCAGAGGATGATCATAGAGGAGGAGGTTTGACAGATGGCTATAAATTGAAGTGAGGGGTCCGTCTTAGATGGTGGTGGCTTACACCTTTAATCCCAGCACTCAGGAGGCAGAGGCAGGTGGATCTCTAAGTTTGAGGTCTACAGAGTGAGTTTCAGGACAACTGGGCCAATACAAAGGAATTCTGTCTCAAAAAAATAAACCCAAATGACAATGACGATGATGACAACGAAGACGACGATGATGATAAAAAAAACCGGACTGGTATCAAGTGAGGGACCCGGAGAGTTGGCCCAGTGGGTAGCATTTGCTGAACAAGTGTGAACTTCTGAGTTTGGATACCCACTACCCAGCAGTTAAGAGCATATGCTGTTCCTCCAGAGTCCTTGAGTTTGACTCCAGGCAACAATATCAGGTATTTCTGTAACTCTAGCTCAAGGCCAGAGTCTCTATACATATTTATGCATAATTAAATTTTATAAAAAAATGAATCTTTAAATTTTTTAAAAATAAAAAGTTAACTAGAGGTGCATGCTGAGAGTAAGACCCAGCAACTGTACACCTACACACACACACACACACACACACACACACACACATACACTGAAAGCTCAAGTAATACAGCAAAGTCAAAAACAGGAAGTGATGCAAGAGAGCAGAGCCTGAAAGGAGACTTGAAGGTCTGAATGGAGGGTGGATATTTATGAGCTCCTGAGAGTATCTGTTCTCTCTCATGCCTCTGCTTCCCTATGCGTCTGCTCCACCTTTAAAGATGCAGAGGGGTCCATAGCTAGGGTCTCGCGTGTCACTGTTCTATGTTCTTCTTACCTCACAGGCATAGAAGGAGGGAAAACCTCCTGCTTCCACAGAGATTTTTAATTTTAGCCCCATCTCTACCCATGATCAGAATATATTGAATGGAAAAAAATCTATTTTCAAAAAAATTAATTAAAAAGAGATAGTCCCAATTTTTTTTGAAGATACAATAGTCTTTGTGTGAAATCTTTGATCATTTAAAACAGGTCTTTTTGATTTTTTTAAAATTACATTAAATATCTCTTTTATGGAAACAAAACAAGACTTTTACTTAGCCAGGATTCAAAATGGGTCAACAGTATATTTCATGATAGACGTTTTAGTGCATCCTAGTTGACTTCCATTGTAAAAAATGTGGCATTATGCAAAGCATGTAGAAAGAGGGTACAGATGTCACATACAACGTGCACTCCTCAGTCCAGGACCCATGGCACCTTCAGAACTCTTGCTGGAGCAGAGATCAGATGCTGGTCCGTCTACACCAGGAGCACTCACCCAGGGCCACAGAAGTTACAGTTCACCTGCCAAACCACCAGAAAATTGGAAGGTTGATAAAGGAAACTTCAGCTTGCTACTGATTTACAAGGTGAAAATTGGACCAGGACTCAACTGGCGAAACAAGTAGAGACATTTTGAAAGGTGAGACCCACCCAGGTACAGCCCCCAAGATCAGAGCTTCCAGATACCAACAGCGCATGCACGCGGTGTGGATTTTATCTTTAGGGTCTCTTGTTTTGTTTTGTTTTTTAAAGTTGAGACAAAATGAATATGGCATACAGCAGCCATTAACTATTTAAGGCATACCACTGAGTGGCATTTAGTACATTGTGTTGCGTAACCTTTATGGCTATCTTTAAGGCATTTTATCACACAAAAGCACATCCTTTACCAATAAGGAAGCACACTAGGGGACACTTTAAACCTACGTATTCCGAGACACCACGCCTAAGAGATTGTGATTCCGTGGACCTGGAAATGTGTCTCCAAACTTCTTGGATAGCTCATTCCTAGGTATTTATCCAAGCAAAAGGAAAATGTGTTCATACCCTGAGCTCTGCACAAGTCTTAGTGTAACTTTACTCATCATCATCTAAAACTGGGAATAACTGAATTGTCTTTTAGTTAGATAGTATATGAATAAACTGGTATCTTCACACAATGGGTCTTGGTAATCACGAGGTTCTTCATTCGCATTTTATTAAGGCCTGAGATAATTAGAACCAGTCTTTATACCACTTCCCGGGACATTCTGGAAAATGCGAGACTATAGGGACAAAGAACAGATTCTTTACAAGGTTCCTGAGGCCAGAGGGCAGGGAGCAGGTTTGGAGTGGAAAGGAGAGCACAAGGGACTTTGGGGAATGATGATGGAACTGTTGTACGTTATGTTTGTGATGGTGGCTATACCCATTCATCAAAACTCACAGAAACTGAAGTCCCCCCACCCCCCAAAAAGTAAATCTTCCTGGAGTTTATTGTAAAATCAACTTAAAGTTTTAACCTGTCCACATATTACAGAATGAGCAGCTTGTTTGAGGAACTTAAGGGATGGGTACAGCTACTGTAGCAATTCATATATAGTCAAGAACAATTCATGAGCGACGTTCATGAGCAAGTGTTGAGCAGCCTGGGTGTTCGTCATCCTGTCAACGAAGCCACTGACTGGCTGTTACTTTTCCTCTGGTCCTCTTTAGAGTGGCTATTTTCCAGAGACTAGATACCTGCCAGCTATCCGGCCAGAGTCTGGTACAAGCCTGAGTGTCTGACCAACTTTAGAGCCCGAAGTACATGCCAGCTTTGCTCCGGCGTTTGTCAAACTGAAATCCTCACCAAATGGGATGGCTTTAGAATTTTCTTTATCACTGATTTCTACCTTGCCTCTTTCTCTGGTTTATTTTCAGTGGATAATAAGCCTCAATAGGATGGGGCTTGCTCTGTGAGTTTTGAATTTAGATTTATCTGATTATGCGTAATAAACATCCACCCAGTGCCTCCAAGTTCCCCATCCTTCTAATTTTCATATGTGGGGCCCGTAGGATTGAGTGAATCTCTTGTCTGACACATTGTTGCCTCCCTTTGGAAGTCAGTTCTGTGTCAGCATTTGTGAACATAGGATTGTGCACAAAGGAGGTGATTATGATAATAAATTTATCACGTAAAACCTGTACTTCCGGTTTTCTTTTGTTTGGGGTAAACTATAATTCACATACGTTACTCCTCTCTCTCTCTCTCTCTCTCTCTCTCTCTCTCTCTCTCTCTCACTCTGTCTCTCTCTCTCTCTCCATCAATCTAAGACTGACGTGGCTAAAATTTCACACCAATATGTCTAAGACTCAGAAACAAGACAAAAGAAGAAAGGTAGCAGTAAGCTAGTGATGTTATGTGGGAAGGCAGAGCTACGTTCAACCCTGGTGCACAGAAAACAAAGGCACCTCTCCCTCTGTGCTGCCGCGGACTGTATCAGAAATGTCTGTGCCTCCAACCTGCATTTGAATGTTGTGGTTGCAACAGTCTCAAATGAGTTATGGCAATGCCAGTCTTCGCTCTTTCATCAATTTGCAAAAGATAGCTACAACTTCTCTGAGACTTCCTGCTCACACAGCTTCTTTTTTTAGAGTTGCTACTGCTGGGAGGAAACGGAGCTACAAGTGTTTCCTTTCCATCTGAAGCTGTGTCTTTAGGGTTTTGGCGGGGGTGGGGGTGTGGGGGTGGCGATGTTGGGGGGGTAGCTGAGGGTTCACGGTTTGTTCCAACCGAGTATTGTATTTTCCCATAAGCCTGTCTTGAGGTCCTTGTGCTATGAATTATTTATACGTTGTATCAAAACCTCCAGGAAACTAGCTGGTTGAGCTCTTCCCATGCCAGATGGCTCCACAGACATCCAAAGATGCTTCTCGCTGCATACCTCTCTTCTATCACCCCAAATCCCAAAAGACATCCAATAAGAAAGTGAATAAAAGCACATCACTTCACAGGTACCAGGCAGAATTTCCTCCCATAGAAATACACACAGGGAAAAAAAAAAAGAATCGGATCCTTTTTAAGCTTAGAATGATGACAGTGTCCTCCAGACTTTCCAACCAAGAGCCCACAGGGAGAAAAATACACAAACTTCCCAAGTAGCTGGACTCTACCTCACAAGACATTAAGTTTAATCCTGAGTAGCTATGGTCTAAAGAAAAAGCAAAAACGAACGCTGAATTCCAAGGCACTGTTCTCTGGACAGAGGGGAAGAGTAGGCAACACAGGCCCTGGGGAACTGCTTGGCAGTTAAGAACAGAGCATTTTTATCCTGAAGATTCATCCATTTCCAGACATGAGGCTTCAGAATCAAATAACTATTTATGATGATTTTAGAAGCCTGGGCTTAGGTGTCAGATAGGTCTCATGAGGCCTCAAATCTGATGTCCCTCAAGGCTTCCCTAGTGAATAACTTCATATTCTCTGACCAGAGAGCTGACTGTGTGGTACAGCCTCAGCAGGCTGTAGGAGACAAGACAGTCAAGGGGAATGAGAAACCCTGTTAGAAAATTTTCGATGTCCTCGTTCTTAATGGTTGAGTAGTACTTCACCATGTAAATGTACCATATTTTTCTTATCCATTCTGCAGTTGAGGGACATCTAGGTTGTTTCCAACTTGTAGCTATTACATATGAAGCTTTGTGAACATGGTGTCCATGTGGAATTATGGGACATCTTTTGGGTATAGCTTGGTCTTGAGGTAGAACTGTTCTCAATTTTCTGAGAAACTGCCAAATTGATTTCCAGAGTTAGACAAGCTTGCACTCCCACCAACAATGGAGAAGTGTTCCCCTTGCTCCACATCTTCACCAGCATCCCAACACTATCATTTGAGTTTTTGATCTTAGCCGTTTCGACAGGTGTAGGAAGGAATCTCCGAGTCTTTTTGATTTCCATTTCCATGATGACTGTGGATATTGGACATGCAACATGTGCTTCTTGGCCATTAAAGATTCCTCTTTTAAGAATTTTGTTTAGCCCTGTAGCCATTTTTTAATTGGGTTGTTTGGTTTGTTGCTGTCTAATTTCTTGAGTTCTTTATATATTTTGTATATCTGCCCTCTGTCAGATGTAGGGCTGGTGAAGATCTTTGCCCATTCTATAGGCTGCCATTTTGTCCTTTGATGGTGTTCTTTGTCTTATAGAAGCTTTTCAGTTTTATTTATTAATTGTCTCCTTTATTAATTGTTGATCTTACTGCCTGAGCTGTTGGTGTTCTGTTCAGGAAGTTGTCTCCTGTGCCAGTACATTCAAGGCTACTCCCCCTTTCTATTCTATTAGATTCCATGTATTCAGTTTTATGTTGAGGTCTTTGAGTTTTATGCAGGGTGATAGATATGGATAGAACTAGAAAAGACAAACATAGCATGTACTCACTTATAAGTAGACATTAGCCTAAAAATACAAGATAACCATACCTCAAATCATAGACCCCAAAAAACCTAAATAGCAAGTAGGGCCCAAGGGAGAAATTTTTGAACCTCACTGAGAAGGGGAAATAAAATAGACATCTAGAGTAGATGAATGGAGGGAACTAGGTGGGAGAAAGGTTGAGGGGAACAGGAGAGACGAAGTGTGAGGAAGATGGTGGGAGACGGAACGGGAATCACTGTGTGTATGGGTGCAGGTATATATTGGACAAGCTAGAAATCTGGGACAATGAAAACTCCCATGAATGTATGAGGGTGACCCTAGCTAAGACTCCTAGCAACAGGAGATGTGGAACAAGAGACTGTCACTTCTCGTAATCAGGCAAGACTTCCAATAGAGGGGTGGGGATACCAACCCAGTCACAAAACCTTCCACACACAATTTTTCCTGCCTATAAGAAGTTCAGGGATAAAAAGGGAGCAGAAACAGAGGGATTGTTCAACTAAGGACTGGCTCAACTTGAGCCCCATGCTATGAGAGAGCCTACTCTGACTCTATTAATGATGCCCTGCTGTACTTGCAGACAGAGGAGGCTAGCATAGCAGTTAACTGAGTGGCTCACCCAGCAGCTGGTGAAAACAGATGCAGAGACCCACGGACAAACATTAGGCAGAGCTCAGGGAATCTTGTAGAAGAAGGGGACAAAGGATTGAAAGAGCCAGAAAAGTCTAGAACGCCATAAAAAAAACCTACAAAATCAAGTAATCTGGATACATAGGAACTCACAGAGACTGAACCACCAGCCAGAGAACATACATGGGATGGACCTAGTCCCCCTGCACACATGTAACAGATGTACAGCTTGGTCCTCATGTGGGACCTCTAACAGCAGGAGCAGGGGTTGTCTCTGACTCTTTTGCCTCCCTTTCCCCTAATTGAACAGCTATTGTCTAGCTTCAATAGAAGAAGGTGCCCCCAACTTGATATGCCGACGCAGGTTGATATCCATGGGATGTCTCCTTTTCTCTGAGGAGAAAGGGAGGCGAGCATAGGAGGAGGGGAAATGAGAGGGAGGGACTGGGAGGAGAGAAGGGAGGGGAAGCACTGATCTGGATATAAAATTAATTAATTAATTGGTTGATTAGTAGAAAAATAAAATTTTGATTCACATCTAAGACAAGAAAGAAGAAAGAGAAAAAGAGGGCAAGTTGGTGAGAGTATGGATATGGCATCTAATGTTATTAGTAGTGTTAAGGGGTTCCCCAAAACTAGATGCGGTGTCAAACCTGAAGTTCTTCTGTTGCTACAGAGCCAATTCTGTGCCAGACATAAATCACAAAACCCTTTTATTTTCTTCCTGGATTCAAAATTGGACTACATTTCCCAGAATTCTATATAGTTAGGTGTTGTCACATGACTTGCTAATGGACAAAAGGATGAAGTGTTGTGTGTGCCACTTTTAGGCATGGCCCAGATGAACACCTAATGTTATCCTTTGCAATCTTGCCCATCTTCTAAAGACTGGTTACAGATGATGAAATAGAGGGTTCCCTGACCCTTGAAGCCACAACTGAGGACAAAGTTCTGTCTTCCAGGATCTGTATTGATCAGGCCTCTTCTAGTGTGTGTGTGTGTGTGTGTGTGTGTGTGTGTGTGTGTGTGTGTGTGTTGTCTCTTAAATCTTCAAGAGTCTGCTGTACATCTAAGCACTCTACAGGAACGAAAGGAAGGCTGAGTTTCAAGCCAGTGTAGACAAGGCATGGGCCATGAAAATCAACATGCTCCATGGTCTAATTTCAGTTTCTTTATTCTTCCTTTCTTTTAATTTTATTTTTAAATTGAAAAGAAATCATACAATAGATTTTGATCATGCTTTCTCATCTTCCAACACTTCCCGGATCCTTCCCATCTTCCTATCGACCAAACTTCAAATTCTCTCTCAAAATAAAATTAAATAAAAGCAAGAAACAAAACCAAGAAGCACGCACACACACAAACCACAAATGGAAAATGAAAACAAATAAAGGATCAATAAAAAGAAAAAACAAAACAAAACAAAAAAGTCAAAAACAAAGCATTCTGTGCATTAAGGCATCACCGGTTGCCTTAGTTAGGGTCACTATTGCTGGAAACACCATGACCAAAGCAACTTTGGAAGGAAAGTGTTTATTTGAAAACTTCTACATCATTGCTCATTATTTTAACAAGCCAGGACACTGCTCACTTTGACAGCACATATACTAAAAATCAGAACAATAAAGAGAAGATTAGCATGGCCCCTGTGCAAGGATGACAGGCAAATTTGTGAAGTGTTCCATAAAAATCCAGGACAGGAACTCCAACTGGGCAGGAAATTGGAGACAGGAGCCAAAGCAGAGGCCATGGAGGGGTGCTGCTTATTGACTTGCTCATCATGGCTTGCTTGGGCTGCTTTCTTATAGAACCCAGGACTACCAGCCCAGGGATGACACCACCCACAGTAGGCTGGCTCCTTCTACATCAGTCACCAATTACAAAAATGCTCTTATGAAGTCATTTTCTCAATTGAAATTCCTCTCTCTCTCTCTCTCTCTCTCTCTCTCTCTCTCTCTCTCTCTCTCCCCTCCCTTCCATTACCCTAAGTAAACTCTGTTCTGTATTATGCTCACTGTGTGACTGGTACCTCAGAGGGAAGGGATGCCTCAGCATGGATCTGCAGAGGCATTCCCTCCCCACACCACACCGCACTTCCACCAAACATATCCCTGTTCTTTCTTTCTCTCTCTCTCTCTCTCTCTCTCTCTCTCTCTCTCTCTCTCTCTCTCTCTTATAAAACACAACAGTGCCATGGATATTCTTTTAAATAAATTCAATGAAATAAGACATGTAAATGTAGGATTCTTGTGAGCCACCATGTGATTGCTGGGAATTGAACTCAGGACCTCTGGAAGAGCAGTCAGTGCTCTTAACCACTGAGCCATCTCTCCAGCCCCAAGTGTAGGATTCTTAAACAGCTCCGTGTTGGTCTCAGCGAATTCACCTGTCAGCCAAGGAACTGGTTTTTCAGCTATGTGGTCATTTGAAGATGTATCACTACTAGGGGGTAACGCTAAAAACACAAAAAACAAATCGGGAAAACAGTGTCACTATGTGCTCTTAATATCTGGTTCTTAAAAAACAAAAGCAGCTCTTCCTGGAACCCTGACAGAGAGGTACTCAGCTGGCAAGGGGCTTGCCTTACCAGCATGAAGATCGTGTGTGTGTTTGTGTGTGTGTGAATGCCTTAGTGTATGTGTGTGTATGTGTGAATGCCTTAGTGTATGTGTGTGTGAGTGTGGTGTGTGTGACTGTGTGTGTGAGTGTGTGTGTGTGGTGTGTGTGAGTGAGTGAGTGTGTGTGAGTGTGTGTGTGAGTGTGGTGTGTGTGAGTAAGTGTGTATGTGTGAGTGCATGTGGTGTGTGTTTGGGGGGGAGAAATACCCAGATGTGGTAGTGCACACTTGTAATCTTGTAATGCCAGCACTGGGGATGCAGAGATGAGTGTGTCCCCGCCGCTCCCTGGCTGTCATTTAATCTACATGACTAGATCAAGGCCAGTGAGAGATCCTGTCTTGAAACTCAAGATAGAGAACACCTAAGGAATGACAGCCACAGTGTCTTCTGGCCTGCTTGCGTGTGCGTGCACGTGCAAGCACACACATACCGAAAGTGCTTTATTAGCTAAAAAAAAGAGCACAGCCTTTATTCATCACTCTTGGCTATGCTATTTCTACACATTTATTTCACAACAGCAACAGCTAGATAGATTTTGTCCTCTTGTGGATAGTAGCTCCTCTCTGGAAATACAGAAATCCTTTTTCTATATGTGGTAGCCAAAACTGGGCTTGAAAGCAAATGTGCCCCACCTGCCTTCAGCCCAGGCAGCCAGAATGTTAAGTAGAAGGCTCCCTGCTGCCCCTTGGCTGACCTGCCTACTGGAATCTTTCTATCAGGGTTCCAGGAAGAGTTGCTTTTGTGTATTAAGAACCAGATATCGAGAGCACATAGCGATATCATTTTCCTGCTTTGTGTTTTGTTCTTCCACAGACTCCTCCCCCCTTTTATTCTCCTTGCTGAGCCTCTCTTTCCTCCAGTCACACGAATCCAAAACTCCTCATCCCCATCTTGGTATCTTCTTAGCAGTTTTAAATAGTTTCATGAAAAAGATATTAAACATATATTTTCTGCTTTCTCTGCTTTGCTTGGGAACTTACCAGGGGCAGATTCAGTAAAGATTTTATGATTTTTCTTCCTCACTTTAAGAAGAGCCTTTGAGACCACTGTTGCTTCTCAGAGCAGTAGAGAGGATAGAAAATAAGTTCTGTATCAGAAAGCAGTAAAATGGCTTCAATGAGTGGAGGAGCTTGCCACCAAATGTGGTGATCTGAGTTCGAGTCCCAGAAACCCACTATGTTGGAAGAAAAGAACAATTTTCTAAAAGTTATCCTTTGACTTCCACATATATGTGCTCACACATGTGCACACATGTACACACACACACACAGAGCTCTCTCTTTCACACACACACACACACACACACACACACACACACAAATAAATGCAAGAAAACTTTTGAAAAAAATTTATCTGAGCCACTCCTTTAGTAGATGAGGTCAGACATCACTAGTCAATAGCAGATCACTTCCCTCTGATGTTACTTCAACATCATTATATGTTGACATTGTTTGCAGTTTGAGAGCTGGTCACTCTGCATGAACATCATGAGTAATACATGATAATACTGCTCAAGCTGGGGCCATTGGTCACTATAGTACACCTGATTACGGTCATCACAGTACACGTGTTTATCGTCATCACAGTACACCTGCTTATGGTCATCACAGTACACATGTTTAGCATATGTGAAGCCTGAGCTCAAACCCCAGCACCAAAACAAAACAAAAAGAAAACAGTTCTGCTTAAAAATAAAATAAAATCCACACAAAATGGTTCTCCATGGAGGAGTCATTCTAGATAGGACTTTTGTGACACAGCCGAAATGCTATTTACGTCAAAGTGAACTAAATGGAACCTTAACCACTCCTTCTGAAGAAAGGATAAAAGTTAATTGAACAACAAGCAAATATTTGTTGAGCACATTCTATGTCTTCAGCTGCATGGAAATGATCTTCAAAGCTTTAAAAAAAATAGTTACTGTATGTCCTGGAACATTTATTTGAATTCCTGTAATTAAAGACATTTATAATTAGGTTTAGCCAAGGTCTCCTTATTTTGCAGTCCTAAGGATCAGATTCAAATCCTCTTTCACGGTAGGTAAGTCCCCCCAGCACTGCTTCTTAACACTTCAAATAATAATAGCAATAACAACAATAATGACGTTTATTGAGTAATGTGTTTCAGAAATATAAATCTGTGATAACATCTTTTGAGGTATTAATGACCCCACCTTAGTCCATTCCAGTTGCTACAACAAATTGCCTGAAGCTAAGCTATTGTGCTCAACACGAAGCCTCTCTTTCTTATATAATCATTGTGTTTCTTTGAAAGGCATTTAATTTTTATCAGTTAAATATGTAACAAATAAGTCCAATTAATAGCAGGGATTCATGTTGTTCTGGAAAATACTCTTCCTGATATGCCAAAATTCACTTAAAGTATTTCTACTAAACAAAATCCATAACTCAAGGCTTCTTCATGTTTTTTCCATTTATGACCCTTTTCTACCTAAGAAATTTTTACATGGCTCTGGATATATAAGCATCTAAAATAAATAGATAAAATAAATAGGAAAAACAAATTAGGTATACAAACAAAAATTGTTTCAAAGTCATCCTTTAGCATCCTTTGCTTTAAAGATGAACGTAAATTTACATGTCAACAAGACAGGCATGCTCATTTTTATACCCATTTGTTTTTACACAAAGAATTAAATCTTGGCTGAACCTTGATAATCCAGGACACACAAAACATCCTTTTAAGAGTTGCTTAATATTTTGATTTTATAGACGTCAACATTGAGAATACTACACTGTGTGAATACATAGCACAAAGGTCAGGCACATAACTCAGAGACAATTCAGTAATTACTGGAGATTGCGTCTTAATATCGAGCCAGAATTTGCTTAGTGCTTTTTTTTTTCCTTGTGAACCTCGAGTCAGCAACTTAAACAGGAAAAATTTAAAAATCGAACATCAAAACACCATACAACTCAAAAGCATATTAATCTGAAACTTACGTGCTGAGGAACCTGGCAAGGAAATACTGAAACTCTGTCTTCTGTAATTAAATTACTACCTGTCTAGAAAAGCAGGAAACTTTTCCTCTCCCGTGAAAACACTGAAGATCGGAATGTGTAAAAGTCCCTTGAGGGGTTGGGGATTTAGCTCAGTGGTAGAGTGCTTGCTAGCAAGTGCAAGGCCCTGGGTTCGGTCTCCAGCTCTGAAAAAAAGAAAAGAAAAGAAAAAAAAGTCCCTTGCGTCTGAGCAGAGGCGACATGGTCAGTGTTTGTTGACATCGCATGGTGTGGCAACATGCACAGAGCAGAAGACACATGCGACACGTTCAGAGCCAAGGCTGCACTGAAGCCACGTGACACAGCCCAGGCGAGTGCCTCCAGGGACACCTTGGACCCATTACGTATTTGATTTCTGAATTAGTTTTTGGTGGTTGCATGTACTGTTCGCAAAATTTGACCGCAGATGACATCACAACCTATTGTTAGCGAAGTTCAGCTTTAGTTCATAGTCCTGTTGTCAGGAGAGTTTGATATCAGGCAACTGGGATCCGAAGGTTGTCTGTGAGACATAGATGAAGGTTCTGAGCTGATTCGTAGAAGGAGAGAGAGTAACGGGTGAGTTCAAGTTATAGTAACTCGTTCTTGTGGTGACTGGTCTAGTCCCATGGGACTCGATCTAGTTCACAGAGACCTAATTTAGCCCAGAGAGATATAACTCAGTCTCTTGAGAAGAGACAGAAACTTGCTGTGAGATGCTCCATGACCTCATCACCTAGAAAATGTCCCATCCCTGACCTTGTCACTTTAAAGAATCAAGACTGGGCATGAACAAACCACAGTACCTTCTTCTAATACCGTGGTCTCCTAGATAATTCTCACCTGATCCTAAAAGTAAACTAGATATTTCCCCAAGTATTTGTGATCTGGGTTTCTTTGGGCTTTCTTTTCCTGAGCTACCAGACAAGAGAGATGTGTGTCCCTTAACACCATCATGCTAGAGATGTCAAATGTCAGGCTTGCAAGTCAAGTTGTCTTGGATTCTCCAGGCCAGCCTGCCCAACTGTTGAACAGCACAAAGAGGCTTATCAGATTGCGAATTGCAAGGAGGACTCAGCCCACCATATTCCGTGTGGTCAGAGGCTGTGTAAGAAGCTAGCTTAGCATGCGCCTGAAAGATCCAGCCAGCAAGCACTTTTTCTGCATGGTTTCTGTTTCAAGTTTCTACTTGGGTTCTCCCCCTGACTCCCCTGAAGCAAGGACTGTAACCTGTGAGCTGAAATGCACAGAATGCTGTATCATAGCAACAGAAAGGAAACTAGAGTAACATCCTAACTCAGTAATTGTTGTATGACTTCCATGTGGATTCAGGGATTCAGAAGGAAGCAACACGGTATTTCCAGTCACTGCAGAGTCTACATTCCAGAAGGCAAAAACACTTACTAAGTGAGCGAATAGCCAAGATCGTTATAGATTATTGCAAATTCCATGAAGTAAAGAAACAGGATATGCCGAGAGCAGCCAGGATCAAGATACAGATAACAGAAAGGAAGCCTGGGTGGAACCAGATGCTAAGGCATGCCAAGAGAAAGGGAAAGAGGAAATAGCAATCCAGAGGCCGTGGGGTTGAAACGCCCCTGCTGTGTGAAGGAAAAGCATCAGAGTGGAAGAAATGCCAAGAACAAGTAGAAGAGACAGACTCCGGGCCAGGCTGAGCTTGAGCTCTATTCTAACTACTAGAGAAAGTCCTGAAAATTCCTCAGTAAAGGGCATCCCGGTTTACATTAAACGGTAATCTACAAACTTAGTAGGAGAGGAGGAGGCATTCGGGAAACTGTTACAAGAGCCCTTAGTGAGAGTTGCTCTTGATAACACGAAGAAGAGACCGGTGTACCGTAAGAGAGATAAATACGTTCCCACTGAGGTGAGATGCTTATTTGCAACTCCTCTCCTGCATATAGAGGCTGTGGGCTTAGCCCTTGGCCCAGTAAGTGAGGGGGGGCGTGGCCCCCGACCCAGTAAGTGAGAAGTGGGCGTGGCCCCCGACCCAGTAAGTGAGGAGGGGGCGTGGCCCTTGGTCCAGTAAATGAGGAGGAAGACCAAGACCCACGGTTTAGGCGAAGAGAAGAGGAACTGGGTGAACAAAGGTGGCAGATCACTGACCACAAAAAAAATCAGTTCAGCCCACAGCTGTCTTGGGCAAGCCCCTGGCCGGGTACCAGAACTGCAGAAGCCGTGGGCACTGCAGCCCCAGGCATTTCCTTCAGCCCTTTGTCCCAGATAGGCATCGACTCCCACTCTGCCCTCCTTTGTCTCAGCCTCATCTTTGGTTAGCGATTTTTGTTGTAGGAGTGAGAGAGGAAGGAGAGATTGCTTTAGATGTTGCATTTCTTATGCATCTCCAATATCCCCGAAACAGAAATAATAGAACGATAAGGAAGAGATTAGATCACTACCAGATTATCCACTTAGAAAATCCAGCTGCTCCAATTATAAAGTTTTTAGTAAAACAAAGAACGCTACAGTAGACAGTAATACACAGTACACGGTAATACAAAATATGCAGTAATTACTATGTGTACCATATACCCGTGTCTTAGGATTCTATTGCTGGGAAGAGACACCATGGCCATGGCAACTCTTACAAAGGAAAACAGTTAGGGGTTGGGGATTTAGCTCAGTGGTAGAGCGCTTGCCTAGTAAGCATAAGGCTCTGGGTTCAGTCCTCAGCTCTGGAAAAAAAAAAAAGGAAAAAGAAAAAAGAGAAACATATTTAACTGGGGCTGGCTTACAGTTCAGAGTTTAGGCCATTATCATCACAGTAGGAAGCATGGTGGCCTGCAGGCAGGCATGGTCCTGAAGATGTAGCCAAGAGTTCTTCTACATTTGGATCCACTGGCAGGAGGAAGAGACAATAAGCCTCTAGGCCTGCCTTGAACTTCTAAGGCCTCAAAGCCCAGCCCCAGTGACTCATTTCTTCCAAAAACACTCTACCTACTTCAATACTGCCTAATAGTGCCTCTCCCTGTGAGTCTGTGGGGCCCATTTTTGTTTAAACCACCACAACCAGAAAAGTTGTATGATACATAGGGAGAAACACTCATTTGTAATTCAAAAACATTAAAAGCCGGTAGAAATTACCTAAGCAAGATCCACATGAATTTAGGTGCATAAACAACAGAGAATTTGCAAAAATAAAAATCTAAGAACATAATTATAATAATTGAAATATATGTTTCTAAAACACGATTCGTCTATAAATTTGATTCAAGTCTAATTTAAAAGATGGCTTTATGAACCTGTCCTAGTGATGTTAAAATAAATGAAAAATCAAGCATTCAGCATAGTAAGAGAAATACTGGAAGAGAAAAGCCGGCAGCACAGAAAAATAATTAAGGTAGCATCCATTTGAGGCAAGATATAAATAAATAAACAAATAAATAAATCTCTTAGGAAAAACTCAAAACAGACTACAGAAGATATGACAATTGAGCTTCCGGGTGATGAAGTATATGGTACAAACTATTGTTCCAATATTGAGCCAATATTAAGCCAATATTGAGCCAATATTAAGCCAATAATTCATGTTCTAAGACTGGACTGTAAAGATATTAGAGACCTGGAGAATCATGTCAAGGTATTTTATTATAGAATTAATTCTAAAACAGAAAACTTAGATGCAAATCAAGGTATGATGGCAGACGCCTGCAATCCCAGCTCGCAGGAGGCCTAGGTGGGAAGAGTGCAGTGAGTTTGACCCCAGCCAAGGCTACAGAATACGTTACAAGCCAGCCACGGAGGAAAGTGAGACCCTACCTCAAGAATCCAGAGTAAAAAACTCAATACCTTATAGAACAACAAAAAGTAGTGTAGAGGGCCGCAATAACATTCGCCACCGCTAGATGGCGCTGGCTTCCACTGCGCCCCACGTGGAAGGCCAGGATAGCCTCCGCCATTACAAGATGGCGCCAGCCTTCGCCGCGCCAGCCGACTTCCTTTCAGGAAGTTAACTGTGCGCATGTGCAAGAGTGCCTTCGTGCCAGGTCTTTGCCCACTCCGGGGCGTGCCTATGAGATCATGGGTAAGCAACCAATCAGGCGTGGACATGCCACATTAGGGTGTATATAAGCAGCGCCATTTTGGGGCTCGCTCTTTCCTCTTCAAGATGTAATAAACGCTTTGCTGCAGAAGGATCCTGGTGTCCGCGCGTCATTCTTGCTGGCAAGACGTTGGGCGCGCGACAAAGTAGGTATCAAACCTATGACCAATAGTAGGAAAACATTTAAATAATCTATAGTATATTCCTTAAACAAATATACAAGATTTTAAGGAAAACTTTAGGGTGTGGGAAAATCACTATGTATTTCTCTGTGTTCCTAAGTGAATGGGCAAGATAGAAAACACTGAGTGGAGCTGGACGTGTCAGACCGTGCCACAGCCACCATTCAGCAGCTGACACAGAACCAACGAAACCACTTCGAGCTTTGTACAGTGTCAGCTGAAATTGTTAATCAAATGGGAGAATCATATCAAAGGAAATAACAGAGATTACTTTGGGGGATGGAATTTATTTCCTTAACATACTCTGTACATTCTAAATTTTCCAAAACAGCATCCACAAAATTTCTTTATAATCTGGGAAACAGTCAGTGCACACAAGAGAATTATGAATGTGATGTTGGGAGACTCTCACTCTCATAGGGACCTAGGTTGGGTGTGGGTCAAATGTTTCCTATGTCAGTGTTAGCACAGCAAATACCTGAAGTGATTTATGAAGTGAGAGGAGACTTGGTTTATAGTTCTGGAGAGTTCTATCTGTGACCTGACAGACCATTGGTGGGGCCTATAAAAGGCAGTATGCCCTACCAGGAGCGGACAGCAGAGCAAACCCACTCACCTCATCCACAGAATCCAAACAGAGCGGCCTGAGGTCCACCCGCCAAGGCCCACCTCCTAGTGTATTCACTATCCTCAGCAAACTTTATTTATTTATTTTTTTTTTTGGTTCTTTTTTTTCGGAGCTGGGGACCGAACCCAGGGCCTTGCGCTTCCTAGGCAAGGGCTCTACCACTGAGCTAAATCCCCAACCCTTCAGCAAACTTTAAATACATGAGCTTTTAGGAGAATATTTAATGTCCAAGCCATAGAAATCCCACCCCTTCTCCTACAAATCTTCCAGAAATAGAAAAGACAAATCTGGAATCCCCAAGGATTAGTTGAGCCGTGAGCAAAGGAGATGAATGTTACAATCTCAAAATCGTTTTTTGAGATTTTGATTTGATAAACATAGCCATGGTGTGAATACGATACATTCATAATTTGGAATGGGTTTATTTTGAAGCAGAGGCAGGGACTTGAGAAGAAATGAATTCAATATTGTTGCTATTGGTGGTGGTAGTGTGTGTGTGTGTGTGTGTGTGTGTGTGTGTGTGTGTATGTGGTGTGTGTGTATGTGGTGTGTGTGTATGTGGTGTGTGTGTATGTGTGTGTATGTGTGTGTGTATGTGTGTGTGTGTATGTGTGTGTGTGTGTGTGTGTGTGTGTGTGTGTGTGTGTGTTGCAAATAGTGAAACTCAGGGCCTTTCACATGCTAGGCAAGCATTTAACAACGAAGCTACACTGTAGCTCCCAACTCTTTCTTTATGACTTTGGTATAAACTTCTGCTCATCATTTGATTTCTCTGAATCTTAATATCATCACATTTATCATGTCTCAAGGAAGGAGAAAATTGCATATCCACTGGGCATGGTGACCCATGCTTTATCCCAGTACTTAGGAGGCAGAGTCAAGTGGATCTCGGTCAGAAGATCGGCCTGGTCTACACAGAAAGTTCCAGGCCAGCCAAGGCTACCCAGTGACCCTATCTCAGAGAGAGAGAGAGAGAGACAGAGAGAGAGACAGAGAGAGAGAGAGAGAGAGAGAGAGAGAGAGAGAGAGAGAGACAGAGAGACAGAGAGAGAGAGACAGAGAGAGACAGAGAGAGACAGAGAGAGAGAGAGGAGGGAAGAAAGAAGGGAAGAGGGAAGAGGGAAGAGAAAAGGAAAAAATGAAAGAAGGTGTCTAACCAACTGAAATGCATTTGAGCATGCTGAAGTCATTTGAAAATGAAAATACTCTATAACGTAAATAAATGAAAACCATTATTGTATTTACATGTCTCTCCCTGATTAAAAGGGCTGTTGCTGTCATCGGTGGAATAGGTCACGTGTTATCAAAAGGAGGACAGAGGTCACACAGAACAGTAATCCTGACTCTTTAGCTGCAGTCATCTGAACCCGTTGCCTACCCCCAGCCCCTGAGGCCCTCAGGAATGTGGCGGTGTCTGTGCTCTGTTGGTGAGCTCCACCGCTTAGCCACCTCTTTTCAGTGTAGTAAGCCGCTTCCTTCCTTCACGAGGTCCACAGGCTTTTAATGTAATGAAGCACTGCATTTGCATGTGCACCTCTTACGTGTATATTTTCTGTTAGTCATGTGTTTTCTATAAATATTCAAAGCTTCCCACACTAAAAAAAGAGGTTACTCACTTTTTTTTTCCAGTTAATAAGTCTAAAGAGCAACATAGTTACTTAGGTAGCTATATATGCTTTAAAAAATTACCGGGGCTGGAGTGATGGCTTGCCATTCTCAGAGTACCTGGGTTCAGTTCTAGCACCCACACAGTGTTTCATAACTGTAGGCAACTCCAGCTGCGTATCGAATGCCATCTCCTGACCTCTACAGGCACGAGATACACGGGTGATGCATGTGTATACATACGGGCAAAATATTTATACAAGTAAAATAAGTTTTTTATTTAAAAAATGTACATTTAATTGTTTGGTGGGGGAACATGGGCATGCATGTGTCCTTCTACAACATGGGCTCCAGGACCTCAGGTCGTGCAGCTTGGTAGCAAGTGCCTTTGCTAACTGAGCCGACCTTGCCAACAAGCTGACAAGCTTGATGGCCAGTTTGATCCCTAGGACCTACTGAGAGAAGAAGAGAACTAACTCTTCAGATTGTCATCTGACCTACACGCCCATGCCATAGGTCTAGCCAGGGGAGCTGTGGGAATTTATACCAAGTGCCCAAGTGAAGTTGACAAGTTTGGTCACTGAGTGAAGTTGAGCTACAGGTCATCTTAGGCAATACGTAGCCCGTAAGTTAGAAACAGAGACTCAGGACTTCCTAAATTCTTCATAGATGCGCATTAGGATTATAGTCCCTGAAAATCTTAGATATGTTCTGCTTTGTTAGATTATGAAGGTTCAACAATTTGTGGAGGAACTTCAAAAGGATTATTGACTGTAGTAAGGGAAAATTGTTAACGGATGCTTCAAGGATTCTGGCCTTACTTCAGTCTAGAGTTACTCAAGTTTGTCTTACCTGGGCCTGATAAAAAAACAAAAGCATGATTTCAAAATCCCACAGAATTTGGTGTTGGCAAGATTGGCTCAAGTTACTCCTACCTGAGATCAAGGTTTTGACCCACCACTATACCCGAGGAGAATCCTACATCACCATCCATCCCTTCATAATACTCTTACCTAATATGAAGACCAAGCTTGATGTATTCCCATTGGTTCTAACCACTTATCAAATATTAATTCATTTGATCCTTAAATTGACCTATTAAGTAATAATATTACTATTTCTGCTTTATATCTGAAGACATGAGGAAATAGTAACCAACTAGTCAACTTGTCCACTGTTACTTAACTAATAACTGTTAGCACTGAGATTTTTAACGAGAAAGTGTGTCCTTTTTTTTTTTTTTCTGTATATTTCTTTTTTTTTTTTTTATTAACTTGAGTATTTCCTATATACATTTCAAGTGTTATTCCCTTTCCCGGTTTCCGGACAAACATCACCCTCCCCCCTCCCCTTCCTTATGGGTGTTCCCCTCCCAAACCTCCCCCCATTGCCACCCTCCCCGCATAGTCTAGTTCACTGGGGGTTCAGTCTTAGCAGGACCCAGGGCTTCCCCTTCCACTGGTGCTCTTACTAGGATATTCATTGCTACCTATGGGGACAGAGTCCAGGGTCAGTCCATGTATAGTCTTTAGGTAGTGGCTTAGTCCCTGGAAGCTCTGGTTGCTTGACATTGTTGTACTTTTGGGGTCTCGAGCACCTTCAAGCTCTTCCAGTTCTTTCTCTGATTCCTTCAACGGGGGACCTATTCTCAGTTCAGTGGTTTGCTGCTGGCATTCGCCTCTGTATTTGCTGTATTCTGGCTGTGTCTCTCAGGAGCGATCTACATCCGGCTCCTGTCGGTCTGCACTTCTTTGCTTCATCCATCTTGTCTAATTGGGTGGCTGTATATGTATGGGCCACCTGTGGGGCAGGCTCTGAATGGGTGTTCCTTCAGTCTCTGTTTTAATCTTTGCCTCTCCCTTCCCTGCCAAGGGTATTCTTTTTCCTCATTTAAAGAAGGAGTGAAGCATTCACATTTTGGTCATCCGTCTTGAGTTTCCTTTGTTCTAGGGATCTAGGGTAATTCAAGCATTTGGGCTAATAGCCACTTATCAATGAGTGCATACCATGTATGTCTTTCTGTGAGTGGGTTAGCTCACTCAGGATGATATTTTCCAGTTCCAACCATTTGCCTACGAATTTCATAAACTCGTTGTTTTTGATAGCTGAGTAATATTCCATTGTGTAGATGTACCACATTTTCTGTATCCATTCCTCTGTTGAAGGGCATCTGGGTTCTTTCCAGTTTCTGGCTATTATAAATAAGGCTGCGATGAACATAGTGGAGCACGTGTCTCTTTTATATGTTGAGGCATCTTTTGGGTATATGCCCAAGAGAGGTATGGCTGGATCCTCAGGCAGTTCAATGTCCAATTTTCTGAGGAACCTCCAGACTGATTTCCAGAATGGTTTTACCAGTCTGCAATCCCACCAACAATGGAGGAGTGTTCCTCTTTCTCCACATCCTCGCCAGCATCTGCTGTCACCTGAGTTTTTGATCTTAGCCATTCTCACTGGTGTGAGGTGAAATCTCAGGGTTGTTTTGATTTGCATTTCCCTTATGACTAAAGATGTTGAACATTTCTTTAGGTGTTTCTCAGCCATTCGGCATTCCTCAGCTGTGAATTCTTTGTTTAGCTCTGAACCCCATTTTTTAATAGGGTTATTTGGAGAAAGTGTGTCCTTAAAAATCCTGTACTCAGCCACATTACATTGCTAAAGTGTGAAAAAGAGGTTAATTTTTGCAGAGAACTTGCTGTGTAATACGCTGACTCTATGGTGTTACTACTATTGTTTCTCCTTTTTAAAGGCATGAAACTATATTCTAGGAGGGTTCAGAAGCCCTCTCCTGGCAAGGCAGGTTGATAGGTTTTAATTCAGGTCATCTAATTCTGAAGCGCATGGGTTTTGTAGTTGTTAGTTTGTCTTTGTTTGTTTGTTTGTTTGTTTTACTCCGGGTATCATATAACTCAAGCTGCCAATAACTTACTATGGGGCTGAGGATGGCCTTAGACCTCTAATCTCCCTGCTTCTACCTCCTAAATGCTGGTAGTATAGGTATGTGCTGTTAGATCTAGTTCACGAGGTGCTAGAGAACCAAACCAGGCCTTTATGAGTATGCGGGAATGCACTACATACCAGCTCAGCAAAACACAGGTTCTGGAGCAGATAGCTTTGGCTTCATCACAGGCTTTCCTTCAAGGAGGACACATGGGTAGTGAGGAAACCCTGGGCATCTCTATAGGGCAGATGACAACATGGGCCAACAAGGAAATCCATCTATGCTCAGTGAAGAGGTTGAGAGTTTTGAGAAACATGACAATTTGAGGAAGTTAAATGGAAGATTGCTGGCTGTGTTTCGCATTGGGAAATGTACTTGCATTTTTAGTTCTTGTGGCTTGAAATGAAATCCCAGAGTGACTCATTTCCAGTGCTCTCTGATACGAAGCACGAGTCCTGATCCAGCAAAGATGGCTGACTTCTCAAGAATTTATAGCCACTCGAAGCTGGTAAGCTCCAAAGCCACCTAACTCCGGGGACTGTGTCCTTCTAATCCACCATGATCCCGAGTCTCAGAGAATACTCAGTTCTAAAGGATGTATGCACATGTCTCAAGTAGGAGCTCTTCCTGCGATAACACAGCTTCTTTGCAATAAAGATGTTGCTCCAATCCTCATGGAAACAGTCCAAAGTTAAGAAGATGTGCACTGGGGGTTGGGGATTTGGCTCAGCGGTAGAGCGCTTGCCTAGCAAGCGCAAGGCCCTGGGTTCGGTCCCCAGCTCCGAAAAAAAGAAAGAACGAAAAAAAAGAAGATATGCACTGGAGGTGACCAGCAAATACAAAATACAAAGATGTGTGTCTAAAAGTTCCATCAGAGAGTCACTGAGAGACAAGGCACATCGAAAAACCTGGCTTTCTGTCCCTCATCTGGTGACCATGAGCAGTCTGTCATGATGCCAACAGTGAGATCATGTGGTGAGTTGGTGTGTATTCTCATGGGACATCTTGGTTCATCGTTGCTTAGGGTGTTGTCTAGTCTTTATGCCTAGTGTAGGACTTTGTTTTATAATATATGCTGTATTTGAAAATATTCTTTGGCTGGGTGTGGTGGTACATGGCTTTAACCCCAGCACTTGGGAAGCAGAGGTGGTTGAATCCCTGAGTGTGAGGCTAGCCTGGTCTACAGAGCAAGTTCCAGGACAGCCAGGGCTACACAGAGAAACCCTGTCTCAGAAGAGAGAGAGAGAGGAAGAAGGAGGGGGAGGAGGAAGAGGAGGAGGAGGAGGAGGAGGGGGAGGAGGAGGAGGAGAGGGAGGAGGAGAGGGAGGGAGGGAGGGAGGAGAGAGAGAGAGAGAGAGAGAGAGAGAGAGAGAGAGAGAGAGAGGGAGAAAGAGGAGGAAGAGGAAGAGGAGGAAGAGGAAGGAGGAGGAGGAAGAGGAGGAGAAAGAGGAGGAGGAGGAGAGGGAGGGAGGGAGGGAGGAGAGAGAGAGAGGAAGAAGGAGGAGGAAGAAGAGGAGGAGGAGAGGGAGGGAGGGAGGGAGGAGAGAGAGAGAGAGGAAGAAGGAGGAGGAGGAAGAGGAGGAGGAGGAGAGGGAGGGAGGGGAGAGAGAGAGAGAGAGAGAGAGAGAGAGAGAGAGAGAGAGGGGGGGGATTATTTGATTATAGGGAGGTTAAAATATAAACTCAGATTATAGGGAGGTTAAAATATAAACTCAGAGTCAATACAAAAATACAAAAAGAGCTTTAACTCATGGAAAAAGATCACTGTCCACATAGTGTGATGTTAAAGGAAGGATTCTTTTCTTCAAAACCACTTGTATGGGGAAAGTTCTTGTTTTGGTTGAAAGCTGGAAATACAAGGCTATGCAAGACATCATCCCCCCTTCCATAAAGGCCTGTATTTAAGAGGAGAAGGGTGAGCAGCAAGCTGGAAACAATAATAAGAAAAAGAAGGGGAAACCAACATGGCCGAACCAACATGGTGGATTCCTACTCTGCACATTTTTCCTCACCCTCTTTTTTTTTTTTAAACCTCTCTAGTCTCCTACTGCACTTACCAATATCTGGCCTAGAGAGAAGCTGACCCTGGGGTGCTCTGTAACTCTTAATTATCTGGAACCTTTTGACACCAGATGCAGACACAAAATCCAGAAGTAGAGGAGTACCCTGGAGGGAGGGTCTAGCTGGGGAACGCACTGAGGGCCCTCGGAAGATACTTGAACCAAACGGTGTGTGACACTGAGACCTGAGCCCATCACTGTAGTGTCAATGCCTCATCAGTCTTTCTGGAATCTTACATTTACCTTCATATGAGATGAGGAGACCATGGTAACATATCTACCAGGAGCAATTGTGAGGCCAACTAGTGTGCTCTTACATAAATAAAACAAAATAACCAAACGGTCATACTGTAAGTGTACTCACTGACTTGAAATACACTGTCATTTTTTAACTTCAGATGTCTAAATACCTAACAATTTCCTGACAAACACACAAGAGTTCTAGAGCTCATAATTCTGTGGCAACGCTAATATATGTACGTATAATTTAGCCTTCTAAGTAATAAGCAGTCCATAAATACATATTGCCTAAATGATGGATGGTTCATCAATTGACTGAATGGAGGCATTTTCAAAATCAAATATAATGCTACTAAATAAGACTACAAGCTGTTAGTCTAATAAATAACTCAGTGACTGTTTCCCAAGCTGAATTAATGATCATACTCTACAGCAACCTTCCATTAGGCGTATGTGAAATAAGTAATAAATTTCTAAATTAATCACTCTGCTCACAGTTAGGATAGAGGCAATAAGTAGAAGCAGAAAGGACGATAATCACATTAGTGGGGTCTGCTGTGGGATCTATGCTGTGATGAGAAAGAATGCTTGCCTCAAGCTCCGTTTTTGTGTTTTCCATAGCAGTTAGCATCTTCCAAAATAGCATGTAACTGACTGCTATATTATGTCTGTCCCCTCATTCTAGTGTATAAGTATTGCAAAGCTGGAGGGTTTTCAATGACCCATACCAGCTCTTGAATATCTAACTCATGATTACTCAATAAATACTTGTTAAATTAACAAGCCAGCTTATTAATTAATAGCTTATACTTCACAATGTACCATCTCATTGCTACCCAATGTTCATATCTCCCATGCCTATCTTGGGGTATGAACAGGATTTCAGGGATTATTTATGGTCAATGGTTCCAAAATGCCACACCTTCTAATAGGCCAAGCATCTAAACACATGAGTCTAATAGGGTCCATACCTATTTAAACCACCACGTATGTTGAAATAACGTTCTTTAAAACCTTCACATTTAAAAAATATGACTTCTATTTGGTAATTCAAGAGATAGTTACTAAGCTGCAAAGTCCAGGAAGAAGCTCAACTCAAAACTACAAGGATGGTTGGGTAACTGTAACTTTAACCTGTGTATAATGTATTTCCTGGTGGGTTTTTGTTTCTTGTATGGGGTAGGAGTCAGGTTTATGTTTGCTTTGTGGCTTTGGTGGTGCTGATAGTCGTGGTAGGTTTTTGTTTTTATAATATTAGAAATAGAACCCAGAGCTTCACTCATGCTAGTCAAGTGTTCTTGTACCAAGCTACACCCCCAGCCCTAGTGTGTGTTTTGAAAGATAGAGATCAATGTGGTTCCATGTCTGGTCCACAAGCAGACACAAAATCTCAAGGCTCTCAGAATACCTAGCACAGTTCTAACAAGATGATTTTGATGAGGCCAACACAAACTGTAGTTACCTCACAGTAGGCATTCAGTCTGGAGAGCAGCCTAACTATAGTATGAAGTAAACAAGGGAATTCTTTGTGGATGTTAATTTTAGAGAATAGATGGATGCTTTATCTGGTGAGATGACCCTGCAAGCAAAAATGATTGTTACACGGGTCTATGAGCTGTGTTGAATCCCGGAAACATGGTAGGAGAACAGAACTGGCTCCCGAAAATTATACTCTGATGATGATGGTGGTGGTGGTGGTGGTGGTGGTGAAGGAGCAGAAGGAGAGAGAGTAATGGATGATAAGATAACTTGAAGGCATAGAAAAGAATACACACACACACACACACACACACACACACACACACACACACACACACACACACAGAGCGTCCCACTCAGCTCAGGCTGTCATAACAAAATAGTATAGTCTAGGTGACTTTAAAAAAAAGAAAAAGAAAAAAGAAAAGAAAAGGAATAGATTCCTCATTGTTCTAGAGGCCGCGAGGCTGAACATCCAGGATTTAGAAGTTTGGTTTCTCATGGGGGTCCCTTTGTGGTTTACAGAGAGCCACACTTTCTTGCTGTGTCCTGACATGAGCTGTTGTTAGAGATTCCCCGTCTTTCTTCCTTACCTCATGGAGCCACCAATCATTTCAGTCCCCTACGACTTTAGTCGCCTTCAGGATCTTCCCAAAGCCCTGTCTCCAAACACAGTTATGTTGGAGAAGTTCGAGTTTGAACGAATAGAGTTGAGGAAGGCACAGTGCAAACTTTTGTCTCTAGTCCTCTGAGGTAATGTGTTCAGTCACACGACTTGACTCATTCTGAGAAAGTGCTCTAGTTAAAGTCACTCAACAATGAAACCAATTGCCCACCCCCTGGAGTTGCGGCTTTGTGTCCCTGAAGGAGGGTGAGAAATATGTTCCTACAGTGAGTGAAGCATAGAGCCGAAAACATTTTGGATCTCTCCAGCTCAGAACTTCCGCAGTATTTGAATATTTTTGGCATTGCTGTTTGAGTACACTCACCATGAATTGCCCTTGCTCTGAAAGATTGGAACCATATGAGATTATTATATGGAGAAAGTCTAATAGAAGGCTTAGAGCAACGTTCAGACAATGTGTGATGAACTAAAATTTCACAGTTCCTGGCTTTGCAGTGAACTCCGAGGTCTGATTCTAATCAGGATTGTGCATAGGTTCATAATTTTGTGAAGGCTTTGGGGAGTGTGGCTTCAGTCAATTCTTGAGCAGCATCCTCAACACCACTTATCAGTCTTTTAAGGAAAAAACTTCACAGAGGTTAAGTCTGATTCCATGAGTGAGATTAGCAATGCCTAATAGGTAAAGTCATTTCAAACATAGTCCTTGGTAACTTGGGAGGAAAAGCCTAGAAAAGGAAACTAGATTAGGATAGAAAAGTCAGATTATTCTTTCACTATTTTTCTCCCACAAACTGCATGATCTCCTAGTAAGTCTACAGGTATAATAATTAGCTCACTAGACCAAAATTGGAATTATGTCTCATCCATAAACACTTGGCAGCCAACCCTATTTATTAATCCTGAGCTCTGTTTCACTGTCCACTATACTATGGTCAGTTTATATGCACATGCTATTTTAGCTTAATGCACAATATTAGTAAAAGTCACTGAACATATAATAAAATAAAACAAAAATACAAATACTGTTAGTTCAAATAAAAATTGAACTAACTATAAAACAAGTTAGCTGTAGTTGATACTCCACTATTTAGTAAAGTGACTCATGCTGTTAAGAATGTTAAGCAAAATGGATATTAGGAGATACACACACACACACACATACGCACACACATACACACACACACACAAACAGACATACACAGGGAACTTGAGCTCACTGCGTAGTCTAGGCAGTCCCTATTTCAATAAAATAGTGCAAAAAAAGAAGATGTAAGATGTCACCTGTCTTGGTTAGGGTTTTATTGCATGATCAAGACAACTCTTATAAGCATAACATTTAATTGGGGCTGGCCAATTAAATCAGAGGTTCAGTTCAATATCATCAAGATAGAAGTATGGCAGTATTCAGACAGGCATGGTGCTGGAGGAGCTGAGGGTTCTACATCTTCATCTGAAGGCTGCTAGGAGAAGACTGCTCCCAGGCAGCTAAGAAGAGCGTCTTAAAGCCTACACCCACTGTGATACACTTCCTCCAACACAGTCACAGCTACTCCAACAAGGCCACACCTCCTAATAGTGCCACTCCTCAATGGGCCAAGCATGTTCAAACCACCACATCTTCGTATGTCCTCCAGCCCCCACTTACACATATACCACACATATACATACATCACACACACACACACACACACACACACACACACACACACACCCCTGGTAACAATTTAAAATAGGTATAAATGGCTCAAGAAAGCCCCACATCTGTTTTTACCTGTGGAAGAAAATACCTGTTACTAAATACTAAATATTTGTTAGTTTACTAAAATGACTTGCTAATGATAGATGTAAATGTGATGATAATGTAAAGATGTTAAAAGCCCTCACTGCGTATTATCTGATCGCTGGTAGCTACCATGGCAAAGGAGAAAAGGTGCACTGTTCTTTTTTTCCTTTCCTACCTGTCATCCTTAATCATTGCTAATGCTCACTGAGCACCCTCGCCATGAACAGTCTTACCACCCTTTTGGCAGGTGACTTGGACTATACAACAGCCCTGTCCCCTCAGTATGATGTTCCAGAAAAGTTACCGATCCCCATCGAAGTGTCTCCAGTTTAGATAAAGAGTTCATCAAACAACAGAAATGACTTACAATTGAATTCATTTCCATCCTCCTAGCCGAGTTGAATTCTTCAATACTTTCTTAGGGCTTTCCTGCTGGTGGGCCTCTTGGTCCTTGGGATAGGAGAGGACTCTAAGACAGAGACAACGGCGATGGCTATATGCAGGTAGAGGGACTAATTAAAGCCATGCTTCTAAGAGTCAGCATCCTCCCAAGGACCGCCAGTGGCCAATGGAAGTGAGGGAAGGCGAGGGAGGGAGGGAGGTGGGCAGGGAGGGTAGAAATCCTTACCTGGTACTCTCAAAGAAGGAGTCAACTCACCCGACAGTTCTGCTTTCAATTTCTACCCTCTGCAGCCATGAGTATCCCTCGGAGTTACACTCATGAGAATGGATGTGTTGATGCTATACCCAAATATAATAGAAAGTTGTCATAACCAGGCCAAGAGATAGCTCAATAGGTAATTGGGTTCCCATAACTCACATAAATGCCACGTAAGTGTGGTAGGCCCAGCATGTGGGAACAAAAACAGGGCATCCCTGGCAAGCTGTGAATCAGACCATCCAAAATGGTGAATTCTGGCTTCACTGAGACCCTGCTACAATATGTCAGCTGGAGAGTGACTGAGGAAGTCACAGCTAAAACATATTGGGTTATCAGTGTATGCTCTGGAAGCCATCAAACTCTCTCTCTCTCTCTCTCTCTCTCTCTCTCTCTCTCTCTCTTTCTCTCTCTCTCTCTCTCTCTCTCACACACACACACACATACACACACACACATACATACACACACACATACACACAAAATCAACATTTTGTTATCTCTCTTGGAATCAAGAAAGACAAAAGAAAAATAACAACAGGTGAAAAGAACGACTAATTTGAATAATTGTGTTTTTTTCTGCTGTCTGGGAGCAAAGTCAGTTGTCTTAAGTGAGAGAATGTCCCAGAAAGGTAAGAAGCACGTCCAGGGGAACATAACTTTTTCATATTTCTCATTATTCTCTCCCTAACTTCACCAAACTTTCTCCCACCAGGCTGTCTGTCTGTCTGTCTGTCTGTCTCTCTCTGAGTAATTTCCCAAACAGTTCTAACAGTAGCTAATTTGTCCTGCTTTTTTTCAACACATGTTCTCGGAGCCTTTGGTTTATCTCTGTAATTATAACCTGTGCCACCCAACCCGTACCAGCTCTGTGCTCCAGCCAGCTCTGTGCTCCAACTCCCACAGGCATCCTGTAGGTACTTGGATTCATGTACTTAAAGGAGACCTTTGCTCCCAGGAGGTTCCTGAGCTGGAGAACCGAATGAGTTGCTATCCTATTAGACTTCTCCTGAAGCTGACATTTCCAGTGCCTGTCGCTAATTTCAAAGTCTCACTCCTATTACCCATTAAAGATGGATGGATCGATATAGAATAATTTTTTCCTGTTGGAAGAATAACTTAAGTTTATTATCTGCCATTTATCCTGCTATTTATTTGGAACAAATGTATTCATTTTAGCATCGACTCGTTTGGGGTATAGAAAAATAGATAAGATAGAGCTGGAACTGTGGTGTCCCTATCCCCACCCCACATGTTTATCAAGACCTCTGCTTTCTGATGACCCACTTTCTCCTTTGTGAGCTGGAAGAGACTGTCAGAACAACCTGTCACTGAACTGACTGTAAACACTTGCTCCGGAAGCTGTTTGAGGCTTTGCTGAGCCTGAATTAGAGCTCAAATTCTTCCTCTATCCAATTCTGTTCTCTCACCAAACCACTCCATGTTCCATTTTTAAGTGTTATTCTCTAATAAATATTTTGTACCCCCAAAGCCTCAAACATAAACTCCCTATGAATTCTCAAAGTACCCCATAGCCAAGTGATCATTTGGATGTCAAATTCCTCTGTAAAAATGGCTAAGGACTTTGGAGAGTGAAGAATTCTGTAACTCCAGAACTCCAGCATAAACTGATGGGCCAAAGCAGGACACTGGGCTGCCCTGTCTTTAGGAGACACAGTGGCTGATGCGTCACCATTTGTCACCCTTGCATATTTTATACCAGTCTTCAGCTTCGGAACAGTAATGCAATTGTGACATGACAGCTCATTTGGGATGCAAAATGTAAGCCCAGACCTACTGCACCAAAGACCCTGGGGCACACTGCTGTGTTCATTAGGGCCCGATGCTCGCAATGCCCTGATGGAAGCCAGTCATATTTCATTCCCTTACCACTGTTGTATATAGGGACAGACAGCCACACAGCCAGATTGAGTCAATGAAACACAAAGAAAGGCCATCCTGCAGTATCTCAGAAAGATAATGAATCTCTCTTGTTGGATGTGCCAGAAAAAGCTTATTGTTTGATGCTATGATGTTGTGAACCAAGTACTGGCACTCTAATGGCACTTGGTGGCTACTGATTCAAGCCATCCAGAAATCCACCCTACCTATAGACTGTGAACAAAGAATTTAAACCAATTCTTTTTCTGGCATTTTCTTTCTTTCCTGCCTTCCTTCCTTCTTTCCTTCCTTCCTTCCTTCCTTCCTTCCTCCTTCCTTCCTCCCTCCTTCCTCCTTCCTTCTTCCTTCTTTCTTTCCTTCCTTCCTGCCTTCCTTCCTTTATTTCTTTCCCTTTCCTCCATCCCTCTCCCCAAGGAGCCCAGAAGTCACTGTCATATACTATCATGACTTGACTGTTTAAGGGAGTAGTTCTCAACCTTCCTAATGTTGCTCCCTTTTAATACAGTTCCTCACGCTGTGGTGACTCCCAACCATAAAATTATTTTCACTGCTACTTCCTAACTGTATTTTTGCTTCTGTTATGAGTAGTAATGTAAATAACTACCATTTCCGATGGTCTTAGGCAACCCCTATAAAAGGGTCACTGACAGCTCCCAATGGGTCTCCGTCCACAAATTGAGAACTTCGTGTTTAAGGCACATCTAGTTCAAGAAACATACTAACGCCAGCACTCACTTCAACTTGCCTGCAACCTATTGCTCTGTTTCTCACAATGCCATCTTCTCTAAGTTCTCTCTGATAAGTCTCTGCTTGCTCACATCGAGTTAGCACCCATCTTTCCAAGTCCTTCATAAAAGATGCCTTGACTGTTCCCCCCAAACTGTGTCCCTCCACTTACTTTCTAAAGTCTCAGTCTGTATCCACAACATACAGCCTCTGCTTTCTCTCGGCTCTAAGCGCCTTATTGTGCACTGGCACCTGGCGTTGAATGTGATATTCTGCAGATGCTAAGTAGACAAATGAGGGGTGATGCCCTGGTCTTCAGAGAGGGATACGCTAGGGTACCAGATACTGCTCCCACCAGTAAGCCATGGATGTGCTTCAGCCATGACCACCTCACCAAGCCCCACTATAACTGTAACTCTCACTCTACGGTGATGTGACAGGCAAGTAGGGATATCTGTTGTCTTAGAGTTTCTATTGCTGTGAAGAGACACCATGACCAAGGCAACTTTTATAAAGGAAAACCTTTCACTGGCGCTGGCTTACAGTTCAGAGGTTTGATCCATTATCATCATGGTGAGGAGCATGGCGGCGTGCAGGCAGATGTGGTGTTGGAGAAGGAGCTGGGAGTTCTACATCTTGATCTAAAGGCAGCGAAAGGAGACAGTGTGCCACACTGGGTGTAGCTTGAACATAGAAGACCTCAAAGCCCACCCCCACAGTGACACTTCCTCCAACAAGACCACACCTACTCCAACAAGGCCACGCCTACTCCAACAAGGCCACACCTCCTAATAGTGCCACTCCCTATGGGCCAAACATTCAAACACATAAGTGTACGGTGGCCATACATATCTATCCAGCAAATGGAGGTGCCAGGCCACCATCAGCACCCAACCCTTCCTTCATGTCTGTTCTCTTCAGAAGCTAGATAGCAACAGCAGGTTTGTGTTTTGTGGCAGGAAGCAAAAAGCACAAGGATTATGTGAGAGCTTGTGGTTACAGTGTACCACAGTGTTTGAAAATGTGGGGTTTAGGCCTTAGATCCTTAGACCACCTGAATGTGACTCTAGGAGGAGCCCGGCCGTTGTCTAACTACAATGTCAAGCAAGGGAGCAGACTTCTCTGACGCTCTGTTTCCTTGTCTGAAAGATGGGAATCATAATCATGCTGGCTTCATTTTAGAACATGAGGAATTCTGGAAAAGGTCATGTTCATAAACCACTCAGCATCCTGTTTGGCACACAGTGAGCACTCAATAAATAGTAGTCATTGTTAGCGACCCAACCTCTCTGTGGCTCAGTGCAAGCTTTCGTCTTCACTCAGGGAGGGAAGGGCCTTTACACACTCCCCCGTTGTGTAAGTCTGCCTTCTGCCATTATAGCAAAATATCTGAGGCCAACTTAGTAAATGAAAGGTTTGTTTGGTATCAGGAATTTCGATTCACGGTCGCTCTCCTCTGTTGCTTTCTGTAGTAGCAAAGCGCACGCAGATAGTATATGCCGCAAAGGAAGCTTGCTCACTACACAGCAACTAAGAAACAAGGAGAAACCAAGAGGGGTCCAGGTCCCCGCATTCCCTTCAGGAGCATGCCCCTGTGCCTTGACTTTCACCCACTGTCCTTGCCTTCCAAGCTTTCCACCACCACCAATAGTTAAGAGACAAACCTTTCACGATATGGACCTTCAGGGGACATTCAAAACCCAACTTGTCACAGCTGTTCACAGGCAGCAAAGCTAAGGGACAATGAAAAGAAGGAGCTAGGCATTCTGCCTGCTCAGCTGGAGTACTTTAACACCTGGCTGTAAGAAACGTTGCCAATGTCCTTCTTCACATAAGATTCCCTAACTCCCAGCATGCCCATCAACTCACCAGAACTAAAACCTTCTGTGGCAGGCACTCCTCACATTCTTCCAGCACTTTCTAGGGCTCAAAGCCCGTTTCTTGTCTCTTCTTCCACACCAGCCTTGTAAAACAGCTAAGGACAATCTGTGCTAAGTCTCCCTTCACCTACGATAAATGTGGTCTATGCGATTTTCCAAAGTAGGGTCAGGAAGTTGCAGATGGTTTGGGACAGACTTAGTCACTTCCACCCCCTCATGGCCTTGTGCCCTGTACATGAGGTGGGATTTCCCAGTGAAATGCATAATGTGTATGCTCTAGGCACAAGATACGTTTAGCCATACAGTAGACCTGTGGAGAACTCCTTGGGGCCCAAAGTATATGCTGCCCAACATCCAGAGGATGGGCCTTTCAACTAATTGACTGTCTTTACTGTTATCTAAGCACTGTGGTGCACACTTGCACCTGCAGTATTCAAGAGGCTGAGGTAGGAGAGTCAGTGGCCTGGGCTCATAGAGAGAGACCTTGTCTCAAATGAACAAACAAACAAAAATATGTTAATTCTCCTATCTTATCCTAAATCATAAGCAAATCCCCTTTAACCTGAATACTTGCTCTAATCTTTACCTTTTGTGCTTATTCAGCCAAAGATTTCACATTTAATTTATACAATTGTTCTTTCTTCTCCACACCTTACATTCAAGGAAGGACTCCCAAATGCTTACGGGAACTGGAGAGGGAAAGTACAATGAAAGGGGAAGGTTTGGGAGTCAGGGCCACAGAAAGGATGCTGAGCCCTTGTTTGGAAGGGAATCTTAACTGTGTGGATGGTGCCAGGCAAGCAGCTCTGTGTGAGGACTGGCGATCTGTGCACAGATGTCTTCTTGGCTAAGAATGAAAGATGTGGCCACTCTGAGACAACTGTTCCCATCTCTGAGTCACCCACAAAGACTCAGTGTTTGTGATGGAAAAGCTTTGGTACCCTGGCTCTGACATCGGCCATCTCTGTGACCTTCATCTGACACTTCACAGTCCGTCATCCAAGGAAGGCAAGACAGGAACTCAAAGCAGGAGCCATGGCAGACCACTGCTTACTGGCTTGTTTCCCAGGGCTTGCTCAGCCTGATTTCCTATGCACCCCAGAGCCACCTGCCCAGGTGTGGCACTGCCACAGTGAGCTGGGCCTACCCACATCAATCACTCACTAACAAAGTGCTTCACAGGCCAAACTTAGGAAGGCATCTTCTCAATTGCAGTTTTCTCTTCTCGGAAAGTTTTGTACCTTGTGTCAAGTTATCAAAAGGCAAAACAAAACAAAAATAGGGCACTTGGCCTCCCAAATCTTGAATGGCATCTGCAATGGGGAGAATAATACTAATGTTCCATAGAGGAGAACAGTTTAAGCTATCCTCTTACCTCGTCACTGAAGAAGAATACCCTGTGATAGTCTTGATTGAAGTATGGTGGGTACAATTTCTTATCCTGAGCCATGAGTAAGCAATGCTTTTCAAGCCACGGCCTCACAGACAGTACAATTTAGCAATACAAGAAAGGAACAAAAATCCAGCAATTACTCTTTAACCTTGGCCAGGGAGAGTTTCAGCTGTTTAGGGACCAGAAATTCTGCAGCCAGGCCTGCTGTCTCAGGTCTGAGATTCCAGTATTCAGGAGGCTGTGACAGGAGAACTGTGATTTCAAAATAAACACCAGTTGCACTGCAGTTGTGTGTGTGTGTGTGTGTGTGTGTGTGTGTGTGTGTGTGAGAGAGAGAGAGAGAGAGAGAGAGAGAGAGAGAGAGAGAGATCTGTCATTCATGTTTTCATTGCTACTTTAAGACCTTAAACCACAAATTGCAGCTAAGTTATGGGTCTACCAGTCAAATGGTAAATCTTCACAAGCAAGCTTTGAAGTAAAAGTGATGACAATAGTATTTCTTAAAACTATGGGAAATGATTTTCACACAGATGACAGTCTTTAGATCTCACAATCTCTTGGTGGAAGAGACTGTATTCCCATTTTACAGACTAAGAAATCAAGCTTCCGTGTCTCTGGTGACAGAAGCTCCTGGTCTTCTGCCTCTGCATCTAGACATTCCTCCCAGATCCGTCATCAGAAACAACACAGGTTACAACTTCTGTAGGATGCAGGACACTTTGTGCCTGGCTCACTCTATCTGAGGGTTGCTTCTACCAAGGCCCGAGAGAGTGAAAAACAGAGCCAGCTCCCTCTCTCCCTTTAACCAGAACCTTCCCCTCTGCTTGTAACGTGGTTACCGTGAGCCTTGGCAATACACATCAAGCTGGCTGAAGTCAGAAAATGCAGCCCATCATTCTCTAGATTGGATTTGTCCCGCCCCTCCCTCTCTTTTAAAACATCTTTTTTTTTTTTTTTTTTTTTTTTTTACAAAGGCTGTCATATAATTTCCTCCAGAGCAGTTTTAATGAAATGGCCTGCTTCCTTACATAAGAAAGGCTCGTGAAAAATACTGGAGTCCACTAGTTATATCAGAGAAGATAAATATTTTAGTTGGCACACTTTCAACTATTAATTCCCAAGTTCAACCCGGCTATTTTGCTCAGACTGTGAACACACGAGTTTGGGTTCACAAACTTAGGTTCTAAAACATTCTGGGAAAAGCCTAAAGACATTGGCCTTCTTACCCAGGCAAAGTCCAACGCAAATGAAAACCATATTTCACAGAGGCGTCCCTGTGCTTCTTAACAGAGCAAAGCCAGGGAGTGTCGGTGGGTTTTCTGGTTCATGAAATGCTAGCTCTTCCTCCACCCACCATCTTTAGAATCCCACTGACGATTTCTCCCCACCTTTGAGTTTCTCTACCTAAGATAGAAAGTATTTCAAGCTATGAGGAATTGCAAATGGGAGTCTAGTGTTTTTTGTTATTAGGGAATGGTGGTGACAGGCAAAGCGGCCGCAATGTGGAGATGATATTTGAACCAGCCCCTCTCCAATGAAGCCTCAGAAGCCATGCGGAGAAGAGACTCAAGGCTTGACTATGGCAGAGGTGAGAATAATGGGGAGCAACTGGGCAGCTCTTCCTTCCAGGGCTTCAACTCTGGCCAACCTGAAGATGACATAGCTGCTGGCTATGCTTCTACTGATGTTTGCACAGGCTCTATCAGGAGATTTCATTGAGCTAATAAAAATGCCATGAGTATAGTCAGTGAAATGAGTTCAGAAACAACATGGGGGATTACTTAGACCATAGGGCAACAATCAAAACAAAGTAAGTGCATATAAAACAAAGACAAAAACAAAAAAACACTGTTGGAAAATACCTAAAAGAAACACATCAATGTGGTAACACTCAGAAGTTCTAAGAGCACAGGGGACACTCACCCTATGTCCATGATTTGTGTATGCACACGTCATCTAATGAGACTCTGGGCGATGTTTTCTAGAGCTTCGAGGAAAGGCAAGAGTTCACACTTCTGTTGGAATGGTGGGGCTTGAAACTGCTGCAGTCATTTTGTTACCACAGAGTAAAATCACGAAAATGACTCAGGCAACCACAGAGTAGAAACCGAGGCTCCAGCCATATTGTCAAGGCTGAATGGACAGAGGGAGAGAAGTCTGGTCCTTTTTTGTCAGTGTGGATCAAAGCTTACCTGATGCCTGTGGACTTCTCGGGAATGTTAAGGAGCCCTTGTTGATGCATAACTCTCTATGAAGATGAATTCTAAATTGTAAAGCTAGATGTGTAGTCTGTAATTTGTGAATAATACTTCCACAGTGTTTGAGAGGACAAGAGTTCAAATCCCAGTGTCTGTAGAAACTGTCTTCTCCTCTGACAGCCTTTTCCTGTCTCTGAGGAGGTTATTTCATTATCGGAAGAGTTAACTTCCAACACAGCACAAAAGTGACATTGTTATTGCCATCCTGATGTCCTTTTAAAATTCTATTTTACTCCTTATGATTGCCTGTGTGTCCATGTTGTGTGTGTGTGGGGGGGTGTGCATGCCCTTATACACTCACACAGAAGCCGGAGGCATCCTAGTCTACCACCTTCTACTTTATTCCTTTGAGACAAGCTCTCACTCACTGAACCTGGAGCAAGGCTGGCCACCAGCCAGTCCTAGCAGTCCTTTCTGCCGCCCATAGCACTGGAGTCCCAGGTGAGTAGACAGGATATGCCCAGCTCTTTACCCGAGTGCTGGATCTCCACGCTTACACAACAAGCTGCACCGAGCCATCTGAGTCTGGATGTTTGATACCTCAGGACACAGAACATCTTTATTGTTAACCAGTTGGTTGATATTTTGATTCGTAGCCTTCAGTACTTGGACTACTTCACACTTCATATAAATTAGGTAGTGAAAACTGGCAGAAGTGTGTATAGGCCTATTTAATAAATCAAAGCCAAGATGTATTCATCAAATTTTAAAGTGAAACTCAAGTTAGTAACCCCAACCAACACCGGACATTTTAACCCAATCCAAAGACAAAGTTACTTAACACATGGTGAGAAATGACAGGGGGAAAATATTAAGTCTTTTTTTTTTTTTTTCCTGATGAAGCCATTGCTTTGGTAAGAGCAGAAAAGTCTGTGTGTGCTCAGTAAGAACAATGCCTTGGTCATGTGCTTGATCAAAAGCAGGGGCAGCAGCAAGACAGACATCAGCAAGACCACGTTCATTTTCCAGTCTCTGCTCTCTCCACACAGTCCACTGAGCCAGTTGGACTTTGGACATCACATCTCCGCACTCTCAGAAGCCATGGGCACTTTCCCGGTACAGTCTTACGATCAAATTCAAGAAGGGAACTGGATCTAATTCTAGCATAGAGACTTTTGTGGCTGTCTCTAATCCACCCAGGGGAGGGTGCGCTTAGAATGAGGCAGAGAAAGCCGAGTTGAGATCCTGGAGTATTCAAGCACAAGCGCTCCCAAATACTCCTTTTACTTTCTTTGCTGCAGTGGGACATCGATATGGTCATTATTTGCTTATTTATATATTGTGTGTATGTTATACACTTTCACTCCCTTGAGGGAAATATACGTTTTCTTTAGACCTATATCAGTGCTGGCACATAATTGATGGTAAGTGTAGACTGAGGAAATAAACAGAACAAATTGAAGTAATTAGCACCTCCCTAATTCCTGGAATTCACGTCCCCCAAATAGCCTACTGCTTGATGTAATGTCACTCTCCAGATGCATATCTTAAGGAAGGTTTGATTGGATGTGAAGTAATATTCCTTATGAACAGTTTTTTGGGAGACACAAGGGTGAAGAGGAAATGGATACCTATCCACAGTAGCTGAATCCTAAATGAAAAAAAAAAAAAAAAAAAAAGGTCAAGGATGCTCACAAATGGTAGTCCCGATCTTTCCCAAGAATAATGTCATACATTTCCATACTAAGAATAAACATTGGGTACAGTCCAAGGAAAGGGGAAATTGTTAGGAACCAGCTTGACCAGGCAAATATGGCCGAAGACCAAGGGAACTGAAGATCCCAGTGAGAGTGTTGTTAAAATCATCCTGAGGACAAACTGCAGCTTCCGTGGGAGTGAGCACCTAAGCTTACAGATGGAGGCGGCTACAGGTACTGACAATGAAAACAGCCCCAAATATAGGAGATGGAGTGATCTCTTTAGATGGCTGGGCTGAAGGCGTGGCTTTACCTGGGGCTGCTTGCATATAAAAGGAAGCTAATGATCCTGTGGAAAGGGGTGAGGAATGGTGAGCTCTGAGCAGTCACTGAATCATCCACAAGGATGCCGAACTCATTAGATGACCTTAGGGTGCGAGACTGACACAGAGTTTCAGAAACCTTACAGGACACAGACAGGAATTGTGCCTATATCCTGGTCAGGGTCAGAGTGAGGCAGACAGAAGCAGGTCAAGTTTGTGTTCAACATTTGTCACCTTCGTCCTATAGCATGTGTCATCAGCTTTGCTCACCTGTTCCACGCACGGAAGGAAGGTGGGGCATGTGACACTCCACTGCCATTTTCTTATCTTTTCTTCCACAAACCGGTACTTATTATCAACTGTATTTAGAACCAACAAGATGTTACCACTGGAAAAAAGTGTACATTGCAACGATCAATGGGGATTTCTAGTGATAAATCCTTAACCAGAAAGTGGTTATTTCCAGGCTAACAGTCTACAGAGGGGTCTGGAAAATCAAGCAACTTCCACAGAGTGGGTGCTTCCTTCCTAACGTTTTGTCGTTCTGGAAGTTCTTCGTCCAACATTGATTTTTCTTTCCTGTTTAGGACTGTTTGTCAAAGTTGTTCTTTCCATGTTTGTGTGTGCCTTTGTGAGTTTGTGTGCATCATGTATGTGCAGGTGTCCTCAGAGGTCAGAAGAGGATTGATAGATTCCCTGGAACTGAAGTTATGTTGGCTGTGAGCCACCTGATATGGGTGCTGGGAATTGAATCTGGGTCCTCCCCGAGACCATCAAGTGTTTTAACTGCTGAGCCATCTCTCCAGTCCCTTTGCTTAGGATTTTAATCACTCTCACAAAATGTGAGTTGCTTAGTGCCAAGGCCTATGCTTAGCCAATACAGACAAATAAATTGATAAGTCATGTATGTGAGACAGGCAGCGTAGACCTTTGAATTCCCCACACATGGGCCAAGGCAGGTAAACATATTATAAGACATTGTCCTCCTTCTACACACAACCACCTCAGATAAACAGAGGTTTAAATAAATGCTGTAATGCAGAAAGGTCTGAGGAGCAAAGGCAATAGGAGACATTTAAGAGTACCTGATATTTAATGACTCCATACAATGTGTCAAGCTCTGTGTTTTAAATAATTTCGTTCTTGTAACTTAGTAGGTCAGAACCTTTCTCATTTTGCAGATGGAGAAGCTTGAGACTTTTCCAAGGTCACAGCAGTGGGAAGTCCCAGCACCAGGATTTGCATTTAAACAGTTTGGAGGCAGTCATTCCAGAGACCCTTTATGCTTTTCCAAAGAGCACCTTTGTAAGATCTTCAATTGAACAAAGGCCCTTACTAGTCTTTTCACTCAGGCCTATCTTGTCACACCCTGAAGGTTAGCAAGCTACTGTGGCTGGAGCCGAACACATCTTTAGCTGAAGCACTTCAAGTGTGTCTGAGACTTTTAAGTAGGTCCTTTGCAGTATCTTTTCAACTATCTGACCAACTGCTAAGGGGTCATAATTTAGAGCTGGGGGTTTAGAGATGCAACAGAGGAAAGAGGCAGGGAGGAAAGGGGGTTAGGAAGCTAGACTGCAGTTTGATCCATTTCCTCCCATCTGAATCGTCAACATAACAAATAACTTTAAAATTACTAATTTACGGGGTTTTTTTTGCTCCACAATTCATTGTGGTAGACTATCATTCTTCCAAAAGTCCCTAGCCTTCTGTTTTTTGAGTCATTTCTTCACTCTTAGTCTCTTAAAAAGTTTTTGAGAATGTTATACAGTAACTTTTACAACTTTTTTTTTGCTGTCCCCCAACTCCTCCCACACACCCCTCCATCCATCCAGCTTCCTGTCCTTTCTCCCCTTTAGAGCAAATCAAAACAAAAGGTAGATGTTGAGAATGAGAAAATCAATTTTCTTCAATGGAGCTACACTGATTATATCAAATCACACTCCAGGGCGAGCTCCGTGCTCAGTAAAAATTAACCAATGCAAATTGGAGTGATTCTTTACAGATACACATCCCTTATCTTTTAAGCTTTTCATCTTACTTGAGGGAGGGGGTGAGAGTGTACACACCACACACACACACATGCACGCACGCACGCACATTGTAGCCTTAAGGTCGTTTTCCAATCAAGAGAAGGGTAGTGATTACAATGAAATAGGTTTTTCCTTGGTATTTCTAATCACAGATCAGGAGGAACAAACCGCAAAAAGACACGTTTCTTGGCAGGTCACCAGCTTACCGATCAACCAATCACACCAAACTCACGAACAACAAAAAATTGCACAGTGGAAAGGTTCGTTTACTTAAGCCTAGAACTGAAGCGGTCACTATGGGCGAGTACAGTCAGGGCCACTAAGCCCGGCCCTGTCCCCAGGGAGCTCCCTTGCCTCCAGAGTCCCAAGGGCCTCCTGGCGGTCTCCGGAGGCTCACAGGCCCTCGGGGAAGACAGCCCAGGGAGGCTGCCGAAGGCCAGGGAGAGGGATCGAGGGAGGCATCTGGGTTGCTGTCAGCGACCCATTACCCTGGGGAAAATGGAACCTTCCGTTCCGGCCACCCACCCAGGAGCGGCGGGGAAGCCTTCGATCTAGTCTAGGAGAGGCGACCAGGCTCAATCTCCGGAATCCCGGACGCCGGGAACCGCGTTACGGGAATCGCAGAGGCCTGCAGTCCCGCCCCTTCGTCTCCGGCGACCCTGAGCCAATGGCCGCGCGCTCCGAGACTGATCAGAGCCAATGAGCTCCCGGTCTCCCGCTCAGTGGGCGGGGCCATGGGGTGGAGCTAGGAGAGCCCAGGTCAGCGGCGGACGGAGGGTGGCGTGTGCGGTCAGGAGGCCAGAGCTTCGAGCGATCCAGGCTGCGGCTCCGCTGAGGGGCCGGCTGTGTGAGCCAGGGATCCGCGGGGCTGAGGGACGCTCAGGAGCGGCGAGGCTCGCGGCCCGAAGGTGAGAACAGGGCCCCGGCGCGGGAGGGTGCGGGCTGCCTGGCGCGGCTGCCACCTGGCACCCTGGGCCCAGCGAGGCCGGGTTGGACCGGCGCCGAGCGCACGCCCGGAGCTGGTCTGGCTGGCCTGGGAATCCCCGCATTCCTTCCCTCCCCTCTCCCGGCTCCGACTTCCCTGACGTTGTCACTCGCCCTCCCGAACGCGTTCCTGACGCTCAGTTCCGGAGCCCCCGCCCCAAAGTCCTTCGGGATCGCGCGTCCTGGGTGACCGCGTCCCGCGTTCTTTCAGTTCCCGTGCCATGTCCACTGAACCAACTCTAGACATGGCCCCAGAAAGTGTGGTCTTCGGTGTCCCCTGAAATGCCACCATCCCCTGCTCTTGATATTTCTTAATCCAGAGCGAACTTTTTACCCAGACATCGTAACGTTTCGGCGTTGATGAAAGTTCAGTATTTATAATAAATATTAACGTTCTTTGGTCCGTACCCTTCCTCATAAATCCCGCGTGCCTTTACATCTGGAGAGCAAGCCTATCTGCCTTTAAATTCTCACCTCTCCTAAGCGTAAACGTGACCCCCTCAGCTATCAGGGGGCTCTCCTTCTTGGATGAACAACATTTTAATTCAGAACTCCAAACAAAAATAACATCAAAGGCTTGGCCCACTTCTGTTTTTGTCATTTTCCATTAAAAGGAAACTCATTTGGGCTTAATTTGTATAGTTACTGGACATCCCAGCAGCTGTACTGCTTCAAAGTAGTCAGTTAATGCGGGAATGTCAGGGTGAATCTTCTGAAAGATTAGCTGTTTGGTCTGGTCAGTGCTGTAAACAAAACTGTTTTAGACCGCGTGTGACTGCCAGCTTCCAGTTGGAACGACTCTTAATTTGAAATTACTGACTCATTATCAGGGGATGATCGCCATCGTCTTAATTTTCCAAGTTTGTGTTTATATTTATCATCGAGGATTATTTTTGAACTATAATCTGGAATCCTGAGTAGGACTAATCTGATAGTCGGTTACATTCTGTTTTCCATAGGTTTCTCTTGGGGGCGGGGGAATTGTGTCCATTTGCTTCTACTCACAAGTGAAAGAGAAAAACAAAATACAAGGGGGAATGTCGGGTAAGATAAACTTTATAGTAGAAATTTTGGATTGTTGGCATAGGTGGTTTAGGATATTACAAATACTGCTACCAGCTAATTTAATGCAGCATTCTTATGTAACTGGACATTCTGTCCTGTTTTATTTATGACTTTCTGTTTTCGTTTTAAAAATATTTTTTTTCCTAGGAGAATGTGGCATTTCAGTTCAGTGCTAGGATGAACACTGATTATTACATACCTATGAAGTGGGTGTTATAATTCTACCTCTTAGGAAAGGAAACAGGCCCAAAAGCATAGGACTCCAATCCTGTGCTGACAAACTGACGTATCGATGGATTTCTTATAGAAAATCCATTACTGTAAGTTGGTCTGGGGCGTTGAATGTTGCTCACAACCCTGTAGTAGTAGCAGGAAGGGGTTTTCCCAAGATGTGATCACAGCCCACATTTTGGTGCACATCACCTGGCCCTGGTACATTTGCAGTTTGTCTGCTAAGGAAGCAGTAAGTTCTTAAAGCTTTCTCCTTGTTTTTGATTGCAAAGGTGGCTTGATCACAGGTGAGGTTTCGGTTGATATTATTCACCCTGCTCTGGAATTCATAAAAGATACCTGAGATAACATCTAGGTTTTTCAAAGTTTACAAAATTGGGTTAACAAACTATTGTGTGAAAAAAAAACTACTCGGATACAGAGTAGTTTCAATTAAATAGTGAGGGATAGAGAAAGTGCCGTGGGCGTTTAAGGATTGGAATTGAAATAAGCAGTGGGGTTCCCAGAGGTCAGCCCTGAAGCCTGGATAAGGTTTGGAGAGAGGGAAAACTAAAGGGTCTCACCCTGAATGTAGAACAGAGGCTAGAAGGGACCATGGAACAGAGTAAAACCGCCATGCGCTGTCACCACAGTATAGTCATCTTACTAACGACTACTAAGGCAGCGTTGTTTGTCAGTCGCCGTGTGGATATTTGGCTAATGTTCTTGTGCTCTCCATAGCCTTATTGAGATAGGTCTTATTAGCTTTTATACAGAGGCAAACAGAAGTTATTATCAGATGCTGTCTTTACATAGATTTCCTGAGCTCAGTCTGAACCCTCAACTGTAATGCATGGCTTTTTCATACTGTCTATATGAGCGGCAGAGTAAATCCGTTATACCAGGACTTTTAAAACTCATGTTTAAGCTGAGGATGTAGCCAGTAGTAGAGTGCTTGGCTAGCATGTGCCAGGCCCTGGGTTCAACCTTCATCACTGCATACATGCACATATTCTGTCAGTAGCACTTAACTTATGTAATACATGCGCAAACTAATTGTTCTTTTAGTTGTTCCCTAAATTCGTCAAGATTCTCAGCACGTGAAGTTGTGTAATTGCTGGACTAGTTTTGAATCCTTTTAGGGAACTCGGAAAGTGCAGTGGGAACACAGATGTTTGTGAATGTAGGGGACATTCCACCGAAGAGATGTCAATTTGGGTTATAAACAATGGAGCCAGGCCAATGCAGTCAGCAGGGCACTGGCACTGTGGAAGCAAACAAGAGGGCATGCACAAGTGCACACTCCAAAGGTGTGCTAGAGGAAGCCTGCAGGTCTGTGGTAACTTGAGTTTACCATCCAGGTGTGGCTGCTGTGGAAATGATGAAAGTTAAGAGGAAGTGCAAAATGAGAAGCATAAACATTTGCTCTGCAGCTGGACAACTGAAAGAATAATTTCAGCATAATTGGAATAAAACGCCAGGCTGCTTATAATTCCCTCCCAGATTATAGCATGATCATTTGAGAGAAAGACATCTAAGGAAAGAGTTTTATTTGTGTGGTGAGCTGGGGGGGTTGAACGTTGTGAAAGGACCTTTCTAAATTGTAAGCAAGCGCTCTATACCCCGGTCTCCTCTATTAATAATATTTTAAAATAAAACTGAATATCGGAGAGCAGTCGGACAGTGCAGGTGGATGAAATCACTTCTTAGGTCCTCTGATAGTTGAAATAGTTGGCATTATTATTCACCCTTTTAAAACCTTTTGAGGAAGAATGATGGCTTTTAAACAGCGCTCCTGAACGTTACTCTGAGAAGAAGGGAGCTGGGAGTGCATCACTGTGCTGTGAAGCGGTCCAGGAGGAGGTTGTGGTAGAGGAGGGAGGAGCTGGCAGCTATTGTTAAGTGCTGTGATCTGGTCCAGTCCTTAGTGAGAGGTGAGGAGTCTGGATAAGATTTGTAACGGAAAAGTCAAGTTGTTAGGGAAGGTAAGAGAAGAACAGACTTTACTGACTGCAGCAACTGATAATGATGAGTTATTTATACATGTGTGAGGGGAAGAAAATTGCTGTGATTTTTAAACAATTCTGATAACAGTGTTGATACGGTGTGCCTGTATGTGTACTTGAGTGTCTATGTAGGTATTTCATGAGAAGATTTGTTAAATTGATTTGTGTCGGAGGCAGACTAAGATGATACACAACTGGAATTGAAGATTTGAGCCAGGATTCTTGACATTTGGTTCATGTCTTCACTGTAAGTATTTTAAAAGAAAAGTTGATCCCGAGGACTTCATCTTTGGGGACATTCATGGGTAGGAGATAAAACCTTTGGAGAATACAGAAAAGTAGATGAAGGAGAGAAGCACCTACATTGTATATGCCAGAGGGTCTCAGACTTGGGAAAGTAGTGGTGTTGGTGGAAAGCTTCAGAACCACTCAGGGTGGTGTCATGGAGCTACCAGGACTCGCGCTGTGTCTCCTAGCATATGGTGAGACTTTAGACAGATGCTTTAAAGCCTCCTGTACTCAGTCCAGAGCAGGAACTTCGATTCCTTTTGGTAAAACAAATGAGTTGAATGTCCTGCCTCCAGATTTTCAGATTCTCTTTAGTAGTCACGTTCACCCTTTGTTTTAAGGAAGAGTAGATTAGTCACTTCTTGTGAATAGTGGCTTGCATACTGGCATCTTCTGCACAATCCTTTCTTGTTCGGATGTTCTGCCTTACGTACATCCCCGGTGACTGTAACCCCTAGTGCTAGTTGGTGACTGTAACCCCTAGTGCTAGTTGGTGACTGTAACCCCTAGTGCTAGTTGAGCTCAGGCAGGCTGTATGTCAGATGGCACAGTGGTGGTTGGTACGGTCTTCAACCTTACGTGCACTGCTTTCTCGCTATGGAAACACTTACTCTGTCCTACAGCTGAGTGCTCCTGAGCCCTGACTTGGAAACTCTCTGTCCCCAAGGCACTCTGCATGTGTTTTTCCTGTTAGCTTTGAGCTCGGAGTAAGCAAGGACTGTTGGCATCAACTGCACTTGCAACATTGTATTCCTTAATTGATGGTGAGAATGTGGGCCTTCATCAGAGTGCTCATAGAACTCTCATTTGACTAAAATAGGCAAGGTAATTTGTAAAAGACATATGTCCTCAAAGGTCATAAATGTTTTGTGTTTTCCAGTATGTACATGATCCGACTTTCGCACTTACTTCTTTATTAACTCTGAAATATGTTTGTATAAAAATATCTTTTTACCTTTTTGCTCATAGGACCAGTTGTCCCAAAGTATGTCTTTGAATAATGATATACTTTTTCATCAGATTTTGTTTTGTATGTTCTCCCCATGTTGCCAAAGCTAGCTGCCAAGTCTTAAGCAACTGATTTTCCTTTCTGAGCCACCAACTAAGACTTGCAGGTGTGTGCGTGACTAGTGTATAAATTCTTTATTATTTACCTGGTTTATATTTATTTGTTTGTTTGTTCTGTGGTACCAGGGATGAAAACAGTTATACACATGAGGGCAGCTGTATCCACTGAGTTTATTTTAGTTCATGTTGTTGATGTGTGTATTCTTCTGTCCCCATAAATGTTTTACTTATCTTTACAGTATGTCTGAATGCTGGCACACTAAGTCCTTTTTGTTGTTGAAAATTGACTCTTAGTCTCTAATTTTTAATGGGTACAGTTCAGTAATAAACTACTTTGCTCTTTGGGTTAAAGTTGTGTTGCATTTCTATATTGTGAAATTCTTGTATAGTTATAACTGGATTTATCCTACTCTACTGTTGCTTTTGGTGCTATTACGAGCAATATTTATTTTGTTACATTTCTTAGTTGGTTATTACTGATGTGCTCTGGAGTGCTAGTTTTTAAATAATCATTTGTTTAAATATTATATTAAGTGTCTAGGAGTCCTGATAGTTTAACATGGTTTTTGTCGTTGTAGAAGCTACATATTTCAAAATTGCTAACAATGGAACAGGCAAACTACAGCACACCTCTTGTTTTTTAAAGTAAAGTGTGTTCAAAACTGTCAAAACGAATAATAATGAAACAAGTTAATTAAAAATGAGACTATTCAAATGTCATGCCATCCAGGAAGCCCTGTAGCTAAGCATGATACCTACCACAGGGCCCAGCCATTTGATCCTTAGAATCCACTTCTCAGAATTATAGCATATGTCCACGCAGACTTTGCCTAAGTAATTTGCAGTATTATATGTTATGTATACATATGAATATCGTCTCTTTATCTCATGAGCATCTCATATGCTAAGTATGGATCTGAATTCTAGAGACAGGTCAAGAGCACAGATAGAAAACTGCCTCCTTTGCTTACAGTCTGTTAGGGTAATACACACCATGTGCTCATTTCTTAGGGCTAATGTAACAAAGTACCATAAATTAGGTGGTTTAAAATTACAGAAATGATCCTGTGTGTTGGTGGTGCATGACTTTGTACTAGCAGGGGCAGGGGCAGGGGCAGGGGCAGGGGCAGGGGCAGGGGCAGGGGCAGGGGCAGGGGCAGGGGCAATCTACTGCCTGTCATGAAAAAGATAGGAAGGATGGATGGAAGGAAGGAAGGAAAGACAGACAGACAGACAGACAGACAGATTTACAGAAATGCTATTTTCTCCAGAAGCCAGAAGTCCTTCTGGTAAGAATCCTTTGGCACTTCCTAGCCTCTAACAGTAACCATGTGTTGACTTGTGTGTGTGTGTGTGTGTGTGTGTGTGTAACTGCAATCACTCCAGTCTCTGCCTTCTGTCAGATGCCGTTTTTCTGCGTCTCTCTTATAAAAGTTATATTGTTCTCCTCCCCTACTCCACTAGGGCATCTTTGCTAATGACAGCAGCAATGGTCCTGTCTCCAAAGAGGGTCATGTTTTGAAGTCATAGGACTTGAGTGAATCTTTTGCAGGGGACACAGCTCAACTTTGAGCAAACTGAGCAAACTAAGGAAATTATATGGATTTTAGAATTCGGGTTGGCAGACAGTGGCCTGCAGACCAAATCTGGCTTGCAGTCTGGTTTTGTAAAGAAAGTCTAAACATTTATCTGGTCCATTGCATAAACTATCTGCCAATCTTCTATAGATGTCTCGATGTTATAAAGGAGAAAACAAAAACAGGAGGGTGGTTGAGTAGTAGAGGCAGTTTAGAGGGCCATGAAAGGCCTGTGGGAAGAAGCCAGAGCACGGGCTGCACAGATTTAGCCCATGCAGTGCTTAGAGAGTTCAAGTCTCAGTATTCTGTGAAGAAAGCAACTGACAACACTCATCACGTGTGGGCTTTGGGACGTAAGAGACGTACACTTACGTGCACATACAATTATTAAGTTGTAGGTGTAGAGTTTTGCGAGACTATCCACCAACATTTTCACAAACTATTTTTCTTGGTGATATAGAGACTTTACATGCCACCCCTCCTTGTTTATCATTTGAAATTTTAAAAAGGTTAAAAATTTAATTCCTTGTTACTGGTTTATATCAAAGACGCAACATGTAGAAAGCAGCAATACAGGATTCAATACTTTGCCTAAATTTTAAGTCATTTCAAAAAAATGGCTGTCACTGCTCATGCTAGAATTTAACCTAGTATTGCATAAGGTTGAGCAGTTGAGAAGTGAGCAATTTTAGCTCAGTGTCAGGGAGTCAACCTCCTGCTAAGGACCTGTTAGTTCAACAAAATGCCCTGCAACATTCCATAGACATCTAGAGGGTTGAATTAGGAGTAGGTGATCTTAATGTTTGCAAGTATGTACTAAACCAGTGGTTCTCAACCTTCCTAATGTTTTAACATAGTTCCTCATGTAGCGACCCCCGACCATAGAATTATTTTCATGTTACTTCATAACTGTAACTTGGCCTCTGGTATGATGTAATGTAAATATCTGTGTTTTCTGATAGTCTTAGGTGACCTCTGTGAAAGGGTCATCAAAACCCTAAAGCAGTCATAACCCACAGGTTGAGAGCCACTGTATTAAACATAACTCTAGGCACTAAATGGTCCCAAAGGCTTGAGGCAGAAAGATTACTTGAATTTAGTAGTTAATGACCAGCCAGAACAACAGAGCAAAACCTTGTGTCAAGGGAGGGGTGGGGGAGATATAGTACCAACCATTCCGCTGGGTTATCATACTCTCTCCCAAGTGCTTGGGATCACTTTGTTCTGAAGTTCCTATCTAACCTGTGCTGCTTGGTGCTGACCTGCAAATGTAAGACCAGTGAAGGATTTCAAGAGCACATGTCCAGGTGAATCTAGGAGTTGGGAAGGACTAGGGGCGAGTATGACCAAAATACATTGTATACATGTATGAAGTTCTAAAGACTACAGTAGACACATGTGCAGCACTGTTATCAAAGTCAGCTTCTGAACAAGGCTCTTCTGTCTTCACAGGATGGGCCGATGGAAGAAACATGACATCTAGAGGCAGCAGACTTGTTTCAGATTCATGCCTTATCAGTTCTTAGGTTTGTGTATTGGGTAAGTCATTTGTCTTCTCTGAATTTTTGTTCTTTTTGTAAAAGTCCACGAAATAATGTCTGCCCTACTGATGTCTCCCAAGGGTACTGGGGGTCATGACTCACGTGAGAGCAGCCTGACATAAAGCAGTGTGAGCATGAGCGGGAAGGAGGGAAGGAGGGAAGGAGGGGAGGAGGGGAGGAGGGGAGGAGGGAAGGAAGGGCGGACAACTGTTAAGTAGGGAGGTAATATCTGAGATGCGCTCACTGTCGCACATTCCATAAACCACCCTGGTCCCTCCCCAGCTCCCCAGTGAACAAGATTTTGTTTGATTTCTGAGAGAAGGTTCTGCAATTACCTTTGATAGTCAGTCACCATCCCATAGCAACGGTTTATACTGACATCCTCCTTGGTGACTGCAATCCTTATTCATTCTTCATTCTGCCCTTGGGTTAAATTTTAAGAATGGAAATAAACATAAAGGTCCTAGTATAGGCAATAAAAATGTTTAAAGTGGCACAGTTATTAAGTTTTAATCAGGACATGGCCAAGCAGATTTTCCTGGAAATCCAACATGGTGAGATGGGTGCTATGAGAGATTTACACCCAAAGGAGGTACCCAGTGTGGAGAATCAGAATATCCTGGATCACAGTTGGGACAGCAAAGGAAGTTTGGGTTCCCATTGTCTGCTTGTCTTCCTTGGCAGCCAGGATTTCATTCAATGCATATATGATTTAAAAAGCATATTAGGGGCTGGAGAGGTGGCTCAGCAGTTAAGAACACTGACTGCTCTTCCAGAAGTCCTGAGTTCAAATCCCAGCAACCATGTGGTAGTTCACAGCCATCTGTGATGGGATCCGATGCCCTCTTCTGGTGTAGCTGAAGACAGCTACAGTGTACTACTCATATACATAAAATTAATAATTCTTTTTTTAAAAGTTATTAGTATATGCATATGATTTAAAAACCTATTAGTGAGGCATGGCGTTTAAAGTGTTTGAATTAACCATGTTTTGTATTGCTTAGTAGCTGGGTGAAAGCAAACCCAGTCTGTTATCATCCCTGGGCAGTTGTGGCACTTTTATGTGTCTTTTAAGCAACAGGGAGTGACTTACGAGTGATTAGTGGCTTTCTGCTTACCACTTGGTACAATAGCTGCTCCCCAACTGAGGACTGGCTTCACCTCCATAGTTTTTGTGACCCAAGCTCTGAAATATTAAATAGGAAGTTCTAGCAAAACAAAAAGTATTAATCAGGTACAATTAGGCTGTTTTTTTTCCCCTCCACCTGAGAAAACTGGCAGACTGAAAGAACAGCAATGCAGCTACTGCACACACGTTTGTTCAAGCAAGCCATTCACAGTCTGTGTGATAAGCACTACTCGAGATTACTAGTGACCCACCTTTCAGCAGACTACTGTTGGCTCGCCATATCTGAGGAATTACCAATAGAGAAGAGCCACTCTGTAATTCACCCTTTCTTGAATCTTCAGTTACTAGTCATGTTTTAGCTTTTTAAAAGCTTCCTAGAAAGCCAAGTTCAAGGAAGTCACTATGTGCAGTATTTTTGCAATACATGCATATTCTGCAAGAGGCGTGGAATAAGAGGAACACTTAATACACCTTTAATTTGAATGTTTACTCTCAACAGAATCAAATGAAAAGTATAACAGAATCCTGCCCTTTTTAAAACTAAGTCACAGGTAAAGTCAGTTGTGTAGAATGTGACATAGAATACTCTAATGTCCGACACTCTGGTAGATCCTCCTTCCTCATAGCTCAGTGACGGTTTTTAAAATTAGGAAGTAATACTTTCTAGTCATTACAGTGAAGGCCTTTCCGTTTCCCCAGGGCACTGCTCAGTCACAAGCCCAGCTGCCCTAATCTGTATTGCGTGTGAAAGTTAACCGGGCCCTGTATGCTTGCGCATAGTTCTTGCTAATTCCGTATTGCGTGCGAGAGTTAACCGGGCCCTGAGTACTTGGACATTCTTCTTGCTAATTGCTGTGGTTAAGTTCCTCTGCTTGCTTCTTATCGCTTCTTGTCAGGTTAGCACCTGAGCTATTGGGCAGCCTACGGCATCCTTGAAACATTCCTCTGTGTGTACCCTTTGGAAGACATTAGCACATGTTTCTTTCAGTATATGCACGGTGTCTGTATGATGTTGTTTGCTTATAAGATTTAATGTATAAAGTAAAAATCTGTGGGCCATGATTTCTGTGTACTGCATGTCTTTGCAGGAATACAGAGCGCCTCACACTTAATGACATTTCAAGGATGTTGAAATACTGTTTCACTTAGGAGGGCTTGCTCATGGTTTTAAAAGATAGCCGGAATGGCCCCCTCCAGAGGAAAAGGCAGGCATGCTTCTGCACACTTTAAGGTGTGGGTTCCTCAGACTGATCTTTGTGTCCTGTAAGTTAATTTGCTGTCTGCAGGTATCACCGGACCTCACCGCAGGCTGTGGGTTGAGCTGGTGGTTAGCAAAAGAAGCTGTTGCCACTTTGTTGCTGCTGCTCAGAGTAGTGTCTTGTTTCTAACCAGGCCTCACAATATTTTGCTTGTATTCGTGAAACTGCTGCATATCAGACAGACTGAGCCATAGCAGCCAGCGAGAAGAATGTGTTAGTAGCACAGAGCTGCTCGTGTACAGCAGTCCTAGCACTACTGAAGGACCAGTCCTGGTTTCCCTTTCGTTGGTTGGTTGGTTTTTTATTTTGATGTAAAATCATACATACAAGTAACTGTGAGACGGAGGACTTTAGGTATTTGAGCACCATAACTTAAGTAAGCATAGGAAAATATTCCTTTTCTGTATTCATATAGGTATTTACCACCTTCCAGAAAATAGCTACAGAGTAGAAATAAGCCTGAGTTTTAACCTGTGTGGAAGAGAACGGGTTTTAACATTATGTCTGTTACAGGAGCATCCCTTGCAAGATGTCCGCACTAAGGATCTGGCTAATGCAAGCTTTGCTTATTTTCCTCACTACTGAGTCTATAGGTAAGGCTCATGAAATGTTCCAACTTTACAAATTAGACATTCATATTTGTATATAATTAGGTTTATGTTTAGTAATTATATAATTATGTATATATTTTTTTCTGGGGTCATTATTGAAAGAAGTATCTTCAGTACCAATATGCCTGATAATTCATTTTACATCATTTGAGTTTCATCAATACTAAATGCTAATTAGCTGTATTTCAATAATGTTAAGATTGGGGATATACAAAATGTTGTTTCTGATAAAGGAATGGGATAGAAATCTGTTAATTCCTAGTCCTTTTCTTCTCCTTGATTTTGGTTAAAAGTCATCCAGCAGTGTTATTGCTTACCAGAATGATGTGGTGGGGGCTGAGTAGTGACACGGACCTGATGGTGGCCTGAGACCTGATGATCTACATACAGTGTGGTGAATGAAGACATTAAAACTTGACATTTTGAGAAGTTAAAAAAAATTATGTCTATGGGGGTTTTCTTTTCTCTACATGTATTCATACACCCACATGCATGCCTGCTGGCTGGGGAGGCCAGATGAGTATGTGGAATCCCCTGGGACTGGAGGTACAGATTGTGAGTTGCTGGGTAGATGCTGGGACTCGAACTCCAGTCCTCTGCAAGATCAGCAAGTGTTCTTAACCACTGAGCCATCTGTCCAGCCCTTGGAAAACTTGTAACAGTTTGACATAGCCATAACAACTGAGCATATGTCAACGGAGTCAGCAAAGGAAAGTACAGGTCCGTGGCAGGTTGGAAGAACACACCTGACCTCTGTCACAGTTTGAAAAGCACCCCTTTTGGTCAACTCTCTTCACACTGAGGAGTTCAGCTTCGCTTTGAACAGTTTGCAGTAGCAGAAGGTTTGATGTTAAACTGAAGCCCAAATAGGATGGGTAAGAACCTAGAAACTCACTAGCAAGCATTGGCCAGAAAGCACCCTTAAGCTGGAGCCTCAGGGACAGAGAGAGGGAGGGAGGGGGGAACAAGGAGAGGGAGGGAGAGGGAAGAGAGAGAGGGAGACAGACAGACAGACAGACAGACAGACAGAGACAGAGACAGAGACAGAGACAGAGACAGAGATAGACTACATTTGGCCCAGATAAGTGGACCGGAGACAGAGAAATGGGAGTAAGAAGGGGTAAGTTCGAGCAAAGCATACTGACCTGTATCTGTATTAGCACTTGGAAAACTGAGGCAGGAGGATTACAAGTTCAAGGTCAGTCTGGGTTGTACAACAAGACCTTATATCATTACTTTGAAAATACTTACCAGACCAACATTGTTTGGTACCAACACCAGACAATACAAACAAATGTGCAAGCTATATTTGTACATTTGTTCAACAAGACCTTATATCATTACTTTGAAAATACTTACCAGACCAACATTGTTTGGTACCAACACCAGACAATACGAACAAATGTGCAAGCTATATGCTGATACTGTGACAAACATAGATGCAGAGATTCTTGATAAAATGTTAGGAATGGCATTTACCAGCACATTAAAAGGATTATTTAATCTGACTAAATGCATTCATTGCAGAGGTGCAAGGACTATTCACCATGTTAGCACAGCTACTATCAAAGCCAACACGAGACTCTTAAAGGAAAAGCAGTCCCACTAGCAGATTGCTATAGTCAGTCTTCTCACTGCTGCAACAAAATACCTGACATGCAACTTCAGGAAGGTAGGATTTGAGTCCCATGAGGCTGGGGAAGGCACATCAACAGAAGGTGGTGCAGCTGGCTCACACTGTTCGTGCCTTTAGGAAGCAGATGGATGTTAGTGTAGAGCCTGCTGTCTCCTACCCAGTCCAGGAGCCCAGCCCAAGCAAAGGTGCCATCTGTATTTAGAGTGGATCTTTCTGCCTCATTAGCCCAATCTAACCCTCCTGGGGGCATCCTACAAGTTTATCTCCTAGGTGAGTCTGAATCCTGTCATATTGACAGATTAGTTTTATACTAACCATTTACATATGGTTCTGCATTCTCAGTGTTGGGTAAATAGTAGAAGAGAAATTAAATCAGTGTGTCAGAACAAGACCTGCATGCCCATTGCAGCACTATTTACAATAGCCAAGAAATACATAAGTGGATAAGGGAAACGAGTGTGTCAGAGATCTTAAAAAATGGTGAGCTCCTGTCATTTGGAACAATGTAAATAGGACTGAAAACGTGATAAATGAAATTAGCCAAACAAACAAACAAACAAACAAACAAAAGCAACTGAAACTGCAACAGTGTATCTCAGGGGCTATTCAAAGCAACCAGAGTTAGAGCCCAGTCAGCAGCTGTGGAGACTGTACAGTTCAATTGAGTGTTTGTTTTTGTTCCTGTCTGATTCTTGTTTTCCCTTCTTCAAATAGAAAGTTTTATTCCATATATTGATTCCATGTATTAATACATTTATCGCTAAAACTAGTCCAATTGTTTTCTCAGCCCACCTGTTCTATGGAATTTAGACCATCTGAGCCAAGGGGCGGAGAGATGATAGACAGGGTTGGGTTGTGCTGGAAGCAGTCTGTTTTCCGAGGAAAACCAGAATATTTGACCATGAGTTCAGTAATGTTTAATATTTTGTACATTATGACTTGTATATTTCTTGTATATTTAGGAATTCAGACCACAATTTTTTTCAGGCTTAATTTTTTTTTCTTCAGAGAGTTATTATAGTGAATTTGTATAGTCTACACGGAGTGTTACTTTTGTGCTGGAAATACTGTCTTTGGGGCTTTTTGCCCTGTTCCTGTTATCGTGCCAGGCCTTGAGCCCATGGCATCACACGTGCCAGGCGAGCTCAGCAGTCTGTTGTTCTTTTCCAGGTCAACTTGTGGAACCATGTGGTTATATCTACCCTGAGTTTCCAGTTGTCCAGCGTGGCTCTAACTTCACTGCCACTTGTGTGCTAAAGGAGAAGTGTCTGCAGGTGTACTCCGTGAATGCCACTTACATCGTGTGGAAGACAAACCATGTTGCCGTTCCTAAGGAGCAGGTCACAGTCATCAACAGAACGGCATCCAGTGTCACATTCACAGACGTGGTCTTTCAGAACGTCCAGCTCACCTGCAATATCCTGTCATTTGGACAGATCGAGCAGAATGTGTATGGAATCACCATACTTTCAGGCTGTAAGAGTTGTGTCTGTTTGTCAATTTACATTTTTCATGGTTTCTGTTAGCCTTCCCAAGGACAGTCACTGGTTCAGTACTCTTTGGATGTCCCTGTTTTATAAAACAACATTTAGAAGCAATGTGCATTATACACAACCCAAAAGAACAACGCCAGTGTCATTTCTTTGTTAAAAGACAGACATTTATCAGATTCTTGAAAAACACTTTGACCCGAGACTCTCTGTGCCCGTAAGCCTATTACTGATCTGCAGTTTGTGTCTGTGATAGAAACTTTCTGTGTCTCCTCATTACTGAGAAAAGGCTTGAGTTAAACAGGTTCCTGAATGAAGAAAATGGAGAAATACCAAAAAGAGGTCATGGATTTGAAGCGAGCAAGGAGGCATTTATGGGAGGGCATGGCAGGAGGAAAGGGAAGGAGAAGCTATGTAATTATAATATTAAAAAAATTACTCTTTAAAAAGAGTAAGTACAAAAAGAGTAGAGCCAGTGATCCAGACCTCTGGGGTCGGCTAGGAGTTACACAGGGTCAGCATTTGCTTTTCTGCCAGTCCTTCAGAAAGCAGTAAGGACTGGAATTCGCACCGAGGTGTGGTGGGAGGTGCCAATCACCCCAGCATCTGGGATGTGGAAAAAGACCCAGAGTTTGAGGCCGGCTTAGACTTTGTAGGAGGACACAAGTAAAATAAAGGGTATGTGAGTCGTTTCTGCTCCTACGACTACCTTTTAATACTAGTTATTAATAATTTCAGGGAGACACCACTGATTTACCTGGTTATAAATTAAAATGTATTTTATATAGAAAATTAGGTGAAAGCAATTAATTAAAGACAGTTACACTAAAAATATATACAATGACCTAAAACGTATTTAAGAGTTGGAAGGAAAATTAACATCCGTTTCTCATTATGCCCATATCTTTATCTTGGGTTCACTTATCTAATTGGGGTGGGTCTCAGGTATTATATAAATTAGATAATATGTGTCTATCTAAGGTTTTTTTACTTAACTTAAATGTTTGTTTCCTTATAGATCCTCCAGATATACCTACAAATTTGAGTTGCATTGTGAATGAGGGGAAGAACATGCTGTGTCAGTGGGACCCAGGAAGGGAGACATACCTTGAAACAAACTACACTTTGAAGTCAGAGTGGTAAGTAACGCAGATATGCCCTGTGCTGGACGGTCAGACACTGGCTGGGGCTCTCTTTGTGGGCAGCAGTATGGGTGACTGTTTTGGGACATCTCACGTGCTCTGACAACAGCATTGTGTGCTCCTCAGGGTACTGTCAGCAGTGTCAGCAGTGAGCAGTGTGTACACTTGACCCCATGCTGCCTTCAAGAGAAGCCAGCCACATTCTGTCCCTAGAGTTGCAGTACCAAGCTCTAAATGATGACTTTCAATCACAACCACATGCTATTTGTCTTAGTCAGTGTTCTCTCCCTGTGAGAGATAGCGCGACCATGACAACTCATATGAAGGAAGACATTTCATCAGGGCTGCCTTACGTTCAGAGGCTTAGTCCGCTGCTGACGTGGGGCATGGCAGCACGTACGGACGTGGTGCTGGAGGAACTGAGAGCTCTACATCTGGATCCGCAGGCAGCAGACACTGGGCATGGCTCGAAACCCCAGAAACTTTCAGCTACTATTGATTTCCTCATTTCTCTTATAAAATGCTTTCTTACAAAACGTTTTTGAATTGAAAGTTTTTAAAAACTCTAAAACCATCCCTACCTTTTAAATTGATAAATTCTTCTCTTTCTTAAATGACAGATTCTGCTTGCTTCTGTTTCCCTTCCATGCAATTCAGTTACTTCTTGGATACTGCGTAACATTCTCTCATTCCTTTATTCCCTGGGAATTGTTAGGTTTATATATTTGGTCAAATTTGGGTTGGATTTCTTTTTCCAAAAATTTCACTCTGAGGGATGGCGTGTTAGGTCCCTAGGATTAGGTTGTGGCTGCGGATGTGGTTGTCCATAGAGTGCTCACTGCACAAGCATTGGGCTCCTGGTCAGATCCCTAACCCACACATCAGATGACATGGCAGCATTCTGTGAGTCCAGCTCTGAGGAGAGAGCTGCAGAGACAGGCTGCAGCTTACTGACCGGCCAGCTTAGGTCACTGAGCTCCAGAGTCAGGGTGACCCTGCCTTAGTAAGTAGAGTGCACTGGGGTTGAGGAAGACACCAGACATGAACTGCTGGCCGGCTCACTCACTCACACTGCACATTGATCTCCAGTGTTGCCAGCCTTGTCCTTCTTAGAAATCTATTTCTTTTATATATTTTATTTTTATGAATATACCATAGCTGTCTTCAGACACACCAGGAGAGGGCATCAGATCCCATTATAGATGGTTGTGAGCCACCATGTGGTTGCTGGGAATTGAACTCAGGACCTCTGGAGGAGCAGAGAGTGCCCTTAACCACTGAGCCATCTCTCCAGCCCAGAAATCTTATTTCTTGATGCACACAAAAGCTAAAAGAATAGTGGGTCCTACGCATGCCCGCCACCCAGATTCTACAGTTCACTTATGAGATTCGCAGTCTCCTCTCCAGCGGCCAGTTCATCGCGGTCGTTAATGCAGTGAGGTATAGGCATTAGGAATGTTTATAAGTTGACACTTCGGTGTCTACGTGGTTAGCATCAATATTGAAGTGTACTGTACTTTGCACTGAGAGCACAGATCTGAACTGTCTGTGTCGTGCAGGGGTTTGACAAGGGCATACACCTGTAGAACCGCATGCTTCCTGAAGTTTTCTTAATGCTCCTCAGTTCCTCCCAGTCCCCACCCCTTGAGACAGCCGCAGAGATTGGACCAGCTCACTCCCCGTCTGCTTTCATTCTGACGTCTGAGCGCTTGTCAGTGTTTGTTATTTGTGGATTGTAAAGTTAGAGCACTCTGCTTTGTTTTGTTTATGTATCTTATTTGCAGTTCTTGGTATTAGAAGAAGTACATGCCAGATATTTGCAGGTACTCTGCCTTTTCAAAGCTATACCTCTAGTCTCAGGGTTACTTGAATGTTCTCACACACAAAAATAAGGTGCAACTTTGAGTTTACATTGATATTTTCAACTTTGAACTATAGTTTTTTTTTAAATATATAATCCATCAAGCAGCTACATCTTTTTTTCTGTACCAAAAATTCTAGTTCCCAACAATATTAAAACATTTGTTTGCTACTGTTTTCCCCAATAAACAATATAATTCCAATATTATTGCTGGTGATAGATACTATTTCTAAAAGCAGTTTCTAAATCCACAAATATATGTGGTTGAATCATTGTTTTAAAACGTTTGAAATCAGGGCTAGAGAGATGACTCGGTGGTTAAGAATGCCTGCTGCTCTTCCAGAGGACGAGATTGCTCTATTTTTATTTTTTAAGGCTTATTTTATGTGGATTTTTTTTTTTTTGGTTCTTTTTTTTCGGAGCTGGGGACCGAACCCAGGGCCTTGTGCTTCCTAGGTAAGCGCTCTACCACTGAGCTAAATCCCCAGCCCCTTATGTGGATGTTTTAACTGAGGCATAACTTTGTGGATAATGTAAACTTTCTGTAGTTGACAAAGTCAGCCAAGGCTTCCCTTGTTGGCTGTGAAGGTTGAAGAATTTTGGAGCTTGATAGAGCTCCGCCTCATCCTCTCTCACCTAGCATACTCCGAATAGAGAAAAGACAATGCTAGTTTAGTAGGGATTCTGTTTCAAGAAGGAGAAAAACTACAACGAATCCTGTTAATCTGTTGTTTCAGTCTAAAAGTATTAAATTGGCAATTCCAGAAATAAACAGTAAGGACAAGTTTACTATTTGTGGTTCTTCCAATTTTATATTTAGGGCAACAGAGAAGTTTCCTGATTGTCGAACAAAGCATGGCACGAGCTCCTGCATGATGGGCTATACCCCCATCTATTTTGTCAACATCGAGGTCTGGGTGGAGGCCGAGAATGCCCTTGGGAATGTCTCCTCAGAGCCTATCAATTTTGACCCCGTGGATAAAGGTACTTAGAAGCTTGAATATGGGACTTTATCAAACTATGGTTTGTAAATTACTTTTCAGATCTCGATTAATGTAGAAATGTTTATTAATATACTGATTTTTATAAAGTTTTTAATATTAAATGTAATTTGGAAACAGAATAATAGCTGTAGTTTAACTGTACTCATGGCTGTTTCCAGTTTGCTTTTGGAATATTATCATTTCTGTTAGTTTTATTTTTGAGATTGAGTTTTATGTAGCCCAGGCTGGCTTTAAGTTGGCCGTGTGTCTGAGGCTAACATTGACCTCCTGATCCTCCGGCCTTCCCCACTTAGATTGTCACTGTTTCATTGTTTATCTAATCTTCCCAGATCACACACCACGGCAATCACAGTCACTTCTTTGTTCTAGTTTTACTTTCTTTTCAAAATGTAATTTATTATAAAATTTCAGTATTTTTTAATATCAGCATCTGAAACTTAACAAATACACTGAACAGACTCGGGAAGGTTTCCTTAGAATCTCTCTGTTACGTGGCAGAACATCATTTCTAGAGATTTCATTTGGGAAGCATAATCGTACAAAGCAGATGGTCGTGTTTTTGAGTTGTAGTATATGAAATTGTAGAAGTAAAGCACGACTAACTTTAGGACTTACTTTACTCTTCAGTGAAACCCAGCCCACCTCATAATTTGTCAGTGACCAACTCAGAAGAATTATCCAGTATATTAAAACTAGCATGGGTCAATTCAGGTTTGGACAGTATTTTAAGGCTGAAGTCGGACATCCAATATAGGACCAAAGATGCCTCAACTTGGATTCAGGTAAATTAAACGTTGCTATTTATTCTAATAGTGTTGTCATTTGTTTGTTTCTTTGCCTGCTTTGTTTGTTTTGAACACTAATATGAAGACTCACCTGTTTTGTCAGTGTCTTACGTTTCTGATATGTGGAACATTCCGTTTGGCAGAACGTGGAGCTGTGGAGATAGAAAGCCGTGACCTAGAAGGAAATAAAGCAGGCCAATAGAACACACAGGAAAGGCATGCAGGTGGATCAGGGCCTTTTACAGAGCAGGGTTTGGCATGCATAGCTCAGACAGCCTTGCTGCGTGGGTTAAAACCTGCTACCTGCTTTTAGAAATGGAATTTGACTGGAACATGTTTGTTGTATTTATTTAGTGGCTGGAGTAACAGATTTTCTGGTCCCCAGCTCAAGATCCCTAGCCCTTGATAGAGGGTTTGTCAACTCCTAAAGTCCAGAAAGGGTTAGTGGGGATCCAAGCCTGGAAAGGGAGGTGGCTGGCGTGTTTATGATCTCAGCAGAGGAGAGCTTGTAGCCGTCCCAGGGGCGGTACTGCATTGGCTGCCTGTGAGATTTTGTGCTGCAATTTCATTTATAACTAATCGCCCACTTTTGTTTTATGATTCATTTAGTTTACTACCATGGTTGCAGTTATGAACTTCTAAAGATACTAAACCCCATAACCTTTGTGCTCCTTTATGATACTCCACTTATTTTATTGGCTCACAGTGCAGTCACAGAAAGCAAAACAAAATTGGGTTCATGACTCAGACTGTACAGAGAGGATGTGTATGTAAAGTTCTTCAAAGTATATTTAATATCATAGAGTCTTAACCCAATAGTACAGAAGAATTCCACCAAATCTGACATCTACTTTTGTATCAGAACTGAAATGTCAGAGTGATGTAAAGAAGTAGTTGTTTGTGTGGATTTGGTCTCCTCCCCACTCCCAGTTAAAGGACAAGTTCATCTGCTACGCTAGCTTCTGCTTTGCTTTCCACGTCCCAGCATGTGTGCAGTCACACAACTTAGAAGGCAGCTTGCTCTTCCCTGGGGGCCAGGAGTCCAACTCACGTCAGGCTTAGTAGTAGGCACCTTCACTTCTGAGCCATGGCGCCGCTTCCTCGCTTTTATTTACTTGGGGGGTTGGATAACTTCTTGTTCCCAGATAAATGTATACCCCTTCCTTCTGCACACTATTGTCACGGTGTGCCGGCCTTCTGATTTCACTGTGGACTCCCATTCCATCTCGCTTCCCATGAGCCACTGGACAGAAGGGCTGGTGGGAAAGAGAGGAATAGAATTGAGACCAACACATTTATTTTCTCCTGTGCCGTAAGACTGTGCCCTCCCAGCGCTGCCCTCTTGGAGTCTTTTCAGGCTCTTTTCCCTTGGGACATAGCCATAAGCTGGGACAGTCCAGTTCCTAGCACACTAAGCATTCAAGGTTCAACATTTATCCTTGCTTGTATCTTTTCTCTAAGCCATCTTGAAGTGTTTTGTTGTTGTTCGTGTGTCTGTCTGTTTAAATGTTTGGGTTAGCTGTGGAATTGGCTGGCTCTCTGAGACGGGCTCTCAACCTCAGGCAGTGTAGTCTGTTAGAACTTGCTACTTGCTGTCGTCAGTAGTTCGTCCTCCTGATGCTACAAGCACAGGTCACCTCTTCACGCTGAGAATCCTGAGGTCTCACAGTGAAGGACAGAGTAGGGGGTGGAGCCTACGTTACGGACTGTCAGATTCTTACCTCCATGGATTTCTGAGACTGTACTCACTTTCTCTATCGGAGGTGTTGATGGTGTCGTTTTATTCTCAGGTCCCTCTTGAAGATACAGTGTCTCCCCGGACTTCGTTCACTGTTCAGGATCTCAAGCCTTTTACAGAATATGTGTTTAGGATTCGGTCCATTAAGGAGAATGGGAAGGGCTACTGGAGTGACTGGAGTGAGGAGGCGAGCGGGACCACATATGAAGACAGTAAGTGAACACAGTGAGGGAGGATGCTGTAAAGACACAGCCCTCACTGCTGTATGCGTGGTTATTTTAGTCGAGCTGTACCGTTTTATTATTTCATTTTTAAGGAAATCACAGAAAACTTAATGTGTATTATTGATAGTATATGTGTATTTAATAGCTAATTAGGTTATATTATATTACTGTGACAGGGTACTTTAAATGTCATTAATGAACCACTTGATTAGCTTTGTTCTAGGAAGGTGGTCCCAAGATGGCCCTAACTAGAGAGTCGTATCCTAACTCGTCAATGTCACTGTCAGAGCTGGCTGTGGCGGTGCAAGCCTTCAGTCCCAGCACTGGGAAGGCAGAGGCCAGGAGAGCTCTGAGTCTGAGCTCCAGCCTACCCAGGGCTACGGAGTGAGACCCTGTCTGAAAACTAAAACTGTCAAAAATGTGTTTCAGGGTGTTTTTTTTTTACCAGGATTGATAAGCCCGTGGAAAGGGACCGGTTTAGGATTTAGGTTGGTTTGCTGTAAGTCATTTTTTTCATCACTGATTATATTATTTTAGTCACACATACACTGAGGAATATAAAAGCTGAAAACTGTGTGCAGTCTAAAGAAGGGTCTCTCTAGGTCTGGAGACTCTTGCTCTTCCGAGGCCTGGAGTGGATTCCATTTCAGGGGGTCTGACACCCTCTTCTGGCCTCCATGGGTACTGCATGCATACAGTGCATAGACATATATGCAGGTAAAACACTCATGCACTTAAATCTATCTGAACAGGTTAGACCCTTCACAAAGCTGCTAGCAGTTCTGATCTCCTGTGGAGCCACCGCTGTGGTCCCTTTTGTGACCTTTCCTACCGTAATCTCATGGCAGCAGCTTTAGCTTTGCAAACCTCATGCACTCAACCGTCTTGTGAGAGGTTGAGTCACTGTGAACTAAAAATATCAAAGGCAGCAATATCCCTCCCTCTATATTCTCACTCGTGAGCACTGTGCAAACAGCAGTCTTACTGTGGCCAGTTTGAGAATGCTCGGTCCAATAACTACGCCCCTTTGGCTCATCTAGGGATACTTTGTTTTCGTGGGGGAGGGGAAGGAGGGGGAATTTGTGCTTTGTAACACAGGCTGGCCTTAGACCCTCAGCAGTTCTCCTGTCTCAGCAGACCAAGCGTCAGGGTTATACATGAGTCACCATGCCCCGTTGTTGATTGGGAATTCTTCAAGTGGGTTTTTAGAGGCTTATGGGTCCATTTGTACAAGTTCATGAAACACCTCGGAGCGCAGGCCAGATGTGGTTAGGTGTGCACTTAGCGCTCTCTAGAGCATCTTAAAAGCCATTAGATGAAGCATTTCTTTAGCCTGCAGTGTGAAGCTTCTAGGTGCTGCTCGTGTAAAGAGGTGTGGCTGGCTCACTTCCTGTGTACTTCTGTGTGTTTTGTTCCGCTTGAGCGCAGCACCACAGTAGTAGAGTGTGTGAGATCCCAGTGTCCGGCACCACAGCTTTTCAGACGTCTTCCCTGCCAGCCTGTCTTCTTACTCTCCCCCTGTGTTCTGTCTTTCTCACAACCAGCACATTGCTGTGTGAGTTTCATTCAAATGCTGTTTGTTTTAGTATATGTAGTATTTGCAGGTATTCTTAACAGAGCTCTGGAACTCAGAACTTACAGGAATTTAGTTTTGTCCTTTGAAATGGGCTCTCCTGTACTCCCCCTCCCCCGCTCAAACACAGGATGTAGCCACAGTTGGTCCTGTTCTACCTCCACATGTCCAGTGCTAAGGCGATGAGGCCCATGCTTGCTTACCTCCTAGAAGAATGTCGTGATGTAGTCAGTGTTCACTCCTTAGCTTCAGTCCTGCCGTCCTTGTGTGTAGTTACTCAGTCTAAAGTTAGTAGATGAAAATTTTTAGAAATAAACGATCTATAAATTTTAAGTATCTTTGATATATTTTTATTATCCAGTATTTAATACCATCCATAGTTGTTAGTTTGTTACTGTACCTCATTTACAAGTTAAACCTTAGCGTGAGCAATGTCTACAGGAAAGCAATGCATAAAACGCTCATTGCTCTTCAGAGTCCTGCTGTCCACAGGGCTCTTAGAGCACACGCCCTACAGATTGGAGGGGCTGCCGCATTAGTGTGTGACTGGGTCCTAGTGCTCAGAACTGTCTTTTTATATTGTTCCCAAACGGCTGGAGACCAGACATACACCAGCATAGTTGTTTCCGATTTCATCTTTAGCAAAAAGTAATACAATAATTCAGTTTCGTTTTTTTAATCACTGTTGGAAGAAAAACCTTACTTTTAATTTTAAGACTTTATTCTTTCTTGTCTACTATAGTACACGAATGCATACACACACATTCACACACACATACACACACAGACACACCAACACATACACACAGACACACACACAGACACAGACACACATATAAACACAGACACACACACATACACACAGACACACACAGACACACACACTCACTCACACACAAACACACACACACACACACATACATACACAAACACACACACACACCTCACTTTTTTAAAAAAAATCAATACTATTAGCTGATTGTTCAAACTTATGGCACCTTCTTGGAATAACAGTTATTTAAGAAATTGAGATTAGAATATCCCAACTTCAGCCTGATCAATCACGGGATCCCATTTACGTTCTTTTCTTTTCTTTTTTTAAGATTTATCTATTTTATTTATGTGAGTACACTTTAACTGTCTTCAGACACCTGAAGAGGGCAGATGGTTGTGAGCCACCATGTGGTTGCTGGGATTTGAACTCAGGATCTCTGGAAGAGCAGTCAATGCTCTTAACCACTGAGACATCTCTCCAGCCTCTCCATTTCTGTTTTTAAAGAAAGCACTACTATTAAATATAGTTGAAGATACACTAGTCAATAGAATGAGGAAAGATCTGCGTAAGTGTGAGCTGTAGGTTTGTTGACCCTGAAGAAACAATCAGGACAAACAGGAAGGTTGCTGTGCGAGGTGAGGTGTGGTTTGGGAATGCAGTGAGGTACTGGAGCAGCAGCAGCAAATGCAAAAAACAAACAGGGCTGCTTCCTTGTCTCCTTGTAGGAAATACTCGCATCTCTAACGGACTCAGTTGTTATCTGTAGTCACGCACCATGGCACAGGCCGATAGTCCCTACTGCTGAGAAGGCCAAGGCGAGAGCCTCCTTTGAGCCTAGAAGTTCTGTCCTGCTCTCCATAACATAGCAACACCCTATGTTTTGTTTTATTGATGTGTGTGTGTGTTTGCGTGTGCGTGCGTGCGTGCGTGTGTGTATGTATATATGTGTATGTATGTGTGTTTATGAGATGGTGATTTAAATTCTCAGCTGCCACTCTGACTAAGGACAGACCCAAGTCCGTCGTCCTGCTGTGGGCTGCTGCTGGAAAGAGAAATGCCGTGTGACTGAAGGACAGGACCGTTGAGAACAGAAAGAATTACTTCAGAACTTTACTATATGGTTAAGATAAAAAGCATCTTATTTTATAAAGTTTCTGTTTTCTTTAGGACCATCCAAAGCGCCAAGTTTCTGGTATAAGGTAAATGCAAACCATCCACAGGAGTATAGGTCTGCACGGCTCATATGGAAGGTAAGGGAAAAGATAAAAGACTTACACTCTTGTCTCATATAAATGTACTTAAATGGTGCTTTAACTTTTTAACACTTACATTTTATTCTACTCATCTTCATTCCCTCCAGACATTTAATAATGTTACTGAGTAAAAACACAAAGCCTTATCCAGCTACTGAAGAAGCCAACCGAGTTTATAAACGCAGCTGATCCACAGTGTGGACTTAGCACAGTTCATAGAAGGGTAACCTCTGTAAGAACAAGACCATGGAACGTCTCTGCACGTTCAGGGAACTGAGAGGCTTAGAGAGAGCAGAGTGTGGGCAGTGAGGCCAGGCCTGTCCACCAGCATGCTACACTGTAAGGTGGCGGCGTCACGCCGTGAGGTGGAGACAGAGAAAGATGCTGGAGCACAGATGATAGACCAACCTCTCAGCTGCAGAGACAGAGGCTAGACCACCCTGCAGGCCTGCTTCCTTGATGGTTTTATTCTCCTAGATTATTTATTTGTTTGCTCTGAGTCTCTCAGTGAGTACTAACTTCAGAATGATCTCAGGCTGGGGAGGTGGCTCAGCTGTCCTGAGCCCCGGCTGCTCTTCCCGAGGATCCAGGTTGGGTTAGCCCCGCGTGGCAGCCCGCACTGTCTGTAGCTCCAGTTCCAGGCATCCAGCCCCTTCTTCTGATCTCCAGGCATTGACACAGCACACTAACAGACGTGTAGGCAAAGCATTAATAATACACATCAAAATACATCTTTTTTAAAAAATGAGTTTGCCCTTTCCTCCAATTAAATATGTACAGGTTTGACATTGGCAGAATTTGTAGACCTGAAAGGTGATTATTCAAGATTCATAAATAGTTTTTGGTAAACTTTTTATTACAGACATTGCCCCTTTCTGAAGCCAATGGGAAGATCTTGGATTATGAAGTGGTTCTTACACAGTCCAAGTCAGTTTCGCAAACTTACACAGTTAACGGCACAGAGTTGATAGTAAACCTCACCAATAACCGCTATGTAGCGTCTCTAGCAGCAAGAAATGTGGTCGGCAAGTCCCCTGCAACCGTCCTCACCATCCCCGGCTCCCACTTCAAAGGTGCGTATTGGCAAGGCGGGGCCGTGCTCCTGGATGCCAGGGTTCAGGGTGCACAGCCCTGGAAGCACGGTAAACAGGCTGCTTTCTGCCGTCAGCGACAGCCATGCTTGCAAGGGCTTCTCTATCAATGCTTTGAGGTACCCCACCCTGTGCAGTTATTTGAACTCCGGAGCGAGCATACTCATTCGTTTACGTGCTTCCTGATAATTATTTGTTTTTTGAAATACTATTTCAAGGTTCTAGGAATTTTCTTTGCATGTGACATAGCTACATTATTTATCTCTAGCTGGTAAGGGCAAAGACATAGTTATAAAATTAAATACACAAAACCTTTGGGCATGACTGTAAAATACTGAAATCTCAGATTTATCAATGTTGACTGATTTTTATCCGCATTAAATTCTTTTTTTTTTTTTGAAGCTTCTCACCCCGTAGTGGATCTTAAAGCATTTCCAAAAGATAACCTGCTCTGGGTAGAATGGACACCGCCATCTAAACCTGTGAACAAATACATACTAGAGTGGTGTGTGTTGTCAGAGAACTCACCCTGCATCCCAGACTGGCAGCAAGAAGATGGCACTGTGAATCGGACCCACTTAAGAGGTACCCACCTAAGCGTTAAGTAGATGATGTGCGTCTGACCCCAGGAGACGGTGTCTTTTCCATGCTTCTTGTCCTTGTCTTCTGTTGTCTGGGCACGGTGAGCCACTGAAGACTCGCAGCCTCACCTGTGACTAGGTGTGTGACTTAGCAAATTACACTTCAACTCAGCCTCTGAACCACAGGCTCTCCGTATGGGGAGAAGGGCCAGTACTTTTCTAGGAAACTAAAGTACAAATAAAAACCCTTGGATTGCTTTATTAACCTAAGGACGCTTACAGAACTGTACAGAGAATCCAGTCTTTACTACCAGTTGTTTGTTACGTGTGCTCAACTCAAGTTAACTCAGGCAGCCCGGCCGAGCACAGGTTCCTTATGCATTCCAGGTTCTAACAGAGAGTGAATGTGGTCTAGCTGCTACCTAAACCCTGCATGGTTGTAAAGTCATATAATAGCATTAAAGAAAGCGAAGCTGCTCCCTGCATGCTCTTCAGTTCATAAGAAGGGCAGCCGTTAGGGTTCGGCTGGGGCAGAGGCATGCCCTATGCAGGGGCGGCTCTCACCAGGTTGCTGTCTCACCTTAATGAACTTAGATGTCTCCTTTATTGGCCATGCCAGATAAAAACCATGGGGCTGGGGAGCAGGCAGCCTAGGAGATTAAAGAGCATGTGGTCAGCTCTCAGAGTCAAAGGTGTCAGGCTCAGCTCCCCGAAAGCATCATTAGAGCAGAAGTTACAAATGGCCTACTTTTTTCTAAATCATAGATGTCAAGAAAAGATAAAACTTCTCTGGTTAGGAAGACAAAGGTGCATGTAATTTTGTGAATGTTAGCAAAGGAACTGGAGGTTCATGCATGTGAAGGTATAAAGAACCACCTTGTTCAATGCATAGTTTATAAAAGGCCACTTTAACTAGTTCCTAAACCGTACTCCAGTTGTCTGATAAAACTTCTTGGATAATTTGGAAGGATTAGAAATAAAGTATTGTATTTAAGATTTTTCCTTTTAAAAGTGAGCAGGAGGTAGCCTTGACTCTGCACAGCTGTGCACTAGCGCTCGCTCTGCCCTTGATCTCACTGTTGCATCTCGGCAGGTCCCAAAATTAGCTAAAGTCCTGGCTTAGGGCTCCTACTGCTGTGAGAGACACCATGACCAAGGCAGCTCTTAGAAAGGAAACATTTAATTGGGGCTGGTTTGCAGGTTCAGAAGTTCAGTCCATTACCATCATGGAGGTAGACATGGTGCTGGAGGAGCTGAAAGTTCTAAATCTTGATCTGCAGGCAGCAGAAAGAGACTGGGTCCCACACTCAGCATGGCTCCAACATATAAGACCTCAACGTCTGCTCCCACAGTGACACACTTCCTCCAACAAGGCCACACCCACTTCAGTAAGGCCACGCCTCCTAATATTGCCACTCTTCATGGGTCTGTGGGGGCCATTTTCTTTCGAACCTCCACAAATACCAAAGCGGTCCCAGAATAATCTGAAGTGTTTTACTAATCCTGAACATAAAAGCATTCACTTTTTCTATTTGCAACACAAACACTTTTCATACATTCTGGTTCACTGTACTGACCCTAAAAATAGCCTTGTGGTTTTTGTTACCCAGATAGCTCATCATAGCCTTGAACTCACAGTGTAGCCCAGACTGGCTTCAGTAGGATTACACAGCCAACATTTTACTATATAAAGTTTATGTTTGGTATACAAAAGATTATTTTATATATAAAACTGCAATTTTTAGAAGTAAAACTAAGTGGTCCTGTAATAATAAGGTAAAAATCTCATTTGGGGGAAAATTGCTATCTGTGCTATTCTTGTTGTAGGAAGCCTACTGGAGAGCAAGTGCTATCTGATCACAGTAACCCCAGTGTTTCCCGGTGGGCCTGGAAGCCCTGAGTCCATGAAGGCGTACCTCAAACAAGCAGGTAGGTCCACCCTCACCTGCTTTGAAAAACGCCTTTAGCATTCCCCTGTCTTGAAACAAAACAAACAAAAAGCATCCTCATTATGTTTGATAATTTCATCATAAGGACCCTTTACTGACTAGTGTTCATTCCTAAACTCAGCTTCTCAGTTCACAGCTCCGTTTACTCTCCTACAGCTCCTTCTAAAGGACCGACTGTTCGGACAAAGAAAGTGGGGAAAAATGAAGCTGTCTTAGAGTGGGACCATCTTCCTGTTGATGTCCAGAACGGATTCATTAGAAACTACTCCATATCTTATAGAACCAGTGTTGGAAAAGAAATGGGTAATAAAATTGTAGAACCACTAAGAATGTTACTAAAGCTTTTTCTTAAGTTTTTAAATACGTGTTCCTCACATAGTGTGTTTGATAGTGTAGAGCATCCTTAGCAGACATCTGCAGATGTCTCATATTTATGACACTATTTTTTAAAACATTGTATTATAGGTGTCTTAGTTAAGGTTTTACTGCTGTGAACAGACACCGTGACCAAGGCAACTCTTATAAAGACAACATTTAGTTGGGGCTGGCTTACAGGTTCAGAGGTTCAGTGTATTATCACCAAAACGGGAGCATGGCAGCATCCAGGCAGACATGGTGCAGGAGAGGCTGAGAGTTCTACATTTTATCTGAAGGCCACTAAGAGAAGATTGACTTCCAGGCAACTAGGGTGAGGAGGGTCTTAAAGCCACACCAACAGTAACACACCTACTCCAACAGAGCCACAGCTCCTAATAGCACCACTCTCTGGGCCAAGCACATTCAAACCATCACTAGTAGTATTGTGGCTAGTAGCATGGCTCGGCAGGTAAAGGCACTGTCCTCAAACCTAGTGACCTCAGTTCAATCCCTGGGTCTCACAGGGTGGAGGGAGTGGGGAGCAAGTTGTGAATTGATTCCCAAAAGTTGTCCTCTGACCTTCATACACACACACACACACACACACACACACATACACACACAGAGAGAGAGAGAGAGAGAGAGAGAGAGAGAATCATACACATACAGAGTAAGTCAATGTGATTTTACAAAGATTTTAAACTTTAAATATATATTGTTTTGTCCTTGAAGAATTTTAATTTCAGTTATAAATGTTTGTTGGAAAAGTATTTTTAATACTTCACAGTGCCAAATATTGGACAGAGAAGTCAAAAACATTGGGTAAAAGAGCTGTTGTTTCTCCTTCCAGTTGTGCGTGTGGATTCTTCTCACACAGAATACACACTGTCCTCTTTGAGTAGCGATACACTGTACATGGTCCACATGGCAGCATACACAGAAGAAGGTGGGAAGGATGGGCCGGAATTCACTTTTACAACACTAAAGTTTGGTAAGAAATCGTGAAACTTTATGTTTGAAGTTTAATTTGACTAGAAATGGATTCACTGTGCTAACATGGTATTTTAAAGGGCACTGGGGACGGAGGCAGCTCAGAGGCAGAGCAGTTACAGCCTCAAAGCTGTGGTTGGCCTCAGCATGGCGGGGGCGGGGTGTGGAGGTCACAGGATGGGATGTGTACTTTAGGATGTGGACACTTGCTTATGTGGTATAGGTTGCTGACGTATATGAACTCCTCTCCTTTTGGCTCCTGCTTGACTGTGGTAGCTGAGTTCACTTGCACAGCCGATCTCAGAGCTTACTGCCTCCCTTCGTGGGTTCCTTTCTTCAGAGTGGATTGTGTAGTTCTCCATCTCTCCTACGGTTGGCCCTTCTTACAGACAGGTTGCTTGAGAAACTAGTCTGGCGCATTCTCTTTCCTGTTGAAATCCGTTTCCAGCCCTTCCACCCCTGGGGACGCTGCCCAGTGAATGGATGTACATGGGGACTACTCACTGAGGAAGACAGGACGAGGCAGAGGGAGTGATGTCCCATCCATTGCTGGATTTGAGCTTCACCTTTCTCTCTAATCTTCAGCATAAAGTGCGCTGGCTTGCTGGGCTCCCTGGTTCTCAGAGTCCTGCTTGTGTTCTCCTGTGGTGTTGTACTCCACATCTGTATTCTGCAAAGCTGTTACCGGCCCCTTCGCTATATGCCTTATGTGGTATTTAAACTTCTTCATGGCTTCAACTTTCCCCTCTTTCCTGTTACAACCCTCCAACTATTTGCAGAACCCAGAAATGTCAGTGTAATTGCACTGAGTGTCTTCGTATTTCCCCTTACATAATGGAGAAGAGTGCGATTGCTTGTGCCTCATTCCCCTTAGGAATAAGCCTGCCTCTGGCCTCAGGTCATTACTCGCTCTGCCTTACCGTGTCTTTCTAAGTGAACAGTCACCGTTTACGTCCTTACGAGGCTGTCCTGTGCCTCTCTGACAGCGTGTAGTATACTCTCCTTTGAATCATTGTAGGTTTTTTGTTTGTTTGTTTAATTGAAACTGTATTTGTAATTCCCCAGGTGGCACCAGGGTTATGTTCTATGGTAATGTCCATGTTCATTGTTAAATGTAAAGATAATGTAAGAATGCGATTGCATAAAATCCTGATCTTCCTTACAAGGGAGAATCAACGTAGGTTCTGGAATGAGAGCCCACATGATGACATGCTAATAAATCTGTAGCAGTTAATACTTAGAATAAACACTGAAAAACAGTAAAACTTTAGAAGTATTTTCCTAGTTGCAAAAGCCATGTTCACTACAGGACACGTTTATACTAGATTGTAAATTAGTTCAAACTCATCCTCAATATAATCTAGCAGTATCTCTTTCTCTTGTTGATGTTGTCTATCTGCAGTTTCCGTTGTAGCTTCCTCAAATGGCCTGGGAGTCTTGCCCCAAAGACTTTTTGCTCAGGTGAAGAAATAATACCAAAAGTAAATACATTAATTGAATCAGTAAACAATCCGAGTCTAAAGCCATCGGCAGAGGCCATTTTACCTTTAAAGAAGGCTTTGGTAGAGACAAAGCTGCAGTTATGATGCAGAAAATAGGACATAGACAGCATCTGAGAGAGCAGCACGCACAGGGCCTAGGCCAGGCCCGTGAGAGATGCAGGGCTTGGCTTAGCAGCAGTTCTGAGACTGCTGCACCGGTAAGTCAGTGAGCCTGAGCACTCACGCAGTAACGTTTGAGCGAGTGTGATGGGGTGTGTCTGACAGGCCTGGGGAAGAAGATCCCAAGTTAAAGCGAGGCTGTCTGTGAGGCTCTTAACAGCCCATCAATAGCTTATTCCCAAGCCACTTCTACTGGCCTTCACGGGTTGAGCTATTCATAAGGGGATGTGCATGATAGAAATTTAAAATGAAGTAAACAGCGTATTTCTTAAGAGTTACTCTCATATTTTTCCTATAAAAGAATAACGAAAAGGAGTTATCTCCATGATAGGATGCAAGTTTAGCACATTCCAGACCCAGTTCAACCTTGGCACCAGGGGTAAAAGCAGGTGGAAGGAGCTGGAGGAATTACCCAGAAACAACCACGAGGAAAGCATTTTCATATACCCCTAACAGTTCTCTCAGTTAGTGACTCAAAGTTCCATTTTAAAAGCCTGTAGAGATTTCTATGGTCTTTAGGAATTTCAGATTTATTTGTATCTTTAAATATTTTATTTATTTGTTTTTAAGACAGTGACTCTAGTGAGATAGCCCAGGCTAAGTCTGGCCTCAAATTCCCAACCCTCCTTTCCCCTCCTGCATCCTTGCGTGCAGACAAACAAGCACCACTGTGCCCAGCTCTGCGCGCTTTCTAGGTGAATCGTCCTGTGCCGCCTCCGGCCTCATGAGCATCGCCGTAAACTCTTGGCCTACAGCAGACGCATCATCATTTGATGACTGCTACCAGTAAGCTGTATGTTTCCTCCCTGCCAGCGTGCGTTTTGTGTTATTATACACCGAGGTTTGCAATGCAAGTACAAATGCCTGAGTACAGAGAGAGGAAGAAAAGCTACCTCAAAACCACCAGGGTGGGCAAAAGGAATGTATACTTTGTCAATAATCTGCAACTCAGGTGCTTGGAAGACAGACAGGAAAGCCTAGTTGGGCTCCACAGTGAGTCCAGGCCATCCGGGTTCATCGCAGGACACTGTCTACTTAATCAAAAAATCAAGTGGTCTGCAACGAAGATGATAATGTTTTTTCCTCTTTTTCTCTGAATTAACACTTATTTCTTATTATACCCTTTGGTCTTTTAGCTCAAGGAGAAATCGAAGCCATAGTCGTGCCTGTGTGCTTAGCTTTCCTCCTGACAACGCTGCTGGGAGTCTTGTTCTGCTTTAATAAACGAGACCTGTAAGTTGCACTTTACATGGTAGTGTTTAACCGATATTTACAGCCGAGCTCTGGCTGTGCACAATGCTTGCCCACCTCCCCACACTCATCCCCACTCCTACAAAGACCCTTGTTTGTTTTAAGTCTGTCCTCTCTCAACCTCTGCCTCACATGGACTAGCCTGTTCTCGGGTGTAGCTTTGTCTGATCTAGAATTTCACATACGTGGAATCAGGTGGCTTGCGGACCTCTGACATTTATCAGTTTTGGAGCTCATTCCTGCCGTTTCCTGTGTTAATTTTTCCCCTCTGTACTGCTGAATCATGATCTGTAGTGTGGTGTATGAGTTTACAGGTTCTAATTCTACCTGTTGTTTTATAAAACAGTTATGAATGCTCCGATAATCATGGTAGTTTTATCAGGAGTGACTAGAGAAACAGGCATTTAGCTCCGTGTTAGAGCATTCATATGGCCTGTGCAAGGCTCGAGGTTCCATTTCCAGCCTCACAAGGAAAGAAGAGACAGTCCCGGCCCTCAGTGTCTCTGCCGTCTTGAGTGTCCCACCATCGTTAGCACTTGGGACTGAGGCAGATCTGCTCCCCTGAGACTGTGAGCATGAGTGTAGGACTCAGGTTTTCATTTCTGTCCCCACTGCCAGTGGCTCGATTGATGAGTCACATGCTCCTTATGGTTTATCTATCAAAGCTGTTTGTCCAGTTTTAAATTGCTTTTTTTTTTTTTGTTGACATTGAGTTGTAAATGTTCTTTTTATTTGGAAACAAACGTTTTTGTTAAATACATGTTTTGCAAATTTTGTCCCAGTTTCTGTATTTTGTTTCCTTAACTATGACCTTGGGGAAGCAGAAGTTTTTCATTTTGAAGTTCCTTTCCCAGGCTTTTCCTCTGCTTCTTGCATTTTGTAACCTCTTTAAGAAATCTGTCTAACCCAAGGTTATATGTTTTCTTCTAGAAGTTTAGTAATTTTAGCTCTCACATCTGTAATCAATTCTGAGTAAATTTGGGGACAGGATACAAACCAGAGTGTAGTTTCTGCCTCCCACCAATCTGTTCTGTTGATGTTGAAAATAGCTTCTTTTCAAATAAACGTTTGTCCCTGATAGTCTGTATCTACTTCTAGGCTCTCATTTCTGTTTTCCTGAACTGTGTGTGTTCTTTTTTAATTTCTGATACTTTGAGATTGGGTTTTATATAGCCCACATCGGTCCTGGATGCCTGTCGTTGCTGCTTCTGCCTCCCCCCCCACCCCCAGTATTGGATTTGCAATGTGAGCATGCGCTGCTCTCAGCTGGTGTCAGTCAGCTCCATGACCTCCTGTCTTCTTTGGGAAAACACAAGTTTATCATTGTTTACTTGGCGTCAGTTAGATACCACTTTTATCTAACTTTAGCAGAAAGTTAAATGTCTTTGTATTGTTATGTGTTCTACATGTGCCTTGCTTCTTTTCCTTTCAGAATTAAAAAACACATCTGGCCGAATGTCCCAGATCCTTCAAAGAGTCATATTGCCCAGTGGTCACCTCACACCCCCCCAAGGGTAAGATACTGCCTTCTTACTGTTTCTATACAGACTTATATAGTAGGAGCCATTGATGGAGCTTAGCCAAAAGATATTTAGGCAGAGTGAAAAGAAAATAGGATGTAAATGGCAGTTGTCAAAATCCTGAGAATCCCTCTTTATTCCAGCACACTGTCTGTCTATCTGTCTATCATAGCACGTTTGTGCAGACCTTCCTCACACTGCTCAGCGCACACAACAAATACGTTGTTGAAAATGGAAACTGAGGACTGAGACAAAGGGATCTGTAACTGGATGTTAGGTCCTGGCTGACGGCTGCCATCCTCCCCGTAAGCAGATGAACGCTGGGGACTGTACTAGACAACACTTCACACTTACAGACCCTAGAGGGGACGCCTTCCTGATACCCCAACAATCCTGAACTTAACAAATTATACCTGTAACTTTGCATAGCTTACCGAACCTCGGCAATCCAGGTTTGCTTACAAAACCTCGGTTATGCAGGTTTGAGTTTTAATGCTTCCAAGGCTCTTTCTTATTCATGTAACTCTAGGCTGCCTACAGCAGATATGAAACACTCAGTTCTAGTTATAGCCTACGTGCTTACAAAGATGTTACTTTGCAAACTGGAAGTGCAGCCGAATCTGGACGCCTTGGTTTGCTTTATTTGTCTGCATTCAGCTGGTTGCTAAGACTCCTCGAGGTGGATGATTCTCACCCCTGGAAGTCACTTAACGGTTTCAACCACACACAAGCCCTTACATGTTTTTATTTAAAAAAGCTGTAATATAGGGCTCAGAGCAATGGCTCAGTGATTTAAAAAGTCGAAATATGCCCAGAGTATCATTCATTCATTCATTTTTCTCTTTCCAGCACAATTTTAACTCCAAAGATCAGATGTACTCAGATGCCAATTTCACTGACGTAAGCGTTGTGGAAATAGAAGCAAACAACAAAAAGCCTTGTCCAGATGACCTGAAATCCTTGGACCTGTTCAAGAAGGAGAAAATAAGTACAGAAGGGCACAGCAGTGGCATTGGGGGGTCCTCGTGCATGTCCTCTTCTAGGCCCAGCATCTCCAGCAGTGAGGAGAACGAGTCTGCTCAGAGCACCGCAAGCACGGTGCAGTACTCCACCGTGGTGCACAGCGGCTACAGGCACCAGGTGCCGTCAGTGCAAGTGTTCTCAAGGTCTGAGTCCACCCAGCCCCTGCTAGACTCCGAGGAGCGGCCAGAGGACCTGCAGCTGGTGGATAGTGTGGACAGCGGTGACGAGATCTTACCCAGGCAACAGTATTTCAAACAAAGCTGCAGTCAGCCTGGAGCCAGTCCAGATGTTTCACACTTCGAAAGGTCAAGCCAGGTTCCGTCAGGCAGTGAGGAGGATTTTGTCAGACTGAAACAGCAGCAGGTTTCAGATCACATTTCAGAGCCCTATGGCTCCGAGCAACGGAGGCTGTTTCAGGAAGGTTCTGTGGCAGATGCTCTTGGCACAGGGACTGATGGACAGATAGAGAGATTCGAATCTGTTGGAATGGAGACAGCGATGGATGAAGACATTTCCAAAAGTTACTTGCCACAGACTGTAAGACAAGGTGGCTACATGCCACAGTGAGGGACCGGCTCCTGCGGGACCTCAGCGGGACTGCGAAGTAAAGCTAAAATGCTCGTGACTTCAGATGGGAAATAATCTTCAGTCCCTGATGATAACCATTGCCTTTAAGGACAAAGTCACAACTGGGCCATCTCCATTCCAGAGTATCTGGGATTCTCCTTCAAGCACTACATGAACTGACTTTATCCTCTGAATAGCTGGAGGACTCTGCGCTGTTTCAGAATGTTTGCACTGCTGAAAACTAAGTGTGTCTGAGTTTGTAAAGCTTTTGTTTTGCTCCATAGAAAGTGGGGAATTTAAATGAGCCGAGCCGAGCCGTGGCGTCGCTCAGCTGTGCTGGTGGTGAGACTGACCATTCAGATGCCGGGAGCAAAGGTCTAACCCTCCTCAGCCAGCAGCTTCATGTCAGAGTTCCCCGGGCAGACTGCCCAGATTGTGTCACCTATCAAAAAAAAAAAAAAAAGAGTGGAGGGGGCAGGGTGGCTCATTTCTGGGTTTGTTATTAGAGAATCTTGGCTTGTTTGGTGCCGTTGGTATCGATGCTTCCAGTTATTACTGAAGAAAAGGACGAACTTTCAAGAGAAGCAGCATAGAAGAACCCATTACCTTATATTCACCTAAAACCTCACAGAAACCTGCTTATTAGTGATAACATTTTTCAAAGTCAGTTTCACCAACACTCTAGTGGACCGGGCTGGCCTCAAACTCACAGAGATTTGTCTGCCTCAGCCTCCGGAGTACTGGGGTTAAAGGCATGTACCACCACCACCACTTGACTTAAAAATTTGCTGTTTTTAAAGACTTAAGTTGCTGACATTTTTCTGAACGTATATAAACACACCAGGGACAGATGATTCCAGATGTTGGTGGAGGAAGCACTTTATCCAGAATGTCTTCAACTGTACATTACTTTAATTGACTCCACCTTGTTTTTGTTTTTAAGACTAGCAAGGTGTTTGCTGAAGGGTGGCATTGCCCAGAGGCTCAGGCGAGTCCCAGAGCTCACGCACCGATGTCTGTGACCACCACCGTGGCAGAAGTCCTCCTACAAAGCTGACGAAGCCGTGAGGGTTTTGTTAGTTTGCTGGGCGGGGATTGAGCCCACAGCCTTGTACATGCTAGACACTACCACTGAGCTCACCTACACATCTCACTATGTTATGTAGGCTCAAGCGATCCTCCTGTCTCAGCTTCCTGAGTGTTGGGACTTCGGGTGTGCGCTGCCACACACCCGACCAGGTAGTTTTAATATCTGCCATTTATGAGGTAGAGTTTTACACAGGATTTAGGACTATCTTAAACCTGTTCCTTAGGTTGCTTTGTTAAGGAATAGCCTGGACATCCGGTGTTTAGCACTAAAGCCATTATGTATGCGCCTAACTTTCCAGTGACATGTCCTGGGTGGGCAGGAGTTGACTGAGCGCCATTAGTGGTTGATTACCACCAAGTGTGCGCACAGGAAAAGGATTAAAGTTTCAGAACATGGCCCTTAATCATTCATAGCCGCTGCCCCACGGTGGCTGAGGAGGAGTTGATGTGCACTGAGCTGGATGTGGTTTTGCCGTTCACTCAGAGGACTGTTTATACTCTACTTGTGATGTGTTATCGTTATATTTTTATACTAGGTAATCCTGTTCTGAGTCCTTTCACGTGTATAATCCTCATGGGACTGTACGTGCTTTGCTCTGGTATTCAGTTGCCTTCTTGGCAAAACCAGCCTAGAATTGCTAAAATGCCAGGATTGAAGTTAGATGATGAAAGTCGGGCACAGGAAGGCCAGGTCAGGGTCAGAGAGACCAGAATTCACACTACAAGGCTGGCACCATCACCATTCAAGTTGGGCATGGAAGCCTGGGCCCGGCAGGACTGAGCTCCCTATGTATGTGTATCTGCCAGGAAATTAACACTTGCTAAATTTCCCATCCTCTCACAGCGAGCAGTGTACCTGTGCGCTGCTGTGAACGTTGTAGTGTGAAGTCTGTCCTGGGGTAGGGAGTTACCAGTGTGAGGTCAGGGATGAACACAGCTCACTGAAGACGAGCCTGGTGGAAGAGAGTTTGCCATTGTGCCCACTGCATGAACATTCCCTCGGGGGATGTATCATGGAGCACCTCTCTTTGCTCTAAGAAAGAGTCTTAGAATTCATCTTAAATACAGACTTTGCTACAGCATGTTTAAGAATAATCTGGATGCACGTAACTTGTATTTTAGGTAGGCAGAGAAACTAATCTGGCTGCTTTCTGTAAAACCAGTCTAATAAAGCTAATTCTATACATGTTCTTTTCTTCTCTCGTGTGTAAAACTGTAGTTTAAGGCAATCAGAAAACAACCTATCTTGTGGCCAAAACTAGTTCACTGTAGTTTAAGGCAATCAGAAAACAACCTATCTTGTGGCCAAAACTAGTTCACTGCTTCTGATGCAGTTGCCTGCTTAGGAGTCATAGACAAAGAAGGTTTAATGTAATCAATATTACCAAACAGAGTTCCCATCTTTTACTCACCAAACAAAGTCAGTCCTTCGAAAAGCATAAGTCAGTACTGGCGGACACAGAGAAGCCAAAGTAGGAAAAGTGCAACCCCATCCTGGTTCTCCTGTCTACAGTTCATTCAGCTTCTGCATAGTTCCTGAACTGTAGGGTTTTTTGCTTTTCGGGTTTTTTTTGTTTTGTTTTGGGGTTTGTTTGTTTGTTTTGTTTTTGGGGATTTTGGGGGGGTGTTTTTGGTTTTTTAAGATAGGGTTTCTCTGTGTGGCCTTGGCTGTCCTGGATCTGCCAGCCTGGTGTGCCACCACTGTCTGGTGAGACCATAGTTCTTACTGTGAACTTAAAGGGCTGAAGAGGTAGAAGGGCTTATGGGACGGACTGCAGCTTCTAATTTTTTCTCAACCCTACTTTAATAATGGTTCTTAAATGCTTTAACCTTCCTTCTAGCCCACCACCCATTAGGGGTAGTGGAAAAGAGAGGATACAGGTGAAGTGGACCTGTTTAGAAATGGTTCTTTGGAGCAAATCCTGTCTGCACTGTCAGGAAATCAGCAGTTCGGTTCACTGGTCAGCAGTGGCAGCCCCACTCGAGAACACTTCCTGGATGCACCAGCAGTCCAGTTCAGTAGTGTCGGGAGAGCAGCAGCGGTGGCCCGACCTAGCAGGAGTGGCCAGGCCTCAGCCTCAGCACAAGTCAGCAGAAAGAACCAGAAGTTCTCAGCTGTGCCTCTCAGTGAAATGAAAGTATCCAAGACTGTTGAGTCCTATATATACTGCCTCCAAATATCATGTGTCCGTGGGTGTGGTCTCCCCACGTGTCTTGCCTCAGTATGTGAGTCTGTATCAGCTGACATGACTGCCAATCGACCCAGGTCAAGGAATTCGCAAGAAGCCACCAGAACACACGTTTTTTGGTGTTTCTCTTTATGGAGTCCTGACAAATGGCGCACAATGATACATGTGAGGCAAACCAATATGTGTGTTATTACAAAGAATCCTTCATCATGTGTCCTTTCGAATGCTTTCTGTAGCAAAATATCCTTTCACCTGTGTCTGCTTTAGCAAAACACCGTCCAACACAACTGACTTTCCAAAGAACCTTAAGTTTCCATTCCACAGGACACTGTCAAAGCCAGGACTGCTAACGTCCCATTAGACATCGCACTGTTTTTAAAGCTGTCTTCTTTTTCCTGCCCACAGAATTAGAGCTACAGCATTCCTCAGTGTTTGTCATAGACATGTATTAACCAGGTAGAACAAGCCAGGAGGTTTTAGACTATTAAGTTTACTCTCCTGCTTCATGTTACTGAGTTTCCTTTAAAAGCAAGCTTTTAACACAACTTCTGGTTAGTAGAGATTTTCATGACATGAGTAGAATCAGTGAGCTGCAAAAAAAAGTGTAAAGGTGAATTGTTAAAAATAACCCCTTGGGCTAGCTCTGCTCTAGGCACTGTTGTTACATTACCCAGGTAAGATTACGTTTTAAAATGTGCCTTTCTATGAGTTAGAAAACACACTATATGGCAAACTATATAATTAATTCATAGACAAAGTCTTCTCAAGCCAGATGTACTATCTCTCAGGTTCATGGTTTGTTCTGTCACATGCAGGTTAGCCTATGCTCACTCCGGTAAAGCTAAAACGGTGATGGCTGTAGGTGTTACTCGCTCTAACTTTTTTAGGGCTTTTTGTCACCAGTAAGCTCCCACAGACTGGTCAGTTTTTTGTTTGTTTTTTGTTTGTTTGTTTTAATTAGTTGTCAACACCAGTGAGGGGGTCAGCATGAAAACGCACCAGGCCGGTTGGGTAGAGATTCTTAGTCCTGTGATCACCAGCTTAGTCTGGTAACCACAGACTGCAAATGCTGTTACGTAACTAGAAACATGGGACGTATCAGAACAAGGGGATGCTACACAGGTGTTTGTGTAATATACAGTGCACCTTGCTGCTAGTGTGACAGTAGGCATTCCCTGTGGCCCCTTATGCCTTTGCTCTCCTGTACTCCACGTGAGCCCTGTTCTCTCAACTCTGCCCCACCCACCCATGCAGCTTCACATGGGAAGCTTGCCCGTGTTAGCGCTGTAGTAAGTTGCATGTGCTGAGTATAACCAAAGCTATCATTTTTATGTTGACCCTGTCATAAATGTCTTACTATATCAGCTCTAATCCTTTTTAAATAAATTTGAGAAAGAAACTGTTGTCTTTTTTGTCTGCAGTCACCACCGTCTGAGTGTCATCATGTATGGTGTTTTGGCATTTCTCAGTACTGGTGTTGGTTAACGCAGGTCTTGGTATAGATGGTATTTTATGAGGGTTTTATGGCTTGTTAAATGCTCTTTTAGCATAATGCAATAGGAATTAGAATAAACTGGCTCTCAGTGGTGGCCTCAACAACAGAAGACATGACAGTAACTTACCGTTTGCAGATTGGCTACATAAATTCTGGAATTCCAGCATCCTCCTGCCAAGTGGGTGGTCCCCTATGTATTTGCTCAGGGACCAAATATTAGAGGCACTGCGCCACCTTGTGGCCAGTCTGTGCCCGTGCTGCTGTAGTGTCTGGTTTGCCTCGCCAGGAAGCCAAATCTGCTAGGGTAAGTAAAGGTTCCAGCCACTAAGGTCTCAGCTAAACATGGTGGGTTGTACCTACAAACTAGTCAAGGAGTGACTCTCACCCCTTCCCAGCATGCCTTCTAATGTACTGTCTCCCAGCTGACTGCGCTGTGTACATGGATAAAAGTCCTTCCTGCCTTCGAAAGGATTATCCCGTTTCCCTACAGGGAAAGGGTCTTCCTACTGAGGATTGTACAACTTCCTACAGCTTGTTTTTTCTTAAAGGAATATATAAAAATTCTTCCACAAACTGCATCCATATTCTTCCATACACAGGGCTCGGTATGGGTGTTTGGACGGGCCATCACCATGGGAGAACGGGAGATGTTCTAGGTTCTCTGATTTATTCACTCTGAGAAGGACACCCCAGCATCTGCAGGATAAAGAGACCAGAGGAGCCATCTGGGAGCGTTTCTTTCCTGAATTCAACCCTTTTTTGTCAGAGACCCACCCTGAAGCTAAAAACAGTGCAAAGCCATACTCGGAAAGAGGTAGGGCGTTGGAAGGTCAGCAGACTTGTTACAACCTTTTAGACACCTCACTTGATATGGCTAAATAAATGGATGGATGGATGGATGGATGGATGGATGGACAGACAGATGATAGATGATAGATAGATAGATGATAGATATATGATAGATAGATGATAGATGATAGATAGATGATAGATAGATAGATGATAGATAGATGATAGATAGATGATAGATGATAGATAGATAGATAGATAGATAGATAGATAGATAGATAGATAGATAGATGATAGATGCTGCTGCTGCTGTCGCTCGCAGAGCGCCTGCTGTATGCTGAGCCCAGCCCAGCACTGTCAGTACTGGTTTCATCTCAGCCACAGGGCAATTCTATTTCCCCACTTTACAGATTAAAATAAACAGGGTTTAGGAAATAATTAATCCGTAGGTGAGTAGGCAGCACGTCCGAGGCTCATAACTGGGTTATCTGAACACTCTTGCTCCAAGCAACTGTTCTGCCCACCCACTCCACAACCAAGGACAAGGATTGGTGAGCTAATCTGAAAAGGCTCTGTGGGAGAGCACTTGTTTGAGTCTGGCAGGCCGCCCCGGCCTGCTCTCTACAACAGAGTTGAACAGTTGGGTGGAGCTTACGTACCCGTACCCGTACCCGGCAGGCATCGGCTCAGCAATTTAGGAGTGCGGAAGTCCAGCCCATCGCTAGCGCTCCCAGGAAAAGTTTCGGAGACTCCCACAGATTGAGCAGGAGCTGCCCTGCTCAGGGATCTTCCTAACCAGCTCCCTAACCAGTTCCACCAAGGGCAGGCTTTTCAGTCGTGGAACCTGTATTTGTCTCCTGATTTGTTTCTGGGGAAGTTAGATCATCCCTGACCTCACCTCTGTAAAAAAACAGAAACAAAACAAAACAAAACAACAACAAAAAACCCAGCCTTCCAATTTGTGACAGAATAGGCACAGTCCTCTGCCTGCTGTGACTGGCCAGGTAACCAAAGGAAGGGCCCAGGTGATGGTTACTTGATGTCACTTGGAATCATCCAAAGTGACAAACTCACTGAGCCTTAGTCCACTGACCTTCCAGGACTCGTGGAATGCCTGTCTCAGTGCCATGTTTAACACCCAGTGGGCCACAGCCTCCAATCGGAAAACTGTCCAGATCCTGTCAGGCTGGTTGTTAACTTCCTGCTTCCATACCTGACACACCTGAACTCTGACCCATGCCTTCCATCTAAAACCACCTGCCTCCAAGGGACTAACACACACACACACACACACACACACACACACACACACACATGCATCCCCCACCCCACACACACACACCCCACTTTGCTCTGTAGACCATGTCTAAGGGGTGCTGGCCACCAAAGTGATTTCTGACTAACCGTTATTTGGGTGTGTCCGTTTTAGCACTCATTTCTCTTCTGTGCATCTGGCATGATTTCCAAAGCTGTCATGTTTTCCAGGGACCTATAAAAATATTCTCAATTTGAATAAAACAGCTACTGCCAGCAAGCCAAGAAAAAAGTATGAAATTGAAATGAAAGAATGTCTCATTAAATGTGTCATAAAGCATAATGTCAGCATCATTCTCTTGGAATTTATAGAGATCTATTCGTTTATGAAACATTTACAGATGTGATTAGAATTGGTAGCTATTTTGTTCAATTAACAGGAGTCCTTAGCTAGTTTGGTGGTACATACCTGTGATCACAGGATGTTGGACACAAATGTCAGAGGCTAGCAAGTCCATGGAGAGCTCAATAGCATGAACTCCAAAACAAACAAACAAACAAACAAACAAAATGTAACAGCAAGTGATTCCCAAGAAGTCATAAACACTTTCGATTTTCCCTAGTTAGAGTCTCACCCAATACTTTCAAAAAACAACATATTAAAACCATTTTAAAAAATGTTATCTGTCTGTCTTGATTAGAACTTTGGTGGTCCTTGTTATGGCATTGGAAGATGTAATACATTTTTCAAATTTTTTCCAACCCACGCTGAAGTGTTTCTGAAAATATTACAAGTTAGAATGATCTCTTACAAATAATTCAAGTGGTGGAGTCATCACTATCACTTTTGATGAGTTTTATTTTCATTAAAATCTGAGCTCATGAGAAAAGTAGGGCACGGTAAATAATATAGTGTATCTGCTCAGATGTGAAGGGAGAAATAACACAGTGTCTCAGAGAAACCAAAAGCAAATGGAAAAGTGATCTCAGTAAGTTTATGAAAAGATCCTGATTTCAAAATATAATACATGTATGTATTTTCTCTTTTTAATAATAAATCTTGTTCATTGACAAGTTCAAAAAAAAAGTTATAGCCAAAAGATATATTGTTTGAGGGATCTACAGAGCCCTGGCTGTCCCATAACTCTGTGTAGATCAGGCTGGCCTCAAACTCACAGAGATCCACCTGCCTCTGTCTGCTCAGTGCTAATATTAAAGTTGTGCGCCATCAAGCCCAGTCAACTCTGGTTTTGATCGTCGATAGACCCCCCGAGGTGCAGGACAGCTCTCAGAGGACCCAGCTTGAACACAAGCTACGCCAGCTCCACGCACATTCACTAAGCAACAAGCTAGAACTTAACTCCTTCAACCAAAGTCCTGATGGGCAGGCCAGCAGCCAATCAGAACCCACTGCATTCTCCAGTGTTAATAGAAGGGACACACCTGTGGACATCTGGCACTCTCAAGTGAAGACAAAGATGGCCACTGAAAACTGGACCAACAGTTCGTCTTTCTTTCATCCATGCAAAGAGTAGCTGCCTTGTGCTCCTGGGTCCCTAAGGAGAAAGCTCATCTTGAGATGAGACAGACAGACAGACAGACAATCAAATTGCTCCCCACACTCGCCTGGCTCAGCGGTAAGAACAGATTACAATGAGCTTCAGTCACACAGTGAGGCAGTTTGATGCTGCTGTGAGGTTGACTCTCTGTGACAGGACTGCATGTTTCATGAATTTTCATGGGGAGTCTATTCATAGTCACCCCAAAGAAGGCAACAAGAGACCAAAGGAATTCTTCCACCCTGCTCCAGTCTGATGAATTAGTGAGTTTAATTGTGATTCACAGCAGGGTGGTGAAGAGGGAGTTACGGAAACAAGGGCAACTTACTTACTGGCAGCAATAACCAGTCTCTTCCCCTCTTCTCATCAGATGTGAGGGTCTCACGTGGGGAACCCCAGCGATCTGACTTCATGTCGAGTTCAGAGGACAGAGTTTCATAACACTCCAATCGCCCCTCCCCACTGGGACCTATCATCCCCCCAGCTGTGGTTTGTGCCTAGGCTGGCAGTACCAGCACTGCCCCTCCTGTAGAATGGGCCTGAAATCTAATCTGAAAGGAACTGGTTGCACCCACAATAGTTATGCCACAATTACATCTATGGCCATGCTGCCTGGTGTGCTGTAGAAGAACACGCTTTACCATATCTGGGTAGAACCATTGGCAACCACTGCCTTCCAGAAGCCTGGGTATGATCCTCTGTCACTACTAATGGCAGCCAGTAGAGAAGGATCAAAGGGCTCTGAGCTGATACCACAGACGCTGACTCCATCAGTTATCCCCAGCTGATGCAAGGGCCCCAAGCTGGAAAATCTCTACTTCTAATATACTTCTTTTAAATGAGAAATGAACACACTTGGGGAAGGAAACAGTCCTTGCCCATCCTTGAGACAAGCTTAATTCTTAAACCTCTGTCTCCATACTCATCCGCTGATGCCCACTGTGCTTGATGTTCTGGGAGCCAAGCACACTCGCCCCCAGATCTACCCAAGTCTATACCTTGTAAGACACCACCAAGTTCACAACGCAGTCTGAGGTCACCAGTCACCCTCTGTGGTCTTTACCTGTAGGCCGCCTTGGCCATCTTCTAGGACCATTTCAAGCCCATGAGATCTCCCTCTAAGGTAGTGATGGCATAGTGAGATCACCTGAACCCCTTCCTCGCTTGATGAACTGTGTAGTTAGAGCTGTAAAGCCTCCGGGGTCTCAAAATCACTTTTGCCACTTTTTGCCTTGGGAACTCCATCTTGGCACAGGTGCCTCTGAGGGACCCTGATAGGCTCCTGCATTGTCTTAACTCTTTTTCATGGACCCTGAGTTGCTATACCACAGAGGCTCTCAACCTTCCTAATGCTGCAACCTTCTTAATACAGTTCCTCACGTGGTGGTGACCCACAGCCACAAAACTATTTCATTGCTACTTCATAACTGTAATTTTGCTATGAATTGTAATAAAATTTCTAATATGCAAGATATCTGATATGCAGGGTATCTGGTGTGTGACCCCTGTGAAAGAAGGGGTTGTTCAACTCCTGCAAGCGGTTGCAACCCACAGGTTGAGAACCACTGCAAAGCACCTCTTTATTTTTTTATTTATTTATTTATTTATTTTGGTTCTTTTTTTTTTTTCGGAGCTGGGGACCGAACCCAGGGCCTTGCGTATTTTTTTTTATTTTTATTAGTTATTTTATTTATTTACATTTTGATGTTATCTCCCTTCCTGGTTTCCCCTCTGCCCCCTATCCCATGCCCCCTCCCCCTGCCTCTATGAGGGTGCTTCCAACCCCTGCCTCACCGCCATAACCCTCCCCTACGCTGGGTCCTCGAGCCTTCACAGACCAAGGGGTTCCCCTCCCATCGATGCCAGATAAGGCAATCCTCTGCTACAAATACAGCTGGAGCCGTGGGTTCCTCTTTGGTTGGTGGTTTGGCCCCTGGGAGTTTGGGGAGGGGGGGGTCTGGTTGGTTGATATTGTTGTTCTTCCTACGGGGTTACAAACCCCTTCAGCTCCTTCAGTCCTTTCTCTAACTCCTCCATTAGGGTTCCTGTGCTCAGTCAGATGATTGACTGCAAGCATCCGCATCTGTATTAGTCAGGCTCTGGCACAGCCTCTCAGGGGCAGCTATACCTGGCTCCTGTCAGCAAGTGCTTCTTGGCATCAGGAATAGTGTCTGGGTGTGGTATCTGCAGATGGGATGAAAACCCAGGTGGGGCAGTCTCCGGATGGCCTTTCTTTCAGTCTTTGCTCCACTCTTTGTCCCTGCATCTCCTTTTGACTGGAGGAATTCTGGATTGATATTTTTTGAGATGGGGGGCGGCCCCATCCCCTCAACTGAGGGCCATGCCTATCCACTGGATATGGTTCTATCTCCCTTCCGTTGGGTATTTTGGCTAATGTCCTCCCTGTCCAGTTCTGGAAACCTCTTGGATCTCAGCAACTGGGACTTCCTAGTGGCTTCCCCAGTCCCCTACCCTGCACTGCTACACACCTCTGTCCAAATTCCTGACCGTCTACTTCTCCCCATCTCCTCCTATACCTGATCCTTCCCCCTTTCCCCTCCTCCTCTCTCCCTCCCTGATCTCTCCTTCCCTCTACCCCCTGTGATTATTTTCTTCCCCCTTCTAAGTAGGACAGAAGCATCCACACTTCCAAGGCACTTTCTAAATGTAATGTTTACATATAGTCTGAGTCACCGCAGACCCTCTGGGATCTCCCATACGTGTAAAGGTCATGAACCACCACGAGGCTCAGCCAAGTCATACAGCCCCAAACCAGTTATGAGATCATCTATGAAATAGCAACTGGTTGTGTAGATCGGAGGATTCGTCAGGGTGTGGGACTATACTGCAAACACACCAGTGTCCTGGGCATATATATGCATAGGTGCGACCTTTCAGTGTGGCTTGATTCCGTCCCTTCTGATCTTGGACTCTCTCCTCATTTCCTAGTGTCACGTGCTTTTATCTGTCCCCGTGCCTTTACCTAGCTGTGCCTGATGACCACCCTCATGAGACCCAACTACCACAGGATAGGAGAGAGTAGTTGGTCATGGGATTAGAGGTAGGGGCTACAAAGGAAGTCTTTGTTACTTGTGTTATATAGAGTAGCAGCCAGAGTATGAGTCTTGGTTTGTCATTGAGACCATAATTTAATAATGGTGTAGCCTGGGGTTGTAATAACCAAGACATATAAATGTCCCAAAAGTTTTAGCATTTCTCACTTCCTCCCCCCTGTCCCTCCCCTTGTTTGGTCCCAAACTCACACACTTACTATGAATAAGCACCCAAGATCCGCTGGACTCCACGAATCTGCCCGTTTCCCTATTCATCTAACTAGCTAAGTGCTGGGATTGGTTCTAATGCTCTGACTTAATTGGGAATCTGCTTGTCCAAACCCTGAAGGCCATTGTCCCCAATTGGTTTTGGATTGATCAATAAAGAGCCAATGGCCAGTGGCTGGGTGGAAAGAGAGGGGCGGAACCTTTAAATTTGTGCAGGCGAGTGGTAGGAAGGAAGACAGAGGACCGCCATGACTCAGGGAATGTAAGAGCCAAAAGAGAGAAAGCCAACCCACCATGTAAGAATCTGGGTGAGTGGTCACTGGCTACTTCCCCAGTTGGGCCCGGGATAGCAGGGGAAGGTTTAGGAGTTTCAGGAGTACCAGAGGGGAGTGTTTGCTAACAGGAAAAGGTTTAGGAGTGCCCAGCCTTTGAGCTAGTCATGGGATGTCAAAAATTAACCTGTGTGTGTGTGAGTGTGTGTGTGTGTGTGTCTGTATGTATGTGTGTCTGTGTGTGTATGTCTGTGTGTGTGTGAGTGTGTGTGTGTCTGTGTGTGTGTCTGTGTGTGTGTGTCTGTGTGTCTGTGTGTGTGTGTGTCTGTGTGTCTGTGTGTGTCTGTATGTATGTCTGTGTGTGTGTCTGTGTGTGTGTGTCTGTATGTATGTGTGTGTCTGTGTGTGTATGTCTGTGTGTGTGTGTGTGTCTGTGTGTGTGTGTGTCTGTGTGTGTCTGTGTGTGTGTGTGTGTGTGTGTGTGTGTGTGTGTGTCATTCTCGAATCCATATTGCTCCTGGGCAGGAGCAAGTGTGCAACCCACAGGGAGCCAGAGTGGCTTAGCCCATTACCACTGCAGTCAAGCCTTGCCTCTGACACACTGTTCAGCTTTTATGGGGACAGTGACCATCTGTAACCTTAAGTACCCACACTGCTATGTAGCAAAGAGCCTCAACTACCACAGCGCTTGCTCAAGAGACTGTTCTTGGTTCCTCCTCTTGCCTTTCCCAGCCAAGGACTTCAGGGAGGGTTCAAAGAACACTCAGGAGGCAGGAATCTCTTGCTCCTCTAATTCATGTAGAAGTTTTCTGTACTAGGTTTTGTTTTGTTCTTGTTGTTTCTGGTTTTAATTTGGGGTTGGGGAAGACTAATGAGGCTCTCTCTTCTAGGAAACGAGAAGGAAATACTGTTCTAGGTCTGAGGGTGATTGCCTTTGTGTGGAGCATGCCCACCCCCAACCCTGCCTCCAATGAAGAGATAAAAGGATGTCCCATGGAGCTAGCCCAGGAGATGTCCTGACTCGTCAGCTAGGAGACTGTTGGCCAAGCTTGTTGAGAAATCAGCAGCCACCAAGTCTATCATTTTTCCTGGAACTTCTTTCAATTTCCTGGAGGACAAGACAGCCTGGTGGATAAACATATCTCGGAAGGGGCTGGAAAAAGCCCTAAATACGGGCTGATACATAGAGAAATGTGCAGCCTCGTGTCTCAATAGATTGCTGGTTTTGAAGGGACAGCTATATTACTGTGGGTGTGCTCTTAGAGCTGTTTCCTACAAAAGCAGTTTTGAAGCATGAAACTGGAGATATTCATGTATCTAGCTATGGTTGTCTGGTTGGTTGGTTGGTCGGATGGATGGATGGATGGATGGATGGTTGGCATTGCCATAGGACTTCTTGCTACAGACATCCTGAGCCCTTCTTAAAGCCTGGCTCTTCTCTCACCATCCTTGTGCTGTGAACATGGACATGGTCCTTCCACTTCATCACCTACCCTGATAGAAGCATTGCTCTGAGTCATGTGCTTCTAAAAACAGCCCCAGGGTCTGGGAGGCACCAAGGGGAGGGGAGGGCTACATCCCCATCAAAAGGAGACCTGCCAAGCCCTTGTTCTCAATCTGTGGATCATGGCCCCTTTCACAGGGGGCAATATCAGCTATCCTACACATTAGATATTTACACTATGATTCATTAGAAGTAGCAACATTTTAGTTTTGAAGTAGCAATGCATATAATTTAATGGTTGGGGGTCACCACAACATGAAGAGTTGTATTAAAGGGTCACAGCATTAGAAAGGTTGAGAACCACTGGTTTTAGGACCCACCCCATGAATCAGCCTCTCTCTCTCTCTCTCTCTCTCTCTCTCTCTCTCTCTCTCTCTCTCTCTCTGGCACCGAGCTGTTTCTTCCTTCTTCCTCTTCTTAATAGACTTTCTTAGAAATTGTAGAAGCATGTTTCTATGGATACGATATGAGATGATCAGACAGTGTAATCTCAGACATTTAATGTGTTTGTATTTCAGGAACACCCAAAATTCCTCCTACTACACAAAAGCAGTCAGTCAGAGGCCTGGGTTCCAGCTCACCAATTCCAAGCCACACAACCCAGGCAACACCCTTTAACCTTTCAGAGCTATTTGACTTCTCTAACAACAACGCTTTGTGTCTCACAATAAGAGATGAAGCAGATTCCCAGAGAGGTGTACAAAATCCAAGCACAGAGCCTGGCAAAAATAAATGCTGCAACATTAGCCTCCATCACAAAGTAGTGAGAGAAGGTAGCCGGAGTTTACAGTGGCACTGCTGTGTGTGGTGTATCGAGGTGTTACCCTCGGAAAATGGTTGGATATTTGCTTGGTATTTGAATTTCACTTTCTCTTCTTCTAGAAAGTTCCAGCAAAATGATTCTTTCTTTACAAAAGCAACCACCACCAAACCTGGCCAGACACCTGAAAAATCTGCTCTATGGGACAGGGGGTGTTTTTAAGCCTGAGCAAGCATGTTTAGAGGCAGGGGAAAGGAACTGACAAGGGACTGGAGGAGGGTCCTGAGCCACTTGTCACTCAGAGACTTTCCTGGAACCTGAGCTGAACTTAAGGAAAGAGCCTGCCTGTTGGCTTAAAGTCAGCAATTTGGGTACAATGACATCTGCTAGGACCAGTAAAGTGAGACTTACAGGGGAACCGGGGAGCTAGAAGTTTGAAGATTCTGCTGGGATAGGTAGGCAAGAGGAAGGGAGGGAAGGAGGGGGAGGGAGGGAGGGAGGGAGGGAGGGGGAGAGAGAGAGAGAGAGAGAGAGAGAGAGAGAGAGAGAGAGAGAGAGAGAGAGAGAAGAGACTTAAGGGTAGATGGAATTTTTGGCAGGAGGAGTAAAGAAACTGGTGACCTAGAGAGTCCTGGTCATCAAGCATTCTTTCCCTTGACCACCACAAGCCCGGATCTCTACTCATTCTGTGTCCCCAGCCTCTGTAATCACGGCCGACTTTCTGTGTAGACCAAGCTGGCTTCAAACTTGCAGCAACCCTCCTGTCTCTGCCTCCTGAGTACTGGGATTGATGACATGCATCATCATACCTGGCTAGATTTACAGATTGAAGAATGAAGAAGTCAGTGGAGAAAACCAAGATGGCTGCAGCCACCTCTGTGCTCCAAGGAGTCTGAGAGACCCACGGGGGTTCTGCAGGGGTGACACAGCTGTGGAAAAGGGGTCTACCGAACCCACAACAGCTCCAGAACAATTAAGAAAGATAAAAAGCAGGACTTTTCAAAAGTGGATTCAGAACATTGAAAAGAATCATGGCAGAGGAGAGCCACATACAGTGGAGAATGATGGATCTACGCTTCGCCACCCAGTCTCAGCCAGCAGGCTGCAAGCACAGAGGTCGTGCCTGGTGGTCCACACTGACAACAGGGAGACATCTGAGGCTTGTGCAGGTCAAATGGACGACTGTAGTCTGTGCTGCTGCAGGAGTCCATGTTAGTGTCGGTGGGCGGGGCTTCTGCAGGGGGGCCACGCTGATGAGAATGGTTCGTGCTGCCACCTTAGGCCCGTGTTACCACCAAAGGCCAGGCAGACACACATGGTCTGTGCTGCTGCCTGAAGCTGCATTGATGTCTCTGGCCTACGCCGCTGCACGTGCATGATGCTGGAGACCATGTGGATGTCTGCGATCTGTGCTGTCCCTAGAAACCATGTGGACGTCCATGATTCGTGCTCCCACTGACTGAGGACATGGAAGCTATGTTTGCAGTGATATTGATGGCTGCAGACTCAGAACTGAGAGAGACAGACATTGGAGGCCTCTGTGACAACCCCTTCCCGACCCTGAAATAACAGCCTAGACAGAAAGCCTTGGAAGAGAACTCTTAAAAATTGTGATAAGGATGCCCAAGTGTAGCTCTCCACAATGGATGGCTTCTGGTGGGGTTGCAAGTGGGGAAGGACTCAGTTTTCTTTAAGGGGCTGGCCACTAGGAGCTTAACCATGCTCCAGGGAGTGCATAGATAACACAATTTGGACTTGCTTTGTTTTCTTTTGGGGGGCAGTCATAAGGGTGGGGAGACAGACCTGGAAGTACTGGGAAGTGTGATGGGGTTCATGATGTGAGTTTCCCAAATAATTAATAAAGATATTATGTGTGGAGGAGATGAAGTAGGCAAAATCCAGGAAGTGCAGAATATCATAAAGGTGATTTTATGACTTTATATGGGTGGTCAAAATACAAATGAGTTGACAATAAAGAACCTGGAAGGTTCCTCCCATGGCGGTAGTGACATTTTTCATCCCCACCCTGCACCACACAGCTCCCATTCATGTCATACATTACCCAGACACATAATAAATCTATGGGGAAGTGAACATGCCCAGCCTCAGGGGACACAGGCCTGCTGCTCCTTCGTTGCTGCAGTCATTTGGAACTCTGTGCTGGTTCTGGATTGCATGTTTTTATTTCCACTTCAAGTCTAGGCTTTAGGACACTTCTCTCCCATCTTACCCCCATACACGCATTGATTGGATTTGGGAAAGACAAAAGATCCCGTGTCTAAGAGTGAAATTAGTAGCATATGCATCCAACCTCCTCTGAAGGACCCCGGGAGGCCCTGCTGACTAGGCTTCATCCTCGCCTGAGTTCTTCCACACCCTTCCTAGCAGCTCAGGGCATGTGCCTTGGCCAGGACTATGCACACAGAACTCAATACAATTGTGACCTCTGGGCTCTTCCAACACGGACTGGTGCTGTCTGTGCTTCTGCTCAAACTCCCCACTGACCCCAGGGCAGCAGGAATGAGGATCACTAATATCCTCTGCTAGGCTCCGTTCTCTCAGACTCTAAGAGGACAAGACACCAACACTTCTGCATGTCTGATTATGGGTAGTCACTATGGCAGTCAACACTCACATCAAAGAACCAAGAGGAACAAAATCAAGCACGCAGAAGGAATAGCCAATTGTCTGCGGAAAAGGACAAATATCTCCCAGACATCTCAGCTAACACCGGAAGTCACTGTAGCCTCTTGAAATTTTATCAGGCGAGACGTGATCACAAAACCTGCAGCAAATTCAGAAGCATCCCCACGTGGCTAGGACAAAGTAGGAAAAATATTTTGAACCAAGATGTTTATCATAGTTGTTCTTTATACAGAAAAGATGTTCAGTACAACCCTGTTTGACTAAAGCAGTGTCTTACAGACCACAGCACGCAAGCATGTGGAGGGAGACCTGTAATCCCCAGCTGTGAGGCTGGCTGGGCATTGTAGGCAGAGTTCAGCATTGCTGGCTGCTGCCTACTAGATGCCAGTAGCACCCCTCCCAGCCATGACAGTCAAAGCATCTCCAGGTATTGTTCATCTGTCTGAGGTGGGAGGGAAAATGAACCCTGGTGGAGAACAACTAGTACAGGCAACAGCCACCAACACTCCCACAGGTTGAGCAGGGGATAGGAAGGGATGAGGGGGTTGGGGAACCTTGAGTGTGTGCCTTTCCACAGGAGGCAGGCACTCAGCTAGAAACCCAAAAAGTGTGCCTAGAAGTCAGAGGGGGAGACATAGTGTCCTCCTTTATGTTATTCCCTTGAGACAAGGTTTCTCACTGAATGTGGAGTCAGGCAGGAAGCCAGCAAGCCCAGCAGTCTTCCCGCCTGCAGCCCCGAGGTTACAAGCTCACATGGTAGCCTCCAGCTTTTTACGTGGATGCTGGGGACTTGAGCCCGGGTTCTCATATTTGCTCAGCAAATGCTCTTGCCTGTTAGGTCATCTCTCAGTTTCTTGGTTTTTACTTTACTTAATTTAGAAGCTGATTCAGAGTTAGGACAATGCTATCTGAGGTTCATGCAGGGACGGATGTTCACAAACCTTCTGCAAAGGGCCAGATCTCCAGTCCTAAGTCTCTGCCACAGTTACTGAAGTTGCTTTTGGTAGGTTGGGGTGAATTGGCCACAGATAACATGAAGTAAAGTATAGTGAACCCTGGACCTAGCATTAAGCTTTATTTGCAAGCATTGAACTTTTGTACACTTTTCACATCACGGAATATTACATGTCCTTTGAATTTTGCCAATAACATTATTCGCTCACAGATCTATACAAACAGCACCTAGATTGGTCTGAGGGGAGGTGCTGTCTGAGGCCTCTGGGCTACAGGGTACCTAACCATCTGCTATACCTGAGAGCTTGACTAAGAGACAGGTTGGAGGCAGGGCTCGGGCTCAGGCTGCAAGCAGTGACAAGGATCCTCACTGCAACTCTTTTCCTGCCCCTCCCCCAGCCTCCAGCCCCATCAAACCCCTGTGAGGTCCAGTATTGCAGGGTTCCTCCTGGCACTGCCTCCTGCGTGGCCAGAATCAAAGCATCGCTTTTGGGTCTCTGTTTTTCTGTTAAGAACAGATTGAGTTCTCTGGCATTCTTTACTGTTGTTTTCTCTTTTTAGATTTATTTATTTTATGTATATGAGTGCTTTGCCTGAATGCATACCTGCACAGCAGGAGAGGGCATCAGATCCCATTATAGACAGTTATGAGCTGCCATGGGGTTGCTAGGATTTGAACTCAGGACCTCTGGAAGAACAGCCAGTGTTCTAAACCTCTGAGTCACCTCTCCAGCCCCCATCTTTTGCTATTATTGAAAATAACAGAGCATCGATGGCATTCCTAGATGTTTGCATGGTCCCCTGTAGCGTTCAGTAATAAGGAAGGAATCACCATCCCATGTTATGCCGGGCACCAGGGGGCCACATCGCACCAGCAGTGTGTTCTCATTGTGGCAGACTCTCTGACCCTTTGCTCTCGAAATGTCTCCACCCTGCTCATTAAGTTCCCTTGGCCGGTCACTACCACACCAGCCCATGCATCCAGATTTCGAGTTCCCTTGAACTCAGTTGAGTCACCGGGTGAAGGAAAACACCACACAAACTCAGTTTGAAACAACAGGTAACTCAAGTCACTGGACACTACTAACTTAATTAGTATGCCATACTAACTTAAATCCTCCTGTGGCGGAGCCTGGTGGATCAGCCATCTAATGGGGGCTTCTAGTTCATTACATCTTGTACCCCAAGTTCTCTCCCTGTCCCTCAATCCTCAAGTCCCTTTTCTCCTTCTTTCTGCCCTCATTCAGACCTGGATGTCCGCCTACTCTTCGCTCAGCGATTGGCCCCTTAAAATCTTTGTTAGGGGAAGGTCCTTGCCACAATTCCCAAGGCCCCAGAAAGCTCTTTATCATGAATTTCATAATTTCTAATTGACTGCCACTAAATGGCTTCCCTGAGTCCTCCCAACGTCCCTTTTCTTTGACAGTAAAGAGAGAAAACACTGATGGCCTCCTTTTCCCACAGAGGCAGCCCGTGGTGCAGAAGTGGGAACACGTGGTGATTTGATCCATCGTGGCCTCTGAGCCTGCATCTTGTGAGGCCACCTGGAGGGCTCAGCACGGAAAGGAGAAACCAACTGTCCTTAGAGCTGGCTCTGCTGGGACCACCTCAAAGCCTGCTGGGACAGCACAGGGCCTTCAACCATCCTACCCATCAAAAAAACGGCAAAGGTAAATACAGGGCAAGAAGGCTGAGAAGGGGAGAAAGGAGTGGAAAGAAACAGAGAGGTGGAGAGATGTGTCTTTCAGAGAGCCTGAGGAGAAGGGAAGTCAGGAGGCTAAAATGAAACGGAAGCAGGCAGGGCAGCAGGCGCAAAAGGAAGCCCAAGGTGCTTCTGACCTCTTCAGCTCTGGGAGCTGTGCGTGCGTGCGTGCTTGCATGTCTCTGTCCCACCCCACTGTTCAAGGACTGCGTGTGTGTATGCCGTGTGTATGTGCATGTGCGTGCGTGCGTGCGTGCGTGCGTGCGTGTGTGTGTGTGTGTGTGTGTGTGTGTGTGTGTGTTTGGGTGTGTGTGTCTCTGTCCCACACCACTCGCTGTTCAAAGACTTTAGATTCCAAAGCCTTATCATGTCTTTCGAGGCTCTGCCAGCTCCCCTAACCTCCCTGGGAACTGGAGATTCCCCCAGTTGGAGGTGAGAGAGTACTCTTGCCAAGACAGAAGGCTGGGCCAGAGCCTCCCCAGTCAGAAATTCCAGGGATCAAATTGCCCAGTGTTTTGTTTTAAGTCACTTCCCAGGCTTGAGAGCAAGACAAAAGAACCAGAGGGTGACCCCACTGTGCAGCCACACAGTTCCCCAGCCTAAGCAAATAAATCCTGTAGTTGACTGGCACTTCTGCCAAAGGCTCCTTCTTTTCACAAGTTCTGTGCTCAGCTATACCAAAGAGGCAGAAGTCCTCATAAGGCAGAAATAAATTTGCATAGTGCTACACCTTACCAAGGTCTTGCTCAGTGTGGCTGGGAAGGGGCCCTTTTAGGATCTGCTCAGTAAGCACTCTGAGGCTCCAAGCCAGTGTGAGGGTCAGTGTCTCTGAACCAAGGCCACCAAGCACCTTGTTTGGTGCCTGCTCCTAGTTTGGTGCCTGCTCCTACCGGGTATAGCACAAGACAGAGGAAATGGTCTACAAAGGAGGCTGGCCTGCTACCTAGCCCAGCCCAAGCCAGCATCTCACTGGAGGTGTCTGGGATTTCCTGATTTACCGGCAGTCAATGTGTAATAAACTTGGGGTGAGTGGGATGAGTAGAACACTTGCCTAGCATAAACAAGTCCCTGGGTTCAATCCCCAATGCTGCAAAAATAAACGTAAGTTGGTAATGAAGAGTCTCAGAAAAGGCATTGCTGAAGACGCTGAGGGGGATCAAGGACTGGGGAGCCTGGCATACTGTTAGGAATCCACTCCTCTCTTGGCCTCTGCCCAAAGGAGAGAAAGTGTTCAGAGGCAGGGAGGGGAGAGGAAGAGTAGAAATCAGGTTCCTGTCAGAGTCGAGTGCCATGGAAACAGCAGTCCTGGACCCCGAGGGAAGCTTCAGCAATGGCCAGGACAACTTGGTCCCTGGGGATATGATCTGACTTGTGCACCTGGGCATCCTTTAAGCTTCGAAGATAGGCCCTTCTCCCAAAGCCATCATTTCAAGGGGCGTCTGTGAGAGCACACAGAAGTAACTTCTGTCTCCCTGTAAAGCATTCCATTCTTCCCGACATAAGTCCACAGCTGCATCACCAATTTCTGGGCAGCTCAGCAGCAAACTGAACAGGCCAGGGTAGAAGGAGGCTTCTGGAAGTTTCCATGTCTTTGCTAGGGAAGAGATCCATTCAGTCTCCGAGGGTTCCAGACCATAGCAGCACTTAGATTTCTCCCTTGCTGTACTCTGGAATATTTTCATGCATAAGAAACTCCCTGGTTGTCACTGAATTTTTCAGATATGGATTCTGAGCTCGCTCTTCACAGGGGGGCTCCAGTCCTGGACTCTGACAGGAAGGTAAAGGTTGGTTGTCAAGTTCTGAGTATGTCTCTTCCGCCATTCCCGGAGTCCGGCTATGGCAGTCTTCAGAAGCAGCCTCAGTTAAAACTGAGGGCTCCTTAAAACTTTTCCCTGGGGGACAGTCAGCCCTGGATGGGGAGGTCACATACTCATTCGCTTCTCCTCCCAAAACGCTCTCCTGACCCTTTCCAGCTTCCGCTGTCGAAACTACTTCCAGAAAATTCTCAAAGTTCACTACCAGCTTATCAGTGAGGTCAGCGGGGACAGGACATGGTTTTAGGACCTGGTCTTCTGTGTTCCCAGAGTTTTCAGTCTCCTTCATATTTGACTTCTTCTACAAAAGAGAAAAGGGGACACCCCAGGGGTCATATAAAGAGTGCAAATGACTGAGCCGAAATCATTAGATTTGGGACACAGAAGCCCCGCCCCTAACAAACCCCCCACCCCATCCCTCCCTGGTCCAGACAGTGACCAGCTACTTCCTCAGGAGCTTGGCAACTGTGCTCCACTTCCCGAGGAAAAGCACCCAATGGCCCACAATCCTTTTAGAGAGCTCAAGGCTATTTTCCTGACCATATTTACAAAACTCTAGGTGAGACGAGAGAAGCCATAGGGAAAAGCCACAAAGGCAAAAGACACCACCAGAAAATCTAAGGCGGCCTCACAACAGGACGGGTCTCTGTCATGTTTATCTCCTGCCACTCTGGCCCAGTGCCTGGTGTACACTTTGCAATTAAACAGCACATGCTATAGAGGACTGTCCTGCAGACTATAACAATCAGGTCTCTTCAACTTCATACATAGGAGAGCAGAAAGGCCAATATAACAGAAGCAAAGAAAAGGAGGGAGCAAAACCAGAGCTCATTATTACAAAAATGTTCGTGTATTTTTTTTCTTTAAAATTCTAAGTTGAAGAAAGAGACTAAGGTTTTAAATTCTTGCATCGAGGCCAACCTGGGGAATGACTTTCAGTACCAAGGATCTCAGAGCTACATTCCACTCAGGGCTGATTTCCACTTGGGGGGAAGTCATAAGTTAGACATTTTTCAAGTTTCCAATTTAAAAAAGTCCTTAAATAGAGTATTTCTACTTGGAAAAAAAAATCTGTCAGGAAACCCTCCTGCTGATTAACACCCGCCCTGGGAGAGATGAGACTTAAAGCTGCCTTTGGCCTACTATTTTCCCCAGGACTGACTGCTGTGTCTCTGAGTGGACCCCAGATTAATTTGTTCTTGGCTGCTTTTTAAGTGACCTCAGAGGTGGTAGTCAGGCCCTCTGGCTCCCCATCAGAAAGCCAATTTGTGAAACAATTCTTCTCCCATGGTATCCTTACTTCTCTGTGGAGAATACCTCAGACCCTGGTGAGGGTCTTTCCTCCAGTCCAGAGGCAAGGTGGAAGTCCCAGTAGGAAGGCTGATTCCATCTGCCCATTCAGCTGTTCCCTGGGTCTTTCAAACTTCCAGTCCTTTCTCTGTGAACCTTGGGAAAAGCCTCTCCTAGTCCCATCCACCCGGTCCTCCTCCCCCAAGCCAGTCTGCACAGTTTCCTGGACAAAACCCAGTAACATGTACCTTGAAATCATCTCCAAACCAGGTAGCTAAACTACTTTCAGCAGGGTTGGGAACATCAGGACAGCACAGATGAGTCAATCGGCTGCTAAAAGATGAGATTTTTAAGAGAGGAGTTGAGTTCAGAACACGGTCCATGCATAGTGCGTGGCTGAGCTAAGGGCAAGATTTATTAAAAAGTCAATAGTCTGACTCCCTACTCAAGAAGGGTCTGGTTGGTTTGAATGAGAATGTCCCCCACGGGCTCACATGTTTGAATTCTTAGTCCCCAGTTGGTGGAACTGTTTGGGAAGGATTAGGAGGCGTGGCCTTGTAGGCCTAGAGGTTTCGCAAGCCTACTCATTCCCAGTTAGCTCTCTGCCTCGTGGCTGTGTCTCAAAATGTGAGCTCTCAGCTCCAGTGCCAAGCCAGCTTTCTTGCTGCCTTGCTCCCTACTGTAATAGTTATGGATGGGCTCTAACCCTCTTAAACTATAAATCTCAAATAAAGTTGCCTTGATCGTGATGTCTTATCACAGCAATAGAAAACAACCAAGACAGAAGGCAACTGCCCAGCTTTCTATTCAGCAAGAGTCCACACTCTTGACTGACAGGAAACAGGAAACAGTTGTCTATGGGACAAAAGGAGATGCTTCCCCCACATAATTATATCCTTACCCTCCTTTCTCTATCACCCCGTATATCCACCCTGGTCTTGATGTTAACAGCATTACAGCCACTCTTGTCAAGTGTATCCTCAGGAGCACTAACTACCCACACTTTGGCGTAGTGTTCCCAAAGTATGTTCCCAACTTCAACACCACCATCACCCACTAATCAAAATACACATTCCTAGTCTTTATCCCAGAACTCTGAGTCAGAAATCCTTGGGGCAGGATCCAGTTCTAACACATGTCTAGATTGAAGATGGTTACTCAAGAATACGATGTACAAAAATTTGTGCTGTGACTTGGCTGCAGTATATTGATGGTGATTGAGGTCGACATTAGCTTAGTCACAAATGAAGCCCAGCTGCTGGGCAGAGAAGGCTCCAAGGGCCAGTGTAGATCGCCCTACACAGAAGGAACACTGAGACAGCCTAAGGCTCACTGCAGGAAGAAATACAAGATGCTGAAGACAAACTTCTTTCCCCACACTGGTAAGAGCAGGCAGGACAAACATGCCTGCCTCCAGCCCCCCAACTCTGCATCACAAAGAACAGACCTGTGCTCTCATCCAGTTGGCTAGCAACCAGGGCTCAGTCTCCTTTCCATTTCAGCCTCACGTGACAGACATTGGCAGACAGAGCCTAAGGAACAGGTAGTACTCCCTGCCTCAGAAGGATCTAGACTTGGTGTAAATAAGTATTCTTGTTTGTCAGAATCCTCGTGAGTCTGAGGGTGTGGCCTTTAATCATTCTTACACATATGGACCAAATGAATGGATGAGCAGCCCTCCCTGGGCGGAGTTCCCTCTACACCACGTGCCACGGTGGCACCCGCTGCTATCTGCGGCCGATTTTTAAGACATTCGCTGTCAATTATGAACTCACTTTGGCTTCCTGAGACCAAAAGTCACTGTTTTGATGCTAAGTAGAAGAAGGCCTCCTCCAATTAGAGTCGTTAGAAGGACAATTTCAAAGACACCTTTTTGACAAAGAGAACAAAAATAACGTCAGTAAAGTTCCCTGACTCTTTGACAAAAATCAGATATAAACTTTTTCTTTTACCTTTAGCAACATTTCTCATTACTTTCCTATTTAAATCCAATTCATTTCTATTGAAACCACTGGGATTTTAGTTCCCTACCTAGCTGTCTTCTCTCCATATAACATGATAGATATTAACATATCTTCTTTTGTATTGTTACATTTTACTTATACAGAATAATGAGTTTCATTGATATCTCCAAATATTACACGTTATATACTGATAGATGTTGGGCTTGCCAGGGTCGTCTTCCAACTTCATTCAGTACTTACTAGCATAACTATTAGTCAGACATTATTCTGAGACATAAAACAAACAAATAAGCAAAAAAAAAAAAAAATCAGATCCTTACTCACATGGTTCATGTATCCTGGGGTAGACAAACCTCACATGATAAACTTTGACAGGTAATCTTTGACTTGTGGATTTGCCTGGACTAAGAGATACCTACAGAATGGCAGACACATGCTACTGTGTGTCTGTGAGGGTGAGCCCAAAGGATGGACATGGGAGAACACTTAGGGGAGGGTCCACTCTGAATAGGCTGATGGTACCATCTGATAGGCTGGCAGTACCATCTGATAGGCTGACGGTACCATCTGATAGGCTGACGGTACCATCTGATAGGCTGACGGTACCATCTAATAGGCTGGCGGTACCATCCGATAGGCTGGCGGTACCATCCGATAGACTGACGGTACCATCCGATAGGCTGGTGGTACCATCCGATAGGCTGGTGGTACCATCCGATAGGCTGACAGTACCATCTGATAGGCTGACAGTACCATCTGATAGGCTGACAGTGCCATCCGATAGGCTGGCAGTGCCATCCGATAGGCTGACAGTACCATCTGATAGGCTGGCAGTACCACCAGATGGGCTAAAAGTGGAAAAAGAGAAGGAGGGTCAGTGAACCCAAGTTCCCTTCTTCCTGAGCATGAATCCTGATTGCTGGGACCATTACCCACAGATAAGCCAGCCTTTAGACCCAGACTCACTCTAGCAACTCAGCAGAGAGCTTCCAGGCCTCCAGTTTTAGACTGGGACTGCATCATTAACCCCTACTCTTGCTTTAAAGATTCAGATTTCTAAGACTGATAACTACCAGGGTCTCTGCTTTGGCAGCATGGTGAATACCACTACTGGGAAGCCTAGCTTCTGATCACTTCTGTTCTCCTAGAGAATCCTAAGTAATAGAATAACGTTAAGAGTACTTCAGATAAAAACGATGTTCAAACAGAGTAACTAGGGCAAAGTGGAGGGAGGTTAGTCACTGAGTTTTATATTTATTTATGTATCACTTATTTACTTTTCCAGATAGGGTCTCATTGTGTGGCCTGAACTTGCCATGTATGCTGGTCTAGCCTTATACTTTAGACCTTCCTGCCTCTGCCTCCCGGGTGCTGAGGCCAGAGTGCATCACCATGCCTGGCTAGATCTAACCTAAAGCCTGCCCTGGACTGTGGAAAAAAGCAACGTGAGATGCAAAGCTTTGAAGAGGGAGAGAAAGAGTCAGAAAGTGATAGGAAACGAGGTAGGGGGCAGATCACTTGCATTTTGTTTAAAATTGAAGCCATGATTGGCGAGCTTTCAATGGGAATCTAGAATTTTAAACTGTGGCCTCTGTGTCTGAGTGGGTTCTAGAGGGCTGGGAGATGGTTAAGAGCACTGGCTGCTCTTGCAGAAGGTGAGCTCTCCACACTCACATAGCTGCTCACAACTGCCTGCAACTCCTGTTGCAAGCGATGCGCGAGTCTGTTCTAACCTATGCAGGAATGTGGTGCACATAAGCTCACTCAGACACAGGAATACACATAACAACAACAACAACAACAACAACAACAACAACAACAACAACAACAGTCTTTCAAAGAAAAGAGATTGGGTTGTGGAGGACCCAGGAGGAAAGTAGAATTGTTTTTAATCTACAGACTAAGGAGAGAATTTCTAGGTTCCAACATAGGATCATGCCTTCAATTTGATCCTGAGAGAAATTTTCATGAGCTGACATAAGTTGTACCCAGGATTCTGAAGCTGTAATGTGACTTTTAAATAATTATTTTAGAAATAGTATCAAAAAGAATTCCAAGAAAGCATGGTTAGCCTGTAGAAGAGAACATGTTTCCGTGTAAAGTTATATATTCTACTCATAGTTTCCAGAGCCATGGTCTACGTTATTCTTCAGGAATATAAATAAAAGAAGCCTTTGAGATGCATCAAGAAGACATTTTTGGCTTATAGCAGTTATCTAGTTATTGCAAAAACTTGTCAGTGTTACTTGAATTTTGATGGATGGATGGATGGATGGATGGATGGATTGATTGATTGATTGATTGATTGGAACAGGCTTCCTCTGTGTAGCCCTGGCTATCCTGGAACTCACTATGTAGACCAGGCTGGCTTTCCTCTTCATTTTCCTTTGTCTATTTCGTATCTTCAGCTTTCCTACTGAATATCTTCCTTGAGCAGCCAACATATGAAATTATTATATTTCACATTATTTGCTATATCTATCAAATGCTTCTTGCTTTCCACATTTTTTCAGTGTGAAAGCTGGTAAGTTGAATACACACATCTTTTTGCAAACAAACAAAAACCCCACCACAGATGGTAACATTAAGTCTCTCGTCAGTGACCTTTGATCAACCGATATTTTTTTCCTTCCAAGGTTCTATTGCACAACTCTTGACATTTAGAAACTGGTGTGAACTCAGGCAACAGCCTTTGGCATGGCTGAGGCTGAAGTTGGTGCTGTTTGCTTCCTCCTAAGATTATTTAAGGCTGCCTATCAGGAAGGGTCTGTCTAACTCAAACCTCCCTTTGTCTGCAGCTCAGGAGCTCCTCACTGCTTACCTTCCTGGGGGGTGCAAGTGGGCCAGAGAGCAGGAGAATTCACCCTCTGCTGCCCTCTGCTGACTTCCCTTGCACCTGACAAATGGCATTTCCAGCCCAGAGTAAACCCCAGGGTGAGGCCTGACCCTAGTACTCACTGATTGACGATGTCTTGAAGTTTATGCTCGACCCGATGGTACCTCCAGCTCTGGTGCTGGCCATGACAGAAACAGTGTAAGAGGTCCTTCGTGTCAGAGACTCCAGGTCATACTGAAGGGTGTGGGAGTTAACAGTCTTGGCTGAAAAGGAAAGTAGAAGTTAAATAGCAAGCCAAACTGAAAATGTGTATTAGCATTGACCCAGGGTACCCTGATCCATAATTCTAGCTTCTCAACTTCTTCTTCAAACAAGTCCACCAGGATGGATCAATGACCGGAACATAAGAGCTAACAGTATAAAACTCTTCAAAAGTCCAAATAACCAAACCACAACTTTGAATTGTGAATAGTTTCTTTTTTAACTATGATACCCAAAGCACAAGCAACTACCTAAAACAATATTAAACTGAACTTCATTAAAGTTAAGAAGCTTCTGTCAAAAAGATAGTGTCAAGACTGAAATAACTGTCTATAAAACTGAAGAGAATATTTGTTAGTCATAAATTAGGTAAGGAGCTTAGGCCATTTTGTGGATGCTGAGGGACCAAGAGCATCTGTGGGAGCAGAGCCAGAGGGAAGGGGGTGGGCTTGCCAGAGCGTTAGGATTTGAGCTTGGGCCTTTTGAATCCAGGATCTTGAAACGCATCGTGATTCCTGTCCCTTGGACTGTAAGGTTTATGTAGGTAATCTTGGAAACAATGGGAATAAAACTGAATTAGAACGGGCTTTTGGCTGTTATGGACCACTCTGAAGTGTGTGGGTTGCTTGAAACCCTCCTGGCTTAGCTTTCGTCGAATTTGAGGATCCCCGAGATGCTGCTGATGCTGTCTGCGAGCTAGATGGAAAAAACTACGTGATGCCGTGTAAGAGTGGAACTGTCAAATGGTGAAAAGAGAAGTCAGAATCGTGGCCCACCCCCCTCTTGGGGTCCTTGAGTCCTCCACCTCAGCGCAGCTCCCCAAGAAGGAGAAGTTTTTCCAGAAGCCGGAGCAGGTCACTCTCTAGAGATAGGAGAAGAGAAGGGTCTCTGTCTCGTGAGAGAAATCACAAGACATCTCCATCCTTCTCTAGGTCTCATAGCCGATCTAGGGCAAATGAAAGGAAATAGACCAGTTTGCAAAAGTGGTATACAGGAAGTAACTTCATTTGACAGGAGTATGTACAGGAAATTAAATTTTTGTTTGAGTGCATTTTTAAAGATGTTTTAGCTGTTCAAATTTGTTTTGTCTCTTGGAACAGTGACACGCGAAACGATGTAATTCTCTATGAGGCCTGTGATATCAAGAATTGTTACTTGACAATGTTCCCTTAAGCAAGATTGAATTTTCTTTGAATTTTAGTTTTTCATAGACTGAAATAAACCTAGATCCTGCCCAGTTTTAAGTGTGATGTACTAATAATATAATGGCAGAAACTGAATAAAGCTGAGTTCCCCTAGTAGCTGAGACACTATGTGGCACTGAGGGTGAAATGATAAGCAGTCTCGAAAAGCTGCTGTGAGCACAGCCAACAGATAAAGGGTAGGAACCGCACTCTGAAGGTTTTCAAAGCAGTTCCTTCCTGGTTGTAGTATGTGGATGCATAGTTCTTATAACATCTTTATTTGGAAATGTAAAACTAAGATATCAGTGTCCTATCAGTTTAAAGGTACATTGTAGAGCTGAACTTCTTGGTTACTGTGCAAGATTTTTTTTTCATGCTGTCATTTGTAGTGTGTTTGTGAGAATCCTTGGGATTAAAAAGATAAGGATCTTATACTCAGAATACAAAGAACTCATAATTCAAAAACTACAAAGACAATCTGATGTTAAAATGGGTGAGGAAGTGGCCAACAACTACACAAAGGACTGCTCGATATCATTAGTGACTGGCGACAAAAGTTTTCTAAACGAGATACCCCTTGGAAAACACATTCTGTAAGATTAACATATTTTATTTCGCACTGAACCCAAAACCTTGTGCATGCTAGGTACGTGACTTGGGCTCTGAGCTTCCCCCTTAGCCATGAATACTTCTTCGAAAGAATCTGAATAGGTCATCTATAGACAGAGTCTGGTAAGAATCTGAATAGGTAATCTATAGATACAGTCTGGTAAGAATCTGAATAGGTAATCTACAGACCAGTCAGCTGCAGAAGACTAATACAAATCTGGTAGTCAAAATGAATAATAATATGATACATCAAGATACCCAATGTGATGACCTGTAACCTTTCTGAAAAAACCAACATCCTGCTGACTAATAGATATGACAAACCTGTGACTTTTCTAACATCCTGTCAACATCAGCCGATCCCCTGACCACACAAATATTGTGTCCTTGGCCTGTGTAAATGTTTCACTCTTCTCCCCTCCCTCTGTTACCCATGTTATGGTATAAATTCAGCCTTGGGAAAAAATAAAATTGTCGCCTTGATCAGACTCTTGTCTTGGCGTCCTTCTCTTCCAGGTCCATCAGCCTCCGTCACTGACATATAGACACAGTCTGGTAAGAATCTGAATAGGTCATCTATAGACACAGTCTGGTAAGAATCTGAATAGGTAATCTATAGACCAGTCTGATAGTCACCAGAGGCCATGGGAGGAGGGGACCGGGAGTGATTGAGTTAAAGAACACAGAGCTTCCACATGAAGAGGGAGAAGAGAGAAGTGGCGATTGCACAATGTGGCAAATGTTCTTAAGACTGCTGAACTATACATCTTCAAATATTTAGTACCAAGTTTAAAATCAAATTTAGCCTAAATGGGAATCCAAGCATAGCTCAGAGCTTAGGATGTCAGAAGATACTGTAGAGTCAAAAATGAAGTCCCCTGGGCAGTGGGAGGTAGAACTTATACTTAAAGAGCTCTGCAGTAAGGCAGGTGCCATCAAACCCGGTCTGCCCCTGCCTATGGATCCACTCTTTAGGATGGGCAGAATCTGAGTTCTTCGTATTCTGAGAATGGTTGGAAAAGTCCAAGGGGACCCATTCATTCTGTGACTGAGCAGGAGAGATCACACGAGCTCCTCCCAGTCCTTCTCAGGATTCCTTTACACCTTTTCAACTCACGAGATGGTGCCTTCCCCTCTTATTTCCAGAGAGGTACAGAGAAGCTGAGATTTGGGTAAGCGTGCAGGTCACAGAGGGGAGCCACCTCCGTGTCTGTATTCTCATCATCTGGGGGAGCGAGCAGAGGGTGGGTTGAGTTTGTTCAGCTTGGCCGTGTGCACACTTACAGAGTTTTTTTCCACCTTCAGCTTGGTAAAATATCGTGTAATTGTGGATAAATCCATTTCTAATACTCTTGGGAATCTCTTTCCATGTGACCACGGCTGTCTTCAAACCAATGTTGTTCACCGTGGTATTGGGACCAGATGTTGGAGCTTCAGAGGACCGGGAGGATAAAAAAGAAATATCAAAGTTGAATCACACCCACGAAGACCAACCCCTTGCCCTAGACTTGCTACCCTTGTTCAGGCAAAAACCGCAATGCTGGGAGAAAGAGGTTGTATGGGGAACTGAGGAGTTTGTAGAGATTACCCACACCCTCCCCCAGGTCAAGCATCTTATATAAGATGATGAGAAATGTCAAAGCCCCAAGAAAATGTAGTTTTCTGTAGGTCCCCCATTCCAGTTAGCACCCAGCTTTCATTTCTGTCTGTAAAGTGTAGCTATGATCAGTTGAAGAGTAACTTCCCTGGACTACCTTTATACAGCAGGAGACATGTTCTAGTGTTAAATCTAGAAGATGCTCATTTCCAAAAAGATAAAGTCTGAGTAATGTGCCTTGTTTATTGTCTTATAAATATCACCTGGGAGGATGCAAGATAGCCCAGTGGGGAAGGCACTTGCCGTGAAAGCATAAGATCATATAAATATCTGGCCGTGGTGGCCTCTGTTATAAGATCAGAGCTGAGGAGGTAGAGACAGGTGGATCTCTGGGGGTTGTTGGTCAACCAATGGGCAGCTAGACCAGTGGGCAAGCCCCAGGTCCCAGGGAGAAATCTCAAGACATAAACAAGGTGAATGGCTTCTGAGAAATGACAAGCAAGTTTGACTTCTAGTTCTGATACATGTGCACCAAAACACCCATGACTAACAACATACATGCACACATGTATGCACTCCCAGAGAATCATTTTTAACGTGTGTATGGTGAGCTTGGTGCACTTCCTGAATTGATCTTAATTAACGTTACCTTCGGAGACAGCCTCACTTGCTGTCTTGTTGTGACATTAGGTAAGGAGTTTCACCTCTATGAGCTTCAATTCCCCATTGTAAAGCAGGAAGTGACTAGATTTGTTGAACCCTTTATACCCACCCACCTTTGAAATTTAGCAACTCTATACCCTGGGCCCAAGTGTGTCAAACACGCACAATGGAAGATGAGTATTAAGGTGTGGTAGAAATGAGTCTTGAAACAGCTCTGCATCTGAACTTGTAAGAGCCCATTTTATTCCCCCAAGGTTGGTCCACACATACCTTTTTCTTTGGCATAAGCTTGGATGGAATATGGCTCTCCTACGTGGTGTCCCAACACTGGATACACTGATATATTATAGCATGTGAAAGGTTCTAATTTATCTTGAGGAGAGGGGAGGAGAGAGAGCTGTGTAAGTACACATAATAGCAGAGTAGACAAAATGGAGGACTAAGCTGTGGCCTTGCAGAAGACGTTCTGTTTTTCTCTAAGGCCTGCTGTTGTTCCGAAATGTTCTATCTAACTCCCAGAACCAAACTGAGGTCAATTTTAAGAAAATTACAGCTCCATCATAAATGGGGGTGGGGAGCCCTTCTTCCATCAATGATTTTATTATGCGATTTGGGGATATATGGAATAAAATTTAGCCTTTCTGACAACAGCATATCCTCAAATACATTGAATTCTGGTTCTCTACCTGTTCCCACTCCTTCATAAGGCTTTGTGTTTTGTTTTGTTTTGTTTTGTTTTGGGAGACAACATCTCATGATATAGCCCAGGCTTGCCTTAAACTCAAGATCTTCCACTTGTCTCAGCCTCCTCCAGAGGGCTGGGATTATGGATAGATATCACCACACAAGGTCCGTGCGTTCCTTAAATAGAGGCCATTAAGTACTGGGCGACAGTGGACATGATGAGACTTTAAAGGCAAACTAAGCTTCTGCCTTATGTGGGAAATGGACTTACTTAGGATGGGGGCTAGCTCTTAAGCAGGTCACTAGAATAGATGGGAGTTTCTGAAGTAGGACAAGTGGGACTCAAACTCTGGTGTTACCCTGAATAATCAGGACTCCCCTTTGGTGGGTATTAAGACTATGTTTCTTTTGGACAGGACATGACTAGACCACTGCATTCATGAATTCATAGCAGCTGTGCTTGCCCGCACAGATCAAACCGGTCAGCATTCCAGCATGAAGTGGGAGGGGTATATGAGAATGAGACCCACCTCTAGCTGAGGCGCTGTAATGGGCAGTTGATGGGTGATAAGGGCAGAAAAGTCGGTTTTCTTTAAGGGTGTGCCAATAGGCCAACAACTATCAGTACACCTATGCCTATATGGGCAGCACTAATTCCACTCAGTAGGTTATTTAAAAAAAAATAAAAATAAAGGTAGAGACAGAAAGTTGGGAGGGGTGGGAAGAAATGGGGAGTAGATCCGGGAGGAGCTAGTCAGATATGGGCAAAATATATTGTATGTTCATATATAATTATCAGACTCAAGTAACATATTATTTTAAAAAGCCTTCCTTTTTTTTTTTTCCTGTTAAATTGTGATTAGCACCGGCAGGGTAGCTGGTGAGCATTATTATTTCCTGTGTCTCCATTAACCCGCGTGGGTAAGATTATGTTTGCTTCCCACCTGGGAACAGGTTTTCTGTGCCAGCTTCGCCTGGGAAATGCTGAGAGCCCAGACAGCTGCTAATCTTCTCCAGGGCTGTCTACACAGCCTTCAAAGCTGATTTAAATGAAACCACATCCCGCGCCCAGGGTGTCTGCAGGCTCTGAGCCAGCTACCTTGCTCGATGGTCCAGTTGGTGACCCGAGACACAGATTCCCAGCAAAGAGCAGGGAACTTCGACTCAGCCGTTTCTGGGATCCACTCCACTATCCAAGTGTCCACCTCAGGAATGGAACTCTGCCAGTTCACCACCAGCAGGGGCTCAGCTATGTAGGCCTGCATGCCCTTGATGCACTGGAAGGCTGAGGAGAAGGGAGAAAGGACTGGTTCACAAATCAACCCAAATGTACCAGCCCCACTGGCATCCTGTCATTGCCAAATTGCAAAGGGTTAAAGTTCAGGCTCTCCACTGTAGCTCTGAAAACTTCCCTTTCATCCTGGTCCCTTTCCCTGATCAAATATCTCCAATGGTTAAATGCCTTTTAAATCTGCTTTAACCTCCCCTAAACTTAGCAGATTCCAGAAACGGAGCTCACCAGTGAGCTGGGGTCTGGAGGGACTGGCAGCCTGTGCCTCTCCTCTGCAAGTCCAAGTCTCCAAGCAGGAGAGGAACCTCCTCATCCCTGAAAGCTGCAGCTCATGGTTTCCTTTCTCAAACTGGCTCTGCACTTGAGATTCCCATTGCTATGCCCGGAAGCCCAGCCAGGAAATTTGTCAACCTGAAAAGGTCTCTGGGTTGGAGAGGATGAAGGCCAGACAAGGGCAGAGCCAGGGCAAGAAGCACAGAGCATGGACATTGGCACCTCTTCCCCGGGGCTCCTGCTGCTTCTCTCCTGACTTCCCCTGCCCACTGCTGCTGTGTGTCAATAAATATTCTCCAAAATGACACCCCTGTGCTACAGAAAATGACTTTGTGTGGAAACGAGGCCACTGTAGTTGTACTGTGGATGGTGGACCCTGCAGCCAACATAACTGATGTTCTTATAAGAAAAGGAAGTTAGGGGAGGCAAGGCTGGGAAGATGGCTCAGTCAGTAAAGTGCTTAAGACACAAGCACAAAGTTTGACCCTCAACATCCACACAGAATGCTGAGCTCAGGGAACTTGAGAGGCAGAGACAGGAGGACCCTTGAACCTGTTTCCTTACCACTGAGATAGCTCAGTAAAGAGTAAAGAGAACATGTCTCTTGCAGAAGACCGGAGCTAGGTTCCCAGCACCCATATTGGATGCTCACAAGTATCTAAAATTTAAGTTTCAGGGGATCCAATGCCTCTAGCCTCATTGGACAACTACACTCACATGCATATACCTACACACATATGCACATAATTAAAAACAAGAAAAAAATCTACAAGGATGTGGTGGCACATGCTTTTAACCACAGCATTGGGAAATTCCAGTACAGCCAGGTGACATAGAAAGAACATCTTAACACACACACACACACACACACGTGCACACACAACACATGCATGCACACACAACACATGCATGCACACAAGCATGTACATATGCACAAGAGTGCACGGCCACACACACATGCATACACATGCATACACAGACATGTATGCATACAAGCACATGCATATATATGCACACGAATGAGTACACACACATGCACACATGTATACACACATGTACACACATGTACACACAGACATACATACACACAAGCATGTCTGCACATGGACGCACACACACACACACAAACCCATACACACACACAGACATACACAGGCACACATACTTAAAAAAATTAGGTGTAGAACAATCGAGAAGACAAACTTGTCTGTCTCTGGCCTCTGTACATGTGTACATATTAATATGCACAGAAACCACACACAAAATAAAGAGAAAGATAAAAAAGGAAGCAAGCAAGTGGGGGGAGGGTGGAGAGGTAGAGAGGAAGATATTTGAGCTGCCTCAAGCCAGAGCCTAGGGCCACAAGGAATGTGGAAAGGTTGAAGAGGATCTTCCTCTAGAGACTCTGGGGTGGGGAGCATGGTCCAGTCCACAACCTGCTTTCTTGTATCTCTAACCTCCAGAACCACAGAACAATGTGTTACTGTTGTTTGAATGGACCCAGTTGTTGGTAGTTCACAGCAGTAGCCTTAGGCTAGTAAGATAGTACCTCAGCTTAATTAGCCTCTGGCCTGTGTCCTCCACTTCCTCCTCGCCTCCAGTGCCAGGTATGCTGCGGGGGCTGGGAAGAAGACCATGAGGAGGTCGGAAAGGAGTCCAGAAACTGAATCAGCCATGAAAGAGGGAGGCCTGTCCTCATTAAGGAAGCGCTAAGAGAAAAGGTTCTAAATCATCCTACTGAATGAAGACTATCACCATTCCTCATCAAGAACACCTTGTGCACTTGCTTCTAAAAGACTCAAGAGTAAGAGGAAAGCATGACCAGCCCTGGAGGCAGGGAAGAGGTCTGTGAACATCGGTGATGCCTCATGATGGTTGTGTAGACAGCTGCCCTAGATCTGGCCAACACTGTTCAGGGCCTGTTCAGACAGAGCTCCAACTCTCTCTCTGACGCAGGCCACACTGCCCCTCGGGCCAACTCACCACACAAGTGGCTTTGCTTTTCCTGGACCAGACCAGTCCTGCCTGTGACTAAAGACACATAAAAATTCAAGAAGTTCAAGAGTAGAGAGACCCTAAAGAGTTATCTCTGCCAATCCTTTACTTTAAAAATGATGACCCCAGAGGCAAACAACCATCTCGGCATCTGTGACCAGAAATTCCAAGTCACAGGATTGTGGGTGAGAATTCTGGCTTCTTGAAAAACCCAGTTATGTTATGTGAGCATGTCTTTGTTTTAATCCCAGGTGTAGGATATAGGGCTGCTTCAGACTGTCCATGCCGTGTGATCGTCTCATGCTCTAGGAGAGGTGTAACTTTTGCCAGCTGCAGAGAGTTTATGTTTAGAGTTCTGGGGACTCGGGGGGGTCATAAATTCAGGAGCCCCCAGAGGGCCTGTGGCAGCTGCTGCTCCCCTAGCAGCTAGTGGTTCCTGCTTTTGCTGTTGCTGGATATACTGGTTGGAGATATTCTGATGACAAACATTAGACTTGCCTCTGGAAACTTGATGCCCCTAGTCAACAGGAAGTAGTCTAAAGAGGTCTTGCCCCCTTTTCCCCTCTAATCTTCTTTCTCCCTGATCTAGTGTTGGGCAGTTGGAAAGAATTGGGATGGAATAAAGGTCAGAGGGTAGTAGATATAAGTAATAAAGTAGCCAAAAGCCTAGCTACACATTATGAACACTAATTCTAAGATAAGTGCATCACACCAATTTCGTCCATGCAGATCTGGGTTGGGATTGCACCGGAAAAATCTTGTTCAAATCACGAAACTTTCCTGGGTCTTTTCATCCTGTAGAAGATAGACCTAACATTATCTGCCTCGTGGGTCATTTCGAGGCTGCGATAAGCCATGCCTTCTTGTCACAATGCCTGACACAGCCTACTGCACAGCACGGGATGATCATGATGATCAATTAGAGTGAAGCAACAATGTTACTTAACTCGTTCCTACCTGGATTTACTTTATTAAATGAAATTCAGTAGAGTCTCACTTTTCTGTGATAATTCATGATAAACACTGAAAAAGCAGCCAGAGGTATGATGGACTTTATGTTTTCCTGGTGTCTCCACTAATATGCATGGATAATGCCTTTCGACACATATATGTACTGTATCAAATATCTGCTGTCATCAGTGTCCACCAATGCTAAAGAAGGATGACCTAAACTCGTCTAAGACAACCTTCTGCAAGCTTCCTCTATAAAGAGCTAGACAGCAAGCACTTTGGTGTTCAGAGGCTACATGGTCTCTACCACAATTACTCATAACACAACTGTTGGGCAAAGGAGCCACAGAGCACATGAAAACATGTGTCAATATTTAAAAAGTCAATTTGCAAAACAAAAATGCATTGGGCAAGATTTGGCCAATACCTTGTCTAGGACCAATACAGGTAATAGTTTCAATACCAAATCTTAAAAAAAAAAAACTTAAGTGAATTTAGCATATAACTAAAGTATAGTTTACAGTATTTTAAGTTGATAATCCATACCTATTAGAAATGTAATTAATCAGAACCTTATTAAGAATGATGGTAGTAAGCTACTATAACCTAGTATCTAAGCAGTAGAGAGCTTAGCTGTATAACACGTTCAGGGTCCTCTGTTTAATCCCCAGCATGAGAGCGGGGGATGGAGAGAGACACACAAAGAGAAAACAGTGACAATAGGGTTAGAGGTGTATGTGACTTAGTGCTTTCCTAGCAGGAATGAAGCCCTGGGTTCAATCCTTAGCACAGCATAAACCTGGTAATGCTTGTACACTTGGGAAAAGGACATGAATGAGGATCAGACACTCAAGGTCATCCTCTGCTTCATCCGGACTTTGAGGACAGCCCGGTTACATGAGATCCTGTTTCAAAACAAACAAAAGGGATGATGATCAGCACCAGTCAAACGTTTCCACAGAGGACCTCATTCATTCCACACAACAGTTCTGTGAGAGTTCCAGTTTACAAGCACAAGAAGTTAGCTAGCTCGCCCAGTGCAGGAGAGCAAAGAACCCAGGGCTGCTGGACTCCAAGGACCACACTTCCATCCTCTGTTCTCTCTTGCTTCCCATTTCAGGGCAATAGTGGAACTGAGAGTAATTGCTTTTGGCAGTGTTTCTGTGTAACAGAGAACATCTGATCCAATCATATACCATTTGTTGAAAATGTCACCAAACTCTTAGACACTGGAAGTAGGATGGTAAGGACACTGACCCGAAACACAAAATTATGAGCCTCCCAGGATTCTAAACTAAAGGCAGAAGTGGGTTAGGTTAAGAGAGGAGAAGGGCAGACAGAAAAGTGTACAGCAGTTGTACAGAGGCCGGGCTAAGGAAATAGAGGTACCGGTCAGAGAGAAAGGAGCCTTGATGTCCGTGCCAGCTGCTATGTTATTTGATGTTTAGAAATTATAATTTTTTTTCAAAAAGAAACAAATCCTGGCAAACAAACAAACCCTGCCCTCTGGGCCCACAGTCAAGCATCACTGGACAATATAACCAGACTCATCAGGGGAGGGCAGAGGAAGAAGGAAACTCTAATTTGGGTGAGTAAGAGGTGAGGATGAAGAAGGTGGATCTGGGAGGAGTTAGGAGAAGGAGATGATAGCTCAAAATGCACTGCATGAAATTCTCAAGAATTAAATAGAAGTGCTGTTCTAAAAAGGACTGTCTTCGTGGGATATGTATCCTCTTGAGGAGAAAAGTTGAGGGGGAAGGAGAGAAGAAGGAGATGGAGCGAGGGAAGGAGAGAGAGAAAATATGAATGAATGAATGAATGAATGAATGAAGTTCAATTGGCAAAGTAGAAGTTCTGTGCAGACAGCAGAGTCAGTTTATTGTTTGCAAGTTTTAAACACAAACCCAAAGGTGAAGGGGCTGAGGACAAAGCTCAGTGGGTTAAGTACTTGGTGCAGAAGCATGGGCAGATCCTGGTGTCCACATACAGATCCAGGCATGGCAACACATACCAGCAACCTCAGCACTGGGAGGGAGACAGGAGGGCCCCAGGGAGATGTGTTCAGTGAGAGACCCTAGCCTGAAAAATAAGGGGGAGAGTGATGGAAGAAACATCCAGTATCAAGCTCTGGGCTCCACAGTGGTACACACACACACACACACACACACACACACACACACACACACACACACACACACAGATACACTCACACAAACACATATACGGCACACCATTTACACACATACATTCACACACAACATAGCACTCACACAAATCACAGCACATGTATATACACACAAAAGACACACATGACACAGCACTCACACAACACAGCACACACTTAACACCGTACTCATACGCATATACACACGAGACAGCACTCACACATGCACACACCCATGACACAAAATACACACATAACACACACATGCACAGCACACACACTCATGCACAGCGCACACAAGAACACAGCACTTCCACATATATGACACAGAACTAACACACCGACATTTGACACAGCACTCACACCCATACACACATGATACAGCACACACATACATATATAAACAGCATTCATACACTAATGAGCGCACACACACACACACACACACACACACACACACACACACCACAGCATTCACACACAATCCAAGAAGGCTTTTGAGTCCAAAACAGACAATAAGGCTTTGCCACTTTGCCTGGGTTCGGCAATGTCCAGTGTGTGGATTCAGTAGATGCCAGGCATGGTGGTGATGTCAGTAATGCCATCATCACTCGTGAGGCTGGAGCAGAACTGGCTGTAAGTTAAAGGGCAGCTGCAGAGTGGGATCTCTGCTCAAAAACACCTAACAAGCAATTCGTTGGCAAATCTACATACACACAAGAGATTTCCCTAGCTGGGCAGTCAGACAGAATGGGGAAAGACAGAAAACAGGACAAGGATACTAAAGCAAAGCTGGGCAGAGGGACATCTGGGAAGGACCGAGTTCAGGAGAGGACACAGTTTTGATAACACAGGTCTTGAATATGATTTTTTTTTTTTTTGTGGCTCAACCCAACATATAGCCATTTGGACCAGAGCCAACAGAAGCAGCAAGTAGACCGTTGAGGTTTGACTAAGCTGTGTGACTGGCCTTAACTCAGCACAGACCAATTTGTTCCATAGGAACTGTAATTTGGGGTGGAAGGGCTTGTTAAACAGACTCTGTTTCCCCACAGCAACCTAAAAAGCCACTGTTCCTCCCCCTCTTCAGTCTGATCACAGAGGAGCAACCACCCTGAGGACAGAGATGGGGCTATACATTGTGAAAGAGGTACCTACTCTCCTCATGGGCATCTGGGATCCTCAGTATGGCCTCTTGGGACTTGCCAAGAGAGTTAAAAGAAGTCACAGACACACAGTGCGTCTGGCCCAACAGAAGCAGTTCATAGTGCTGGGTAGTGATGCTGTTTATCTCCGTGACGTTAGTGCTGTTTTCTGCAGAGTACTGTATGTTGTAGCCAAATGTTTTCTCCAAGACTGGGGCTCCTCTCGCCTTCTGTAGCCGAAGTAAACAAAAGTTGTTGCCAATACCAGAAAGAGAAAGGCACAGAGAGTGATAAATGGAGAGATGGCATGTTAGCCATCGGACGGACGCTAAGCTACAAGCAGGGGATTATCTTTCCAACACAAATGTTTGCTGTGGGGTGATGTTAACCCTTCAAGTGCCAGAAGAGGTTATCTATGCCAAATGGTGACCTGATATCAGTTCTTAATCCAAGTGCGGTATTCATGGGGCCAAGCTGGTATGAGTAAGCCACCTCTAATTTCATCGGTGTCTTTCCTTCTATCATGTATGGGCAGGGGAGTAACATCTAGAGTCAAGGCATTCCATTCTGGGCCAAAACTAAGTTCAAGAAGTCATCAAAGGCTGGTGAGCAGCTGTGCCCTTATTGTTTATTCCCATAGTTTCCCCTCTAAAGGGAGATTGCTGTGTCCTGGGCGAGATGTCCAGCTAGGTAATCCAGCTAAAAGGACCAAAATTCCTTTGGGCAGGAAGCCCAAAGTGAAACCCCAGAAATCCTGACCCAGATTCTTATTTCTAGTCCTGACCTTAGACCCACTGGCCAGATGTTTTGTCTAGGAGTAAGCGTGCTGAGTATTTCTTGGGAATTATGGGGACTCCCAGTTTCTTGATATTTATTAGTCATTACGAACGTACACAGAACAGAGTGAGTGAGTGTGCAGTCAGATAGAGCTCTCATTCCCTTTGACCCAGTGCCATCTGGTCCTGGAATTTCCCTCTCAACGGCCAGACGAATAAAAGACCAGCTAGAACCTGTCTAATGTCTAGACTAGAGGTCCTCACGATGATTCCTTATCTCTCCCCTTTTGTCTTTAGCTGACATGTAGTTCGCATTTTAAAAAAATTTCTGGGTTTCATTATTTATTCATTTTCAGTGCTGGAAATCACGCCCACTGCCTTAACCAATGCTAGGCAAGCCAGCTGCCACTGAACCTATGACATTCAGTACTAAACGTGTACATCAGTGATTCTCAAGTCAGTCACAAAATCTCACATCCTTTACCACCCTCAAACTCCAGAGTCTTTCAGTGCATACTTTGCTAAATAACTTGAACTCTTAGGTAACCTAGAAGGGTAGCAGCCTGGGCTACACAGCAAGACCCTGTCTCAGCCAGGAGGTGGTGGTGCACACCTTTAACCCCAGCACTTGGGAGGCAGAGGCAGACAATCTCTGAGTTTGAGGCCAGCCTGGTCTACGGAGTGAGTTCCAGGACAGCCAGGGCTACACTGAGAAACCCTGTCTCAAAAACCAAAACCGAAACCAAAACCAAACGACAAAAATCAATCAATCAATCAATCAATCAATCAATCAATCAAGCGGAAAACCACCGTCTCCTGAAGCACAGAGGCGGGAAGTCTGGCCTGCTGGACTCCTTCCGCAGCCTAGCAAGACCACGCAAGGGTAGGCACCATTGCTCACTTTCTTCCTACGGCACATCCACAGACCCACCCCTTTCCACACTGCGCCACGCCTAAGATAACTATGTTCCACATCGGTGGCTGTGCTTCCTATGTTCACGCCTCTGCCCAAGGAGACGGACAAAACAAGGCCAACCCGAGATGAATGGTTTGGGGATGTCCCTTAGCGAGCCAGGGTGATGCCTCCACTCAGAAGGACTTAACTTGCCAAACTTGAGCAAATAGATGATTTCTTGATGACTCTGGAGATAAAAAGTCGGGGCCCAACAGCTTCTTCCTCTTTGCCTTTTCTTGTTCCCTTCAACTTCCCGTTTTCTCTTCTGTTTCCTATAAGTTTTCTTCTAATTGCCCCCTTTCCATTCCTGTTTACCAATTTGCTTTCCCTTTCTGTTCCTTCCTTCCTTCCCTCCTTCCTTCCCTTCTTCCTTCCTCCTTTCTTTCCTTCCTTCTTTCTTTCTTTTCTTTCTTATTAGTTCTTCCTCCACCCCTCACCCCCCCATGCATTACTTACCACCTTCTGTTTTTCCCTCAAGCCCATAATTTCACCACAGAAAGGGTCATGTGACCACCTCTCCTGCCTTTGCACACCACACTATCCTACTACTAAAAGGAACACCCGTATCCAATGTGTTGGCAATGGCAGACGACCTGCCCCCCAGGGATGCTGATGACCCCAGACAGTGCTGCAGAACGAAGCTGCAGAAACTCACACTGGACTCTAGGGGATCGCAGCTAGAGGCAGCTTCCTCTGGAAGGCCACAAAGCATCCTGTAGTTGCACTTGTTACTGCCCCAAATATTAATAAGCCAGATCAGAGAAAGCAGCTGGTGGGTAATGTGTACTTGAGCCATCTACGGGGTAACCTATAGCAAGTCTCTGACCTACACAACAACTGAGGCAAGCACACAGCCCTACAGGAAAGTTAGGAGATAAAACATCAAGGATCACAGTGTCTTGAGTGGAAGGGACCAAAGGTTCTTAGCTGGAGGGTAGGTTTAAGTAAGACAAAGGGAGACCACCTTCCACAGCAGTAACACTTTCCTGTCTCCATTCACATCTGCTGGCTCCAGAATTCTCCACAGGTCCAGGACATGGGGAACTGAAAAGAACAAGAGGAAGCTTGTGACTGACAGAAGGGGGTCGCAGCAGCAAACAGATATGCACTGAGCCACTAGATACCCTGCCCTTGGCAAAGAGATGCTTGAGGGGGTCAATAAGGCAGAGAGGAGAGAGTGAGCCTTGCAATGCCCAACAAGGTCTTCATTTTGTGGTTGAAGGACTGGAATCAACCATATTTCAAAATAAAAGTGCACCGGTCTGATAATACAATAATAATATAAGGGTGATGGTAAAATATACTCTAATGGAGTACACATGGTCTTCTAAAGTTGGATGGATTTGCACCATCCTATGCCCTCTGAGATTTGACACCTGTATATATGTACAATAGCCCTTTCATCTGCAATCAAACACATACCAGTAGTACTAGGTGATCAATGGTGACAACTGCTAACTTCTAGCCTAAAGCCCTATCACTGTGTGGATCTGACATTACTATCCTCAAAGAGAACGTAAGAAATTACCCAATTATATAAGCTTTTAAGTAATTCAGCCAGGATTTAAGTCTAAGCACATCTGTACCAAACAGATAGATATTTAAATACTTATATATGGTACTTCAGTTTGGCTTAGAACTTTCCAGATAATTTTAAGCTTTGAGATTGTGTGAATTAGATAACTAGCGTTCCATTATGAAATAGGAAATAGATGGTTTGTAAGTTGGAAAACAAGAACTTAGGCCTTTCTGGGGTTTAGGTCACCTTTCCACGTCCCCCTTCTCAGATCCCGAAAAAGAATAACAACAAACAAAAGCAGAAGGAATGTTCCACTCAGAGCCAGAGTTCTCGGGGTGATGTGTCAAGAGCTGGTCTGCATTTAGTCAGCAGATGGCAGCTAGCTGAACTAGCAGTCAGAAGAAACAATAACTTACAGTGCTGATAGCAAAGAATGTTGGGGACAGTGACATGAGGACATCCTGGACTGGGAAGCAGGCGCAGCTGGGGACTGAGCCGTGCGAGCGCCATGAAAACCGCAGCAAGACATGGACAAGCTACAGCCACACTCTGGGTATTAGTGAATCGCGAAATGGTGAAAGGTGTCACTGAGGAAGAGGACAATTTGGGTAAGGACGTGAGGTTCATTCTGGTGTTTTTACAGAGAGAGCTCAGCTCAGTCACAGCGCTGACTATCCCGGCACCATCTGGCCATTTCTTTTTTCTTTTTTTTTTTTTTTAAGATTTATTTATTTATTATATATAAGTACACTGTAGCTGTCTTCAGATACACCAGAAGAGGGCATCAGATCTCTTTACAGATGGTTGTGAGCCACCATGTGGTTGCTGGGAATTGAACTCATGACCTCTGGAAGATCAGTCGGGTGCTCTTAACTGCTGAGCCATCTCTCCAGCCCCATCTGGCAATTTCTTATTGTGAACTTTGTGTGCTGTTTCATACCTGTAGAGATTCATAGTGCTTAAGCCGTCAGAGAGGGTGTCTGTAGAATGTGTGCCTGATGCATACGATTTTAACCAAAATTTTCATTTCATTTATATTGCCATCACCATGTGGTAGATCTGGTCCTAACACTTTAGCGTGCGATTTTGGATTTTCTGTGGTCTCTTCCCCACATTACCAGACCATGGCATGTAAAAGTCTCAGACAATAAAGATACTCAGTTCCCCAACTAATGCATGAAGCTACATCCATGAAGAGAAAGTTACAGACTAAGTCGGAACGCCTCCAATGGGAAATACGAATTCAGAAGGTGTCAGACAGGTTTCCTGAATCTAACCAAAAGTTGAATGTGACAAATATTTGATACTTCCAAGTGGGTCTCCTGAAGACTCAATCAGGAAGAAATAAATTCCTGGGCCAGGAGTATGGAAGTTGATTCCAGAGACGGGCTGTGGGAGATGACTTTGTGCAGCCCGTTTCTTTCTTTCTTTTGCTGTCATTAAAAATAGGACCCTATTTTCTTGTATTATCTCTACCTCAATGTACTTAGCAGTCATTTTTAAGGTTTAAGATGCATAGCTTTGACTTATCATAGGATGCCCACCAAGGATGTGATACCATATCTTCTAGAGTCTAAGAAGCTCTTAAGATTATGGAAGCTGAGGTCCTAATCTCTGGGTATACAGATCTGCTAAACTAGGTTAGGCATCTGAGGAGTATTGCGCATTCCCAGGAGTATAGCAGCTTAGCAGATACCACTGATGTTTCTGGAGAGGGGTCCTCCAGATACTTTAGAACCCAAGAATTCACAAATCCCAATCCCATGTGTCAAAACCCACTAAGGCTGGACCCAGGAAGCTCTCCACCAGAGCAAGCAGATGAGGAATAGAAGGGAGAGGCTTGCCTTCCTCCATAGTCATTCTGGTTTCTTCTTTGCTCCACTTGCTCCAGTATCTTGAGTCACTGAACCTGAATCGTAGAGCCAGGACATATTGTGTGAAAGCCTGAAGCCCTGTGAGGTTGAAGACCCGTTCGCAGTCCTCTAAATTGACTTCCGTCTGTAAGACAGGATGACTCTCAGCAGAAATGGAGAAAGCGTGTGCTGTTTTCCTGCTTCTCAGCCTCAGCTGCAGCGCTTCCTTGCTGAGATAAGTCAGACCCACGTTAAGTGTGGCTCGCACCCTGAATCACCATCTTCCTCTCCGTCTGCTAGTTGGAAGTTTGTGCAACAGAGACTTAGTGTCCACTATTCTGAGGGGTGCAGTATAGAGCCCAAAGACCCAGGGGCTACTCAGTGTTTGGCTTAAACTCCAAGGTGATTCTGGCACCCAGAAGTCCAGAAAAATAAATAAAAACAAACCAGCATGAAAAGCAGAGAGATAATTGCCATGAAGAAGTAGGTAACCCTAAAACCATAGTTCTCAACCCTCCTAACACTATGACCTTTTAGTGCAGTTCCTCATGTTGTGGGGATCCCCAGCCACAAAATTATTTTTGTTGGCACTTCATGACTGTAGTTTTGTTACTGTTATGAATCTTAATGTAAATATCTGATATGCAGGATATCTGATGTGTAACCCCCAAAGAGGTTGTTAACCACACTCTAAGTACAGGCAGTGATCAGGAATGGGTAAGGAGAAAGCTCTGACAGACTACTGGATTTTCTGTTCCCGATTTGGGTGGGTTCTTACAGGAATGATGACTTAGTAACAATTTATTAGATGAATGTATATTTTGTTCACATAAAATATGCTATATATTTCATAAAATATTAAAAAAATGTTTCAAGTGGCCAAATAATAGTTTCTGGTGGCTGATACTGCAATATACAAAACAGGGTATACACAAAACCAAACTTCTACTTCTTCAGGGTACTATTGTTTTCAGAATATAAAATGTAAATGGTAGGATATACTCCCAAGCTAAAAGGTACAAATGGAAAATGGGGAAATAGAATAGTCACTATTAATATTTTTCTGTTTTTCATGTAAAAAGTAAGAAATATAATTCTGGATGAACAAAAGTTGTCACTACGGCCCTTCCTTGGGTCTCTAGTAGAAATCCATACTGGGATAACTTACCCAGTGGCTACTGTTGACAGTCCTGAACTGAATCATGCATGTTAAAGGAAACACATGAATCTTTTCCCAGGGTTCCCATCGTATCTGGAACATTCTATTTGAAATTGGATTCACACTTAAAATTATAGGTGGTTCGGTTTTCACTGAAAAACAAAAACAAAAACCATACTCAATCTTCATATTTACAGACAGATGAGAAGATACTAATGGTGTCTGCCCAGAGTTGAGAGCACAGTAAGCCTACAGAGCCAAAGCAGTCTATGTTCTATGGTCCACCATGCACAGATGCATTAGCAAGGCAGTGGACAGTGCCAGTCTCCCAGGCCTGTACCCATGGTAACAGCATACCCAGCAACAAGAGAATTGCTCCTATCATCTCCTTGCAGATCAGTCCTTTACTCAATGCCAAGCACCACGATGGCAAAACATAAGAAAGCATTCAACAATGGTGATATGTAATCCTAACCAAAACGTGGCTTACAGAATAAACTACAACTGAACTGTTCACGAAGAGACTTTGTAACCGTCTAACGAGTTGCTTCTTTGGCCCCCTGAGATGAAGGATGGCCACCAGAAAATGTTGCTCATTTCTTTGCGCACCGTGAACATGGTAGTCCCAAATTTCTTTTCTTGAAGATATGTTTTAGCCAAGCATGGTAGCTCACATTTATAAACAGAAAACTTGAAAGTCTGAGATAAGAAGTCTGAAACAACTTCTAACCAATGCAGAGCAAGAGTTTGGCTTAAATAAATAAACAAAATTTTCTTTTAAAATTCTAAAGCAAAAAAGATATTTTAGTCTAAAGAAGAAGAGGAGGAGGAGGAGGAGGAGGAGGAGGAGGAGGAGGAGGAGGAGGAGGAGGAGGAGAAGGAGGAGGAGGAGGAAGTAGTCACCAAGTTTCTCCTTAGGTCCCTGTAGTTTGGTTCTCACCCATTGGTTACTGAAAAGTTGTGGAACTTTTAAGAGGTGAGGGCTAGGAGGAGGTTTAGAGGTCACTGGGCATTTACCACTAAAGAGGACAATAGACCCATGACTCCTTTTTCTCTTTTAGTTTCTTCTCCAGCTATGAAGTAAACAGCTTTGAAGCAATGGGACCAGTCAGCATAGGCTGAAACCTGTAAAACCATGAGTGAAAACAAACCTTATCTCTTTATAAACTGTCTAGATATGTGTAGGGAGAGTCTCTTATAAGCATTACATGTCAATTAAAAAGCAAATGGCCAATTAGCTGAGGCAGGAAATGGGAGGTGGGAAATTGTCAGGAAGAGAGGATTCTGGGAAATAGTAAGTTAAAGGAGAAGAGAGCCATGAGGGTCGAAATGAGAGTGGAGACAGGGAGATGGACATAAACTAGCAAGACAAGGAATTCAGAGGCGCTGAGGAGATGCTGGAGCGATGAGAAGGAAGAAGCAGGCAGGGACTGAAGAAGAGGAAACTAACCAAATGGTAAACACAGAATAGACTAAACAGTTAAATAAGTTGAGAGCTAGTCGGAGAATCAGCCAAAGTTTATGGTCTAATAACTAATCAGTCTCAGAGTCATTGCTATTGGGAACTGCATGACCAGGAAGAAAAATCAGATTTATTTTTTTATATATATGTGTTATAGTAACATAAAGCTGACTGACACAGTTAACAACATGTGAAAAAAAACTAACCCAGGAGGCTAGAGACATGGCTCAGTGGTTAGCGCCACTGTAGAGGCCCCAAGCTCAGTTCCCAGTGCCGTATCAGGCAACTCACAGTCACCCTTAGCTCCGGCTCCAGGAGCATTCAGTACCACTGGCCTACACAAAGCAGCTGCAGTCACGTGCAGATACCTACACACATATAATTAAACATATAATAATTAAAATTTATGAAAGAAGATACCTTTTAAACAGTGAGCCAGGCATGGTAGCAAATGCTTATAGTCCTATCACGTGAAAGGCAGAAGACATGAGAATCGGGGGTTTAAATTTAGTTTTGCCTAAATAGTGCAAGGCTAACCTGTCCCAAAACATCAAAATCAATCAAACAAAACAACTCCTTAGAACCAACCATCAAAATGTAGCGATTTGTAAGCCTGAGAGGGAAAGACAGCAATGAGCTAGGGCTGGTGATGATTTCCCTCTTAGATGCAATACCTCAGGCACGAGCAATAAGAGAGAAACACATGCAATGATTTCATCAAACTTAAAGAGTCACCATCAAGAAATGTTATAGATCATTCAAACAAAGGGTGTTAGGAGACTCTTAATCCCAAGGCTGTGGGTTCCTGCCCCACACTGGGTGTCAATTATTAGTGCAAATTTAAAAGCGGCAGATTTTTCTCTAACCTGGCTAGGTCCCAATAGACAGAGACTATTAGATTTATTCAACAAGCTCTAAGGCACACTAATGAGCAGATATTAATCTGTTCTAATCCTCTAAACTAACCTGGCTACTTCACAACCAAAATCCCTGAGACACTTTCGTTTTAGTATTGATCTGGCTCTCTCTGCTCCATGCATGTTCTCATGGTGGCTCCTGGACCCTCACCTCGTAGCAAATCCTCTCTTCCTCTCTTTCTTTTCCCCTGGCTGGGATCAGAAGTCCAGCCCTATTCCCTCCTCTGCCCAGTCATTGGCTGGTCAGCTTTTATTGACCAAATCAGAGATAATTGGGGAGCAATGTTTAACCAACATTGAGAGGGGAGCTTTTGAGAATAAGCATTACAACGCCATGTCTGGATTGCAACTAGATATGGGGGCACAGAAATCAGCATTTGAATTATACAAGGATAATCTTTCATTTCGCCAACATTACCCTCCCCTTTTGGACCAATAAAGGGCTCTTTCTCTTACAATAACAAGCAATATATAATTTTTATTCCAAATATAAAGAAAACTTTAAAATACAACATAACTGGGAAAGGTGAAGGGATCAGTGTGGGGGTAAATATAATCAAAATATATTTTATAAATGTGTGAAGAAGTCATGATGAAAGTCATTGTTAATTATAATTAGTATAGCTAATAAAATGCTTTTAAACGACAGTGAAAGCAGGGCAATGGTGGTGCATGCCTTTAATACCAGCACTTGCAAGGCAGAGGCCACCCTGGCCCACGGAGTGAGTTCCAAGGTAGCTAAGGCCACACAGAGAAATCCAGCCTTGAAAAGAAAAAAAACAAAAACAAAAAAACAAAAAAATAAACAAAAATAAACAAAAATAAAAAAGAAAGACAATTAAAAAGGGATAATTTTTTAAATGAGACATTAGTCATTGTAGATGCCACAATGTGAATCAGGACCAAAATGAGATACCACTTCACATTCACCAGAACAACTGTAAAAAGAGGGACAAAAATGCATCACAGAATGTGATGATTTGTATATGCTTGGCCCAGGGAGTGGTACTATTAGGCGGTGTGGCCCTGTTGGAACAGGCATGAGTATGGGCTTTGAGACCCTCATCCTGGCTGCCTGGAAATCAGTCCTCCACTAGCAGCCTTCAGATGAAGATGTAGAACTCTCAGCTCCTCCTGCACCATGCCTGCCTGGATGCTGTCATGCTCCCACCATGATGATAATGGGCTGAACCTCTGAACCTGTAAGCCAGCCCCAATTAAATGTTGTCCTTATAAGAGTCGCCTTGTCTGTTCACAGCAGTAAAACCCTAACAAAGACAGAGAAGATATAAGGACACTGGAACTTTTATAATCTGCCAACGAGAATGATAAATTGACAAAGTTTGGTAAATCTTCAAGAAGTTAAATTAAGTTACGACATGACATAGCAATTGCAGTAGGCATAATTTTAATGTATTTTCAAGTAAAAGTTTACAAAAATATTCACAGATGCACTATTCATTGTAATCAAATAGTAGAAACAACCTAAGCATGTATTAACTGACAAATGGATAAACACAATGATATAGCCATCCCATGGCTACAATTCAACCTTAAAAATGGAATGTGATGTACCCAGGATCAGAGGTGAGGAGGCCACATCTGCCCCAACACCCGGAATAACTGGGTCTGCCAGGATTCAGGGACACAGGAAACCAGGGGCACAGATCCCTTCCAGTCTGAGCCAGTACCCTGAGCAGACCTTGGGCACTGGCTCCACACCCATTCCCACAACACCCAGAGGAAGCTCGACTCCTAGATGCTCTAATACGCCCAGGATCACAGTTTGAACCTGCACCCAGAGCAGACCTGGGGCTCTGGCCCTGCACCCATGCCTACAACACCTAAAGGGAGCCTGACTCCCAGGTACTCTGAAACACCCAGGAGCACAGGAGAGGCCACAACATCTACCCCACTGGGTAACTGGGTCCCCCCAGGATCCAGGGATGCAGGAAACCCCACTCGGCCAGTCACACCGGCTCCTTCTGGTATGAATCTAGACCTGGAGCAGGCCTGGGGTGCTGGCTCTGCATCCACTCTTATGACACCCAGAGGGAGCCCAACTCCCAGAAGAACCAGGAGTACTGGAGCTCTGACACATGCGAGATCATAGTTGAGACCACAACATCTTTCCTAGCACCCAGTGTAACCAGGACCTCTACAGGAACCAGGGAAGCACAAATCTCTGCCAAGCCAGAGGCATGGGTTCCTTCCAGCTTGCACCTGTGCCTGGAGCAAACCCAGGGCTCTGGTTTCCCATGCACTACTGCAAAAACCTGAGAAAGCTTGATTCCCAGGAGCTCTGATACAACAGGATCTCAGGAGCTTGGTCACACCAGGATTTCAGGATCCCAGAAGCAGTTTGACTCCGAGGAGTTCTGACACAAACAGGGTCACAGGAGGGACAGGTTGCAGTGAGAGACAGCAAGGGGAGGTAACACTAAAGATAACCAGATGTCTAGAGACAAGCACAAGAACACAAGCAACAGAAAAAAAAGCTATTTGGCGTCATCAGAACCCAGTTCTCCACCACAGCAAGTCCTGGATACCCCCAACACACCAGAAAATGCAAGATTCAGATATTAAAATCAAATCTAATGATGATGATAGAGGACTTTAAGAAGGACACAAATAGGGGTTGGGGATTTAGCTCAGTGGTAGAGCGCTTGCCTAGGAAGCGCAAGGCCCTGGGTTCGGTCCCCAGCTCCGGAAAAAAAAAAAAAAAAAAAAAAAAAAAAAAAAAAAAAAAAAAAAGAAGGACACAAATAACTCCCTTAAAGAAATACAGGACAACACATATAAACAGGTAAAAGCCCTTAAAGAGGAAACACAAAAATCCCTTAAGGAATTATAGGAAAACACAACCAAACAGGTGAATAAATTGAACAAAACCATCCAGGATCTAAAAATGGAAATCAAAACAATAAAGAAATCACAAAGGGAGACAACCCTGGAGATAGAAAACCTAGGAAAGAGTCCAGGAGTCATGGATGTAAGCATCACCAACAGAATATAAGAGATAGAAGAGAGATCTCAGGTACAGAAGATACCATAGAAAACATTGATATAACAGTCAAAGAAAATGCAAAATGCAAAAAGTCCCTAGCCGAAAACATCCAGGAAGTACAGGTCACAATGAGAAAACCAAACCTAAGGATAATAGGTATAGAAGAGAGCAAAGATTCCCAACTTAAAGGGCCAGTAAATATCAACAAAATTATAGAAGAAAACTTCCCTAACCTAAAGAAAGAGATGCCCATCAACATACAAGAAGCCTATAGAATTCCAAATAGACTAGACCAGAAAAGAAACTCCTTCCATCACATAATAATCAAAACAGCAAATACACAAAACAAAGAAAGAATATTAAAAGCAGTAAGGGAAAAAGGTCAAGCAGACCTATCAGAATTACCCCAGACTTCTCACCAGAGTCTATGAAAGCCAGAAGATCCTGGGTAGATGTCATACAGATCCTAAGAGAACACAAATGCCAGCCAAGACTATTATACACAGCAAAACTCTCAATTAACATAGACGGAGAAACCAAGATATACCATGACAAAACAAAATTTACACAATATCCACAAATCCAGCCCTACAAATGATAATAGATGGAAAAGACCAGCACAAGGAGGGAAACTACATCCTAGAATAATCAAGAAGGTAAGGTATTCTTCCCACAAACTCTAAAGAAGATAGCCACACAAACATAATTCTACCTCTAACAACAAAAATAACAGGAAGCAACAATCATTTTTCCTTAATATCTCTTAACATCAAAGGACTCACTTTCCCAATAAAAAGACATAGACTAAACAACTGGATACATAAACAGGACCAAGCATTTCGCTGCATACAGGAAATGCACCTCCGTGACAAAGACAGACACTTGGTCCCAAGAAACAAGCTGAAGTAGCCATTCTAATATCAAGTAAAATCAATTTTCAGCCAAAAGTTATCAAAAAAGATAAGGAAGGACACTTCATAAGCATCAAAGGAAAAATCTATCAAGATACACTATCAATTCTGAACATTTATGCTCCAAATGCAAGGGCACCCCATTCATAAAAGAAACATTACTAAAGCTCAAAGCACACACTGCACTTCACATAATAATAGTGGGAGACTTCAGCACCCTACTTTCATCATGGACAGATCATGAAAACAGAAACTAAACAGAAACACAGTGAAACTAACAGAAGTTATGAACCAAATGGATTTAACATTTCAATAGAACATTTCATCCTAAAACAAAAGAATATACCTTCTTCTCAGCACCTCATGATACCTTTTCCAAAATTGACCATGTAATCGGGCACAAAATAGGCCTCAACAGATACAAGAAGACTGAAATAATCCCATGCATCCTATCAGATCACCAGGACTAAGGCTGGTCTTCAATAACAACAAAAACAACAGAAAGCCCACATACACATGGAAGCTGAACAATGCTCTACTCAATGACAACTTGGTCGAGGAAGAAATTTAGAAAGAAAGTAAAGACTTTTTAGAATTTAATGAAAACAAAGGCAAAACATACCAAAACTTATGGGACACAATGAAAGCAGTGTTAAGAGGAAAACTCATAGCTCTGAGTGCCTCCAAAAAGAAGCTGGAGAGAGTATACACTAGCAGCTTGACAGCACACCTGAAAACTCTAGAACAAAAAGAAGCAAATACACCCCAGAGGAGTAGATGCAGGAAATAATCAAACTCAGGGCTGAAATCAACCAAATAGAAACAAAAAGAACTAGACAAAGAATCAACAAAACCAGGATCTGGTACTTTGAGAAAAATCAACAAAATAGATAAACCCTTAGCCAGACTACCAAGAGGGCAAAAAGGCAGTATCTAAATTAACAAAAATCAGAAATGAAAAGGGAGACATAACAACAGAATCTGAGGAAATTAAAAAAAAATCAGATCCTACTACAAAAGGCTATACTCAACAAAACTGGAAAATCTAGATGAAATGGACAATTTTATAGATAGATAGGTACTAAAGTTAAATCAGGAACAGATAAACCATTTAAACATTCCCATAACCCCTAAAGAAATAGAAGCAGTCATTAAAGGTCTCCCAACCAAAAAAAAAAAAAAAAAAAAAAAAAAGAGCCCAGGACCAGATGGGTTTAGTGCAGAATTCTATCAGACCTTCAAAGAAGACTTCATACCAATACTCTTCAAACTATTCCACAAAATAGAAACAGAAGGAACACTACCCAATTCATTCAATGAAGAGATGAAGCCACAATTACACTTTTACCTAAACCAGAGACCCAACAAAGGAAGAGAACTTCAGACCAATTTCCCTGATGAGTATTGACACAAAAATACTCAATAAAATTCTTGCAAACTGAATCCAAGAACACATCAAAATAATCATTCACCATGATCAAGTAGGCTTTATCCCAGGGATGCAGGGATGATTCATATATGGAAATCCATCAACATAATCCACTATATAAACAAACTCAAAGAAAAAAAACCACATGATCATCTCATTAGATGCTAAGAAAGCATTTGACAAATTTCAATACCCCTTCATGGTAAAAGTCTTGGAAAGATCAGGAATTCAAGACCCATACCTAAACATAGTAAAAGCAATATACAGCAAACCAGTAGCCAACATCAAACTAAATGGAGAGAAATTAAGGCAATGAAAATATCTATAGATATCTGGAATAGACTTGAAGACCCAGAAATAAACCATCACACCTATGGTCACTTGACCTTTGACAAAGGAGCTAAAAACATCTAAGGGAAAAAAGATAGCATTTCTATACATGGTGCTGGTTCAAGTGCAGGTCAGCATGTAGAAGAATGCAAATTGACCCATTCTTATTGACCTGTACAAAGCTCAAGTCCAAGTGGATCAAGGACCTCCACATAAAACCAGATACACTGAATCTAATAGAAGAGAAAGTGGGGAAAAGTCTTGAACAAATGGGAACAGGGAAAAATTTCCTGAACAGAACACTAGTGGCTTGTGCTCTAAGATTAAGAATCGACAAATGGGACTTCATAAATTGCAAAGCTTCTGTAAGGCAAAGGACACTGTCATTAGGACAAAATGGTAACCAACAGATTAGGAAAAGATTTTTGCCAATCCTACATCTGATAGAGGGCTAATATCCAATATATAGAAAGAACACAAGAAGTTAGACTCCAGAGACCCAAATAACCCTATTAAAAGTGGGGAACAGAGATAAACAGAATTCTCAGGTAAGGAAACTCGAATGGCAGAGAAGCACCCTTAGTCATCAGGGAAATGCAAATCAAAACAACCCTGAGATTCCACTTCATATCAGTCAGAATGGCTAAGATCAAAAACTCAGATGACAGCAGAGGCTGACAAGGATGTGGAGAAAGAGGAACACTCCTCCATTGTTGGTGGGATTGCAAGCTGGTACAGCCACTCTAGAAGTCAGTCTGGAGGTTCCTCAGAAAATTGGACATTGTACTACTTGAGAACCCAGCTATACCACTCCTGGGCATATACCCAAAAGATTCTCCAACATATAACAAGGACACATGCTCCACTATGTTCATAGCAGCCTTATTTATAATAGCCAGAAGCTGGAAAGAACCCAGATGTCCTTCAACAGAGTAATGGATACAAAAAATTTGGCACATCTACACAGTGAAGTACTACTCAGCTATCAAAAACAAAACCTTCATGAAATTCTTAGGCAAATGGATTGAACTAGAAAATATCCTGAGTGAGGTAACCCAATCACAAAAGAACACACATGGTATGCACTCACTGATAAGTGGATATTAGCCCAAAAGCTCAGAATACTCAAGATACAATTTACATGAATTCACATGAAGCTCAAGAAGAAGGAAGATCAAAGTGTGGATGCTTCAGTCCTTTTTAGAAGGGGGAACAAAATATTCACAGGAGGAAATATGGAGACAAAGTTTGGAACAGAAAGTGAAGGAAAGTTCATCCAGAGACTGCCCCACCTGGGGATCCAACCCATGTACAGTCACCAAGCCCAAACAATATTGCTGATGCCAAGAAGTGCATGCTGACAGGAGCCTAACATAGCTGTCTCTTGAGAGGCTTTGCCAGAGCCTGACAAATACAGAGGTGGATGCTCACAGCCAACCATTGGACTGAGAACAGGGTCCCCAATGGAGGAGTTAGAGAAAGGACTGGAGGAGCTGAAGGGGTTTGCAACCCTATAGGAGGAACAACAATATCAACCAACCAGACACCCCAGAGCTCCCAGAGACTAAACTACCAAGAAAAGAGTACACATGGAGTGACTGATGGCTCCAGCAGCACATGTAGCAGAGGATGGCCTTGTTGAGCATCAAGGGGAGGAGAGGCCCTTGGCCCTGTGAAGGTCGGATGTCCCAGTGTAGGGAAATACCAGGGCAGGAAAGGAAGGTGGCTGGGTTGGGGAACTCCCTCATAGAAGCATGGGGAGGGGTATGGGATAGGGGTTTGCTGGAGGGGAAACCAGGAAAGGGGGTAACATTTAAAATGTAAATAAAGAAAATGTAGTAATATATAACAGACTCTGAATACATTATAGAAGCCAGATTTTTTTCAAAAAGGGCATTTATTATACAATTCTATTTATATGAAAAGTTCCTAATAGACAAATCCATAGAGATAAGAGAAAAAAATGTTGAACTTGTTAGATGTTAGAAGAAAAGGTCAATAAATGATTGGGGACTTGTTTCTGATAATTATGATGTTTCCTGACTACATTGAACTTACTCCTATTTCTGAATTTCATGGTAATATTTGCACAACTTTGTGCTTATAATAAATCCACTGATTTGCATACTTTAGGGTTTTGAATTTATAGTATATTAATTGTATTTACCAGTTCCTTTAAACTACATGGTAAAAATTGACTTTTGAAAAAATTTTGAAAGATCACAATTGACAACACATTTTTTAAAAAAGGAGCCCCTCATTTCTTTCACGGGCAATGATGGCATGTTGGAGAGGGGGCCATGGTCATTTCTCTGAGGACCATTTATGCTACATACTGCAAAAGAGATTAGTGGTCAGCAAGACACCTCTTGTTTATTGTTCTTTCTTCTCTCGTCTAATTAATTCTTTCCTTCCTCTCCCTCCACTTTGCCCTTTCTTTCTCCCTCCCTCTCTTCCTTCTTCCGGAACACTACATGCCTACTAGTGGGTCTGTTGTGGTAAATATTATTTCTGTGTTTCTACTCCACCTTAGATTATTTAGTTCTCAAATAAAAGACACATAACTTTTATATTTACAATAAGCCTTAGAGCATCAGGGCTGGGCAGATATCAACCCTCTATGGTGCTTTTTCTACTTCCCTGTTAATAATCCTGAGATATCACTTGCCATTGTTCCACCTGGGCTGCTCCTGCTCCAACTGCTCATGGCCCTGAGTTCACCATCCACCAACCCTAAGGCACCTTCTTCTATCTCCCTCTCTTTCTCCTCATGGTCTCTTCTCAGACCCCAAGCCTGGGAACCGAAGTCCTGCCTACCAGGCTTTGCCTAGCAAAGGCTGTAGGCATCTTTATTCTACCAATAGTTTTAAACTAAGGTGTAAGGTTTGCACAACAAAAGCTGGCATACATGAGAATTCATTTGTCTTGAGGCAACTAGACCTTGTGATACAGAATTTAGCATTACAACACACAGCAATAGACCAAACCTCAACAGGCCCGCAGTGTGTGTGTGTGTGTGTGTGTGTGTGTGTGTGTGTGTGTGTGTGTGTGTGTGTGTGTAATTCCCTCAAACTTTGAGTCTGTCTTTGAACCTAAAGATTCCTTAATTAGGGGAAGTTGGAAGAGCAATTAATTCCCATGCCCCTACACAGACACCATCAACTACTTACCTATGGAGCTTAAATCCCAATATGTGATGGCAGATATAGCTTTACCATCGTTGTTTTGAGCTTCTACTTCAACACTGCAGTTGTCTGGGGCTATTGCACAGTAGGAGGGAAAAGAACACGAAGCCTCTGTAGCATTAACAGTGCAACTGCTCTTCCCATAGGAGCTTTAAAGGAAAGGATATTCAACATGAGTTTGGTACAGAAGTTTGAAGGATGCACATCATGTACAGAATAATCACCATTTTATAAAAACATATTTATGTGATTTGTCAGAGATGCTTAGAAAGCTACTCATAAACATGTTTAAATAATTGTCTTTTGACAATACAACTAAAATGTATGTTTCTAGCTGAACTCTTATCATTTGTATATATCGTTTTTAAAAACTCATTAAGATAGATGGCTTATTCATACAGATAACAGATAAAAGGCAGATAGATTAGAGAGATGACAGATAGGGCATAGGTAGATGTGGCAACTTGAGTGAGAATGCCTCCCCATAGGTTGATGAACCATTTGGGAAGGATTAAGAGGTGTGGCCTGTTGAAGGAGATGTATCACAGGGGGTGGGCATCGAGAACCAGTGTATGTGTGTCTCCCCTCCTCTCTTGCCCACCTCTCTCCCTTCTCCCCTTCCCTCTCTTGCTGCTGTACATACGTATCAGGATGTAAAGTTCTCAGCTACGGCTCCAGTGCCGTGACTGTGTGCTTCCCACCATGATGCTAATGGGCTAACTCTCTGAAACTAGAAGAGCTCCAGTTAAATTCTTTCTTTTGTAAGAGTTGCCTTGGTCATGGTGTCTCTTCATAGCAACAGAATACTAAGACAAGAAATAATAGACAGGTCATATATAACAGGTAATGATCAATGATTGATGGTGAAATGATAGACCCTCTCAAGCTGCTATTAACAGGAATCAGGTGAGTGGGTGTCAGAACATGGTCCAGGAATGGATACCTGTGAAGAGAATATTGAGCACTTAAGAGACACTCCAAGGAAACAAGGCAAGAGTCTTGTGACCTAGGTTTCTTCGAAACATAGAATTGTTCTTGGAACGTGTTTTCATGCTCCTCCCAGGCATAGCGGATAAGAGTGGGTTTACTTCAAACTACTTGTTATTGATTACTATTATTATTCAATTAAATATTTAAATTATCCTTCATATACCTGTATGGAAGAACGTGTTTTGCCGCATGTAGTTTGTTCTTGTGATTGATTAAAGCTTGAACTCATGAGACGTTTAGTCACGTGACCTTTCTTAACCCTCAGAGTATAAGTACTCTGATATATTTGTCTGATACTCTGAATTAAGTTGGCTACCACATGAGACTTTAGTCCATTAATCAGCTCCATTCTCCCAGGTGCCTGCCTCTAGAGCAGTGTCAGGTGGGCACAGCCATGGCCTATGTGGCTCTCAGGTTGTAGACATGGAGCAGAACTGACCAGGAGGCTCAGCTTGCAAGTTGTGCTGGAGAAGGAGAGACATTAGACATTTGGATTCTGGGGATCAGAAAGGACCTTGAGGGTTTCTGATGCAAAAAAGTGGCTCCCAGAGTGATGTATCATGGTCATAAGCACAGATATAGGTCTGTATAGGGTGAAATAAATAAAGTCATGTAAACTGAAAGTGTGGCTGTGACCGTTGCTAGGGCTGCAATTAATGTTTGCAGGTATTCAGGTCACAACCCTGGAACTATACCCTTTCTCTTCTTTTCCACCCTTCCAGATGTCTTTGAAGTCTCAACTTAAAAACTACCCACCTCTTCTCTCTTCCTCGGGGCAAGGATTTGTTCTTTTCTTTTCTTCTTTTGTAAATGTAGACTTCCCTTTGAGTGCACACATGTGTGAACCCACAAAGACAGACAGACAGACAGACAGACAGACACAGACAGACACATCCCACCAACATCACCACCACCACCAACATCCTTGTGATAATTGGCTCTACTTGAAATAGACAAAAACAAAAGTCCATCTAACAATAGTATCCAGCCTGAGTTTCTAGAGGAACACAAATGAATAGTTTCATTAGCTTTCTTAGGAAAAAAACATTTAAAACTTGCACATACTAAAACACTTGGCTTATGAATAGAATCATAACTTTTAAATGATAAAAAATTTTATTCAAATGGAAAAATGGTCAAAAGGGATGCTTGAGGTGGTAAGGAAAAGTCAGTGACCACTGAACTGACAAACAGTACCATAGAAATCAGTGGCAGGATGAGGCAAGTCCTCTTAGCTCTAGGCCACAGCCACACTATATCTGGATCCATGAGAAAACAAATAACAATGAAGCAGAGGTATAGCTCCTTCTAGAAAGAAGAGGAGCAAAACCAAATGTGTGAATGAAGACTTTCCCACCATGCTCCTAACTGGAGACCACTCTTAGCCACTCTGGCATCTAATGGCAGATCACCATATGGTCTATAGTCCTCCCTCTTCAGATTCAATCCTGTCAGCATGTTACAAGGAACTGGAATGCCACCCAGCCACTTTACAAATATAGCTGTCACCCACAGGTTGAGAAATGCCATCCTTCCTAAGTAACTTGACTTGGGTGAATCAGAAGCCCCGCTTCCTGCTGAGATCACATAGGAGCACACACACACACACAGTTCCCACAATTACTAAGTCATCCCCCACTGAGAGCACACACATACTTCCCACACTTACTAAGTCATCCTCACGGTGTAGCTGGTATCATTGGTTTCCTTCTCTGGACTCCAAGTGCAAGTCAGATTCCTGTCAAAGTAAAAGATGCAGGAAATGTTCTCTGGCTTAGGTGGTAGACCTGGAGAAAAGTCACAGAATTACAACTTTAGAACACAAGAACCACTGCTAGCACTCCACACTTTAATCAGTGCCTTCCAAATCGCATTTGCTACGTAGAGTAGATTTTCCTGATCCACTGGTTCTGAACCTTCCTAATACTGCAGTCCTTTAATACAGTTCCTTGTATTGACCCCTAGCCATAAGATTATTTTTGTTGGAACTTTGTAACTGTAACTTTGCTACTGCTATGAGTCATAATGTAAATATATGATATGCAGGATATCTGAAGCCACCCTTGTGAAAGGGGTTGCAACCCACAGGTTGAGAACCACTGTCCTGACCAGACTTAGGAGAAGTCTTTTATGTCAGTGACTGCCTTTAAAGAGATGTCTACTTTAAAAAAAAAAAAAAACCAAACAAACAAAAAACCCCAAACATTTTATAGTCCTAATAAAAATAAGCAGGAAGAACCAGGCAGTGGTGGTGCACACTTTTAATCCCAGCACTCAGGAGGCAGAGGCAGGAGGATCTCTGAATTGAAAAGCCAGCCTGGTTTCAGGACATCTTGGGCTACACAGAGAAACCCTGTCTCAAAGGACAAAACAGTAATAAGAACAACAACTACAAAAACTCACTTAGAAGCAAAAGATATTTAAAGTAAACATGAGATGTGTGTGAAGTACTAAGCAAGGCATCAAACGAACCCCTCTGAATAACCGGGTTATAGATACAGATGTAAAAAAATTCAAGTATTTTTTTGGACAATGTTTGCATGTCTGCAGCTGACGTTCCTGGTAGTTCCCTGCAGGACAGGAACAGCACATACTTCTCATCCAGAACAAAAGTCTAGTGCCCTAAGGGGTCCCCAAATAGGAGAAGTTACATATTAATAAACAGTAGTGGGAATGAATTACATTGTCAGAATATGGTCCAAGAATGGCGTTGTGTAAGGAAAGTTCCGAGTACTTATGAAACAACTCCAAGAAAACAGGAATCTTGTGACCTCAGGTCCTTCAAAGCATGGAATGTGTTTTCATGCTCCTCCCAGGTGTAGTGAATGGGACTGAGTTTACTTCAGATCAATCATTTCAACTGGACCCATTTTCATATGTCTCTATGGGAAAACATGTTTGTGACACAATGTGGCTTATCCTTGTGTTTGGACCCTTTACTCAGGTGACCCTTATCAACCTCAGAGTATAAATTGTCTGATGCTCTGAGTAAAGTCAGCTACTGAATGAGGCTTCAACCCACCTCAGTTATTGGCTCCATTCTCTAGGTCCCATGGCCTCTAGAGAGGTGACATTACATCTTAATTTTTCACTGACTTATGTACAATTTGATTTCATCACGAATGTAGTCAACAAACTGTAGAAACAGAATCATTACCTTTGACTTTTAAAACTTATTAATTTTTACATTTTACTTCAGTTGTAGATAGCATGACATATAAAACACAATGTTACAATTTCTAGGTTAAGGTAGTGATTAGATCTGCTTACTATTGGGCATAAATTAACCATTAGATCTTACTATTTAGAACAAGTGTCATAAATTTTTGTTTTTGGAATTTTTATTTCTAATATATAGATTCCTTTGTAATCTTAGAGTGTGTGTTGTTTTGGGTGGTGTTTTTTTATATCAATATATTATTTTTGAGAAGTGGGTTCATCAGCTGTAGCAGGTAACGATGAATTTCTAATACATACACAAATGCAAGAGCTGAGGGCAATTTTATACTAAGGGCAGTGTTCAGCTGATAAACTCCTACTATTATTTTTTGAATGTTTGACTAGGTAATAGTCTTTAAGAGAAGGTATATTTCAGAGAGGAACCAACTTAAGTCACATATTAAATAAAAGCTTTAATGCTTTAAAAGAAGTCCCTATCTGACAAGAAATAGAAAAGGATGGGTTGGAGAGATGGTTCCTGAGATGACCAGCCTCAGATTATTATATAATCTGTGACTGGTTCACCCTTATTAAGCAAGGCTTTAAGGGATTCATTTTAGGAAAGATTCCTGCTATTAAAATGCTTTTCCTGTTATTATTAAACACATATAACAATCATTAAGTAATAGCACGCCCCTTTGGAGCAGATCTCTGCAAATCTCAAAGATGTACTGTCTCGTAGTGATGCTATATAGACAAATAGATGACTTCTTAGTTTTAATGATGATCCTATAAGAATTCCTAAAGTTATATCAGTGATTATTAAGCTCTTTTATAGTGGGACTGCTATTAAGTCTTTTTCTGACAGTCAAAACTACAGTGAGAACTCTGCCAGTCTCCCAAGTGTCACCAGTTAATTGCTCTTAGATAGTAACCAGACATTCTCCTACTCAGAGCACATTCCAAGAGGTTGTAAAACAATTAACCAAAGGTCATAAAAAGGGAAATAATGATTTATTATAGGTGCTAGGGCAGAGGATAAAATATTGACCAGGTTTATCTATACAAAACTTCACTAATAACTTAGTTATGGTTTTAACCCTTCAGTGAACCTGTGGAGCTGTGACAGGTGATGGATGGTTAACCAGATAATTACTTCTGATGAATATGCATGTAAACATTCTCTATTGTAAACTTCTATTTCAATTTATGATTTGACTTTTCATGTGAATTTGTGGTGAAATTTGTAACATGCGATCATGTATTCTGAAAGATGTTTAAGTGCTGAGGACAAAGAGAAGAGTCAGGACTGAGCTGGAGAAGACAGCTGGAGGAGGACTGAGCTGGAAAGGACTGAGCTGGAGAGGACTGAGTGAAGGAGAACTAAGCTAAGAAGAAGTGTGCTCAGGAGAACTGAGCAAAAAAGATCTGGGCTGAGAAGAAATTCAGAGTGGAATAACTTAGAGACTTGGAGAGAGCAGAAGGAGCAGGCAGATTTTTCCTTACCATGGGACAGAACAGGTCATTTCTCAATAGTAACGCAGTTTTAGTCTTATTAAAAGGAACAAGTCTTTTTCGCTCACAAACTTGGGTTTAATTTATTTAGCATTAAAAGGGTAGAAACTATTTCTTTCTCTGTGCAATAAAGATTGGAGCTCATCTTTCGTCCAGAATGAGTGAGTTCTTTCTGCACCGGTGCTTGGTCTTTGCCCTATATGCATATGTAAGTATGGATGTGTATAAGTAAGTAATTGTGAGAATGTATGCATGTGTATGTGTAAGAATGTAATTGTGAGAATTCATGTAAGCTAGGCCCAACTGATTGAATGGAAATGTATAAATGTACATTTATCAATCTATATATGAACTTATATAAGTTTATGCATATTTGCCTATGTAAAAGTTTTTCCTTCTGCAAGTGCTATTCACTTCTCTTGGTTCAATAGAAGTTTATTGCTCCAAACTTCCCCCTAGCTTGACAAGCAAGAGGCATAGGGACAAAAGGGAAAAGGCTCTAGCAATTAATTCTCTACTTTATCTCCTGCTGTTTTAGAATGAGGTGCTAAATGCCAGAGTCTGCAGTTTTTGGCCTCAGAGGAACACAGAAGGTGGGTCAGTTACAGTAGTAGAGCATAGCAACTTAGACATAGATAAGTAAATCAGCTACAGTAACATAGTAATTTAGATTTAGATAAGTAAACTTGTTATTATACAACAACCCTAAATATCTTGTAAGACAAAGTTTTACCCCCATATATTGTAAGACAAAGTCTTACCCTCCACCGATGCTCTTCCTCCTCCACTGCCTCAAGAAGAACCAACACAAGAAAGAAGACTAATGCCAGGGCTGGCCCCTGGCATGGTATAGATACAAACATGATAACCCAATGCTCAGCTAACGCCAACTGACACACAGTGACCAACAGAGGAGAGACTGGGCAATCAATACCAGATGGGCCAGAGAAGACCAGTGGAACATAAGGACCCATTCCTACAGTCTAGTGTTAGACAAATTCTACTCTAATGCTCAGACACCATCAGAAGAAAGAGCAAGAGAATAGCAGGAGTTCTGGAAGTGGAAATTTTTGCTCCAGAAAGACTGAGTTAACCCAAAGATGCTGGAAACCAGAAGAAGAAAGTGAGGTAGGGCTAATAAATAGCCTTTAGGGCTCTTCAACTCCCCCTATTTCTCTATTCCTACCTGACTTTTCTTCCAGTCGACAGGGGACTTTGTTTGATTTAGCTTAATCACTGAAAATAGGGGTGTTCTAGTCCTTGAAATACCTGAGCAATGCTCTCTGTATCTTAACTCTTTCAGAGAGATATTACTGTTTACAGGAAGGCAACAGTAAAGCACTCCAGGATGAGTCACATTCATCCCTTTGTTTAGATTTTGACATTCATGGTTTTTAAAGGACTCAGATACAAAAGTTTATGTATGTCCACATGACAAAGGAGACCCTGAACAGTGACAAATGAGAATGAACGAAAGCTAGATGCTTCCATATTGTCCTTCCTTTGACTGCCTCTCACAAGCTCTACATCTATCCCCACCACTCAGTAGTTCCGTAAGCATTTCTATCTTCACAGCTTCAATACGAAAAACCATGACAAAGACAGTGACTTGCAAGTTTAGATGCATAACAAGACCAAAATGAACTGAACTAGACCTAAGTAATAGCACATGTTACATGGAGATAAGAAGGTGCAGAATTAACACATTCCACAAAGGGTCCACACAACTTAAGACGTCCCTGGGGATCCCTTGGAACAGCAAGCCAAATGTTAACAGCCTGAACATTTCACAAATGTCACAGGGAAAGTATCATAGAGGATGAACTAAGGGTCATTCAAATATTCCCAAGAGAAATAACTCATTTGCTGACTGATTCACTCCTTATCTCTTAAGAGATTAGGAGTGTATTCATATGCGTGTCTGTGTGTTTGCTGCATGCGTTGTGTATAGTGTGTAGCGTATATAATACGGGGCTTGTGAGGATATGGATCCTCAGGTTTCATAGGTAATCCAAGCCTAGACTATGTGGTAAGGTCCAAGCTAGTGAGAAAATTTGTCTTTAAAAATCTCAAAAGTAAGCAGTCAAGGTGGAGGAGCCCTGCAGTTCAGACTGCACCTGGATCTGAACGAACCCAGTCAAATAGCTTCCTGCACCCAAATCTTGTGGGAGGGAGAGCTAGACCTTCAGAGGGGCAGACATGCCTGGGAAACCAGAGGAGACTAAACTCTGCCCACATTTCTGACTCTAGAGGAAAACACCTAGCAACATCAGGGTCCCCTGTGCACAGGGACCCAGAAGAAGGGGCAGGCCCTTGTGGTTGCTGCCCTCAAGGAGAGCTGAAATCTAGCCCTGAAGAGAGACTTCAGGCCCGAGACCAAAGGTAAGACCAACTTTTCTGCTCCAAGTGACCTGCCTGGTAGAATCAGGACACGTGCCCATAGGAACAGCTGAAAGCCAGTGGACAGGAACGACTACCCGCCTGAAAGCAGACCACTCTGTGCCCATAACTGGCTGAAAGAAAACAGGAAAACAGGTCTACAGCACTCCTGACACACAGGCCAATAGGATGGTCAAGCCACTATCAGAAATAGCAGAACAAGGTAACAGCAGAGACAATCTGATGGCAAGAGGCAAGCACAGGAACCCAAGCAACAGAAACCAAGACTACATGGCATCATCGGAGCCCAATTCTCCCACCAAAGAAAACACTGACTATCCAAACATACGAGAAAAGCAAGATCTAGATTTAAAATTACATTTAATCATGATGATGGAGGATTTTAAGAAAGACATAAAGAACTCCCTTAGAGAAATGCAGGAAAACACAAGTAAACAAGTAGAAGCCCTTAGAGAGGAAACACAAAAATCCCTGAAAGAATTACAGAAAAACACAATCAAACAGGTGAAGGAATTGAAAACGGAAATAGAAACAATAAAGAAAGCACAAAGGGAGACAACCCTAGAAATACAAAACCAAAGGAAGAGACAAGGAGTCTTAGATACAAGCATCACCAACAAAATACAAGAGATAGAAAAGAGACTCTCAGGAGCAGAAGATTCCATAGAAATCATCAACACAACTGTCAAAGATAATGTGAAATGGAAAAACCTATTGGCCCAAAACATACAGGAAATCCAGGACACAATGAGAAGACAAACCTAAGGATAATAGGTATAGAAGAGAGGGAAGACTCCCAACTAAAAGGACAAATAAGTATCTTCAACAAAATCATAGAAGTAAACTTCCACAACATAAAGAAAGAGATGCCCATAAACATATAAGAAGCCTACAGAATTCCAAATAGATTGGACCAGAAAAGAAACTCCTCCCATCACATAATAGTCAAAACACCAAATGCACAAAACAAAGAAAGAATATTAAAAGCAGTAAGGGAAAAAGGTCAAGTAACATATAAAGGCAGAATCACACCAGACTTTTCGCCAGAGACTATGAAAGCCAGAAGATCCTGGACAGATGTCATACAGACCCTAAGAGAACACAAATGCCAGCCCAGGTTACTGTATCCAGCAAAACTCTCAATTAACATAGAGGAGAAACCAAGATATTCCATGACAAAACCAAATTTATGCAATATCTTTCTACAAATTCAGCCCTACAAAGGATAATAAACAGTAAAGCCCAACACAAGGAGGCAAGTTACAAAAAAAGCAAGAAACTAATTGTTTTGCAACAAAACAAAGAGAAGACAAGCACACAAACATAATCTCACATCTAAACACGAATATAACAGAAAGCAACAATCACTATTCCTTAATATCTCTCAACATCAATGGACTCAATTCCCCAATAAAAAGACACAGATTAACAAACTGGATATGTAAAGAGGACCCAGCATTTTTCTGCCTACAGGAAACACACCTCAGAAACAAAGACAGACACTACCTCAGAATAAAAGGCTGGAAAACAACTTTCCAAGCAAATGGTTTGAAGAAGCATGCTGAAGTAGCCATTCTAATATCGAAAAAAATTGATTTTCAACCAAAGGCATCAAAAAAAGATAAGGAAGGACACTTCATATTCATCAAAGGAAAAATCCACCAAGATGAACTCTCAATCCTAAATATCTATGCTTCAAATACAAGGGCACCTATATACATAAAAGAAACCTCACTAAAGCTCAAAGCACACATTGGACCTCACACAATAGCAGTAGGAGATTTCAACACCCCACTGTCATCAATGGACAGATCATGGAAACAGAAATTAAACAGAGACATAGACTAACAGAAGTTATGTACCAAATGGACTTAACAGATATTTATAGAACATTCTATCCTAAAACAAAAGGATATACCTTCTTCTCACCACCTCATGGTACTTTCTCCAAAATTGACCATATAATTGGTCACAAAACAGGCCTCAACAGATACAGAAAGATAGAAATAATCCCATGTGTCCTATCAGACCACTAAAGACCTATAAGACCTGCTAAAGCTTGTCTTCAATAACAATAAGGGAAGAACACTGACATATACATGGAAGTTGAACAATGCTTTTTACTCAATGATAACCTGGTCAAGGAAGAAATAAAGAAAGAAATTAAAGACTTCTTATAATTTAATGAAAATGAAGGTACAACATACCCAAACATATGGGACACAATGAAAGCTGTGCAAAGAGGAAAACTCAGAGCTCTGAGTGACTGCAGAAAGAAACAAGAAAGAGCATATATCAGCAGCTTGACAGCACACCTAAAAGCTCTAGAACAAAAAGAAGCAAACACAACCAGGAGGAGTAGAAGGCAGGAAATAATCAAACTCACAGCTGAAATCAACCAAGTAGAAACAAAAAGGATTAAGCAAAGAATCAACAGAACCAAAAGCTGGTTCTTTGAGAAAAATCAACAAGATAGATAAACCCTTAGCCAGACTAACCAGAGGACACAGAGAGTGTGTCCAAATCAACAAAATCAGAAATGAAAAGGGAGATAATACAACAGAATCAGAGGAAATTCAAAAAATCATCAGATCCTACTACAAAGGCCTATATTCAACAAACCTTGAAAATCTGAAGGAAATGGACAATTTCCTAGGCAGATACAAGGTACCAAAGTTAAATCAGAAACAGATAAACCATTTAAACAACCCCATAACTCCTAAAGAAATAGAAGCACTCATTAAAAGTCTCCCAACCAAAAAGAGCCCACGTCCAGATGGGTTAAGTGCAGAATTCTATCAGAACTTCAAAAAGACCTCATACCAATACTATCCAAACTATTCCACAAAATTGAAACAGACAGAGCGCTACCGAATTCCTTCTATGAAGCCACAATTACTCTTATACCTAAACCACACAAAGACCCAACAAAGAAAGAGAATGTCAGACCAATTTCCCTTATGAATATTGATGCAAAAATACTCAATAAAATTCTTGCAAACCGAATCCAAGAGCACATCAAAACAATCATCCATCATGAAGTACGCTTCATCCCAGGTATGCAGGGATGGTTTAATATACAGAAAACCATCAATGTAATCTACTATAATAACAAACTGAAAGATAAAAACCACACAATCATTTCATTAGATGCTAAGAAAGCATTTGACAAAATTCAACATCCCTTCATGATAAAAGTCCTGGTAAGAACAGGAATTCAAGGCCCATACCTAAACATAGTAAAAGTCATATACAGCAAACCAGTAGCTAACATTAAACTAAATGGAGAGAAATTTGAAGCAATCCTACTAAATCAGGGATTAGACAAGGCTGCCTACTCTCTCCCTAATTATTCAATATAGTTCTCAAAGTCCTAGCCAGAGCAATCAGACAACAAAAGGTAATCAAAGGGATACAGATTGGAAAGGAAGAAGTCAAAATATCACCATTTGCAGATGATATGATTGTATATTTAAGTGACCCCAAAAGTTCCACCAGAGAATTACTAAACCTGATAAACACCTTCAGCAAAGTGGCTGGGTATAAAATGAACTCAAATAAATCAGTAGCCTTCCTCTACACAAAAGAGAAAAAAGCTGAGAAAGAAATTAGGGAAATGACATCTTTCATAATAGTCCCAAATAATATAAAATACCTTGGTGTGACTTTAACCAAGCAAGTGAAAGATCTGTATGATAAGAACTTCAAGTCTCTGAAAAAAAAGAAATTGAAGATCTCAGAAGATGAAAAGATCTCCCATGCTCATGGATTGGCAAGATTAATATAGTAAAAATGGCCATTTTACCAAAAGCGGTCTACAGATTCAATGCAATCCCCATCAAATTTCCAACCCAATTCATCATAGAGTTAGAAAGAACAATTTGCAAATTCATCTGGAATAACAAAAAACTCAGGATAGCTAAAACTATCCTCAACAATAAAAGGACTTCTGGGGGAATCACTATCCCTGCACTCAAGCAGTATTACGGAGCAATAGTGATAAAAACTGTATGGTATTGGTACAGAGACAGACAGATAGACCAGGGGAATAGAATTGAAGACTCACAAATGAACCCACACACCTATGGTCACTTGATTTTTGACAAAGGAGTCAAAACCATCCAATGGAAAAGAGAGAGTATTTTCAACAAATGGTCCTGGTTCAACTGGAGGTCAGCATGTAGAAGAATGCAGATCACCCTGTACAAAGCTTAAAGGACCTCCACATCAAACCAGATATACTCAAACTAATAGAAGAAAAAGTGGGGAAGAATCTTGAACATATGGGCATTGGAGAAAATTTCCTGAACAAAACACCAATGGCTTATGCTCTAAGATCAAGAATCGACAAATGGGATCTCATAAAACTACAAAGCTGCTGGAAGGCAAAAGACACTGTTGTTAGGACAAAATGGCAACCAACACATTGGGAAAAGATCTTTACCAATCCTGCAACTAATAGAGGGTTTATATCCAAAATATACAAGAACTCACGAAGTTAGAGTGCAGGGAGACAAATAACCCTATTAAAAAATGGGGTTCAGAGCTAAACAAACAATTCACAGCTGAAGAATATCACATGGCTGAGAAACACCTAAAGAAATGTTTAACACCCTTAGTCATAAGGGAAATGCAAATCAAAACAACCCTGAGATTTCACCTCACACCAGTCAGAATGGCTAAGATCAAAAACTCAGGTGACAGCAGATGCTGGCGAGGATGTGGAGAAAGAGGAAGACTCCTCCATTGTTGGTTGGATTGCAGACTGGTACAACCATTCTGGAAATCAGTCTGGAGGTTCCTCAGAAAATTGGACATTGCACTACCTGAAGATCCAGCTATACCTCTCTTGGGCATATACCCAAAAGATGCCCCAACATATAAAAAAGACACGTGCTCCACTATGTTCATAGCAGCCTTATTTATAATAGCCAGAAGCTGAAAAGAACCCAGATGCCCTTCAACAGAGGAATGGATATAGAAAATGTGGTACATTTACACAATGGAATACTACTCAGCTATCAAAAACAATGACTTTATGAAATTCAGAGGCAAATGGATGGAACTGGAAAATATCATCCTGAGTGAGGTAACCCAATCACAGAAAACCACGCATGGTATGCACTCATTGATAAGTGGATATTAACCCAAATGCTGGAATTACCCTAGATGCACAGAACACATGAAACTCAAGAAGGATGACCAAAATGCGAACGCTTCACTCCTTCTTTAAAAGGGGAACAAGAATACCCTTCACAGGGAATAGGGAGGCAAAGTTTAGAACAGAGACTGAAGGAACACCCATTCAGAGCCTGCCCCACATGTGGCCCATACATATACAGCCACCAAACTAGATAAGATAGATGAAGCAAAGAAGTGCAGGCCGACAGGAACCAGATGTAGATCTCTCCTGAGAGACACAGCCAGAATACAGCAAATATGTAGGCGAATGCCATCATTAAACCACTGAACTGAGAACAGGACCCCCATTGAAGGAATCTTAGAAAGAACTGAAAGAGCTTGAAGGAGCTTGAGACCCCATATGAACAACAATGCCAACCAATCAGAGCTTCCAGGGACTAAGCTACTACCCAAAGACTATACATGGACTGACCCTGGACTCTGACCTCATAGGTAGCAATGAATAACCTAGTAAGGGCACCAGTGGATGGGGAAGCCCTGGGTCCTGCTAAGACTGAACCCCCAGTGAACGGGATTGTTGAGAGGAGAGCGGTAATGGGAGGAGTGTGTGGAGGGGAACACCCATAGAGAAGGGGATGGGGAGGGGTTAAGGGGATGTTGGCCTGGAAACCTGGAAAGGGAATAACATTTGAAATGTAAATAAGAAATACCCAATTTAATAAAGATGGGAAAAAAGTCTCAAAAGTGGACGGTGACTGGTGACAAAGATTTCCTCTCATGCACTCCACACAGACACACAGTTCCACAGACAGACAGACAGACAGACAGACACGTTCTCTCTCTCTCTCTCTCTCTCTCTCTCTCTCTCTCTCTCTCTCTTTCTCTCTCTCTCTCTCTCTCTCTCTCTCTCTCTCCATGGAATAATAGAGACAAAGAAAGATAAATATTACACAGTCTCATTTGTGTTCCTTCAAAAGCTGACCGCACAGAAGAAGGTACTGGAGGTGTGCGTGGTTGGAGGTGAGGAAGTATAGAAAGACACTGGTGAAAGGATACATACTAATAGCTAAAATGCAAGTTCCTCTTAAATGCCAGCGACGTACAAGTGTATAGGGCCAGACAAGAAAAGAGATTAGTAGTTGACCAGGGGACAGGGAGGGGAGAGAAAAGGAAAATAGAAGAATGCAAATTGATCCATTCTTATAGCCCTTTACCAATCCTATATCTAATAGAGGGCTAATATCCAATATATACAAAGAACTCAAGAATAACTTAAGACTCCAGAGAAGGGGCTAGAGAGATGGCGCAGTGGTTAAGAGTGCTGACTGCTCTTCCAGATGGACCCTAGTTCAATTCCCAGCACCCACATGGCCGCTTACAACCATCTGTAACTCCCAGATCTGACAACCTCACACAGACATACATGCAAGCAAAGACATAGCAATGTGCATAAAATAGAAATAAATAAATTATTTAAAAACAGACTCCAGAGACCCTACTAAAAAATGGGGCACGGAGATAAACAGAGAATTCTCAGGTGAGGAAATTCGAATGGCAGAGAAGCACCTAAAGAAATGTTTAACACCCTTAGTCATCAGAGAAATGCAAATCAAATGACCCTAAGATTCCACCTCACACCAGTCAGAATGACTAAGATCAAGAACTCAGTTGAGAGCAGATGCTGGCGAGGATGTAGAGAAAGAGGAACACTCCTTCACTGTTGGTGGGATTGCAAGCTGTACAAACACTCTGAAAATCAATCAGAAAATTGTATATAGTACTACCTGAGGTTCCAGCTATACCACTCCTGGGCATATACCTAAAAGATGCTCCAACATGTAGTAAGGACACATGCTCCACTATATTCATAGCAGCCATATTTGTAATAGCCAGAAACTGGAAACAACCCAGATGTCCCTCGATAGAGGAATAGATACAGAAAATGTGGTACATTTACACATTGGAGTACTACACAGCTATTAAAAACAATGACTTCATGAAATTTGCAGGCAAATGGATAGATCTAGAAAATATCATCCTGAGTGAGGTAACTCAGTCACAAGAGAACACACATGGCATGCACACATTGATAAGTGGATATTAGGCAAAGAGATTGGAGTATCCATGATTCAACTCATAGACCTCAAGAGGAAGGAAGACCAAAGAGTGGATGCTTCAGTCTTACTTAGAAGAGGGAACAAAATAAACAAGGGAAGTAGAGGGTGGGAGGAACTTGGGAGGAAGAGAGGACGGGGAGGGGGAAGGGGGCAGAATAAGGTATGGAGGAGATGGGGAGATGTACAGAGAGTCAGGAATTTGAACAGAGGTGTGTAGCAATGGGGATGGGGAACTGGGGGTAGCAACCAGAAATTCCCAGATGCTAGGAAAGCAGGAGCTCCGAGGACCCCATGGGGGTGACATTAGCAGAAATACCCCCCAAAGGGGAGGGAGAACCTGTTGAGACCATATCCACCCACCCATCTCCAAAATTTTTACCCAGAATTGCTCCTGTCTAAAGGACATACAGGGACAAAGAGTGGAGCAGAGACTGAAGGAAAGGCCACCCAGAGACAGCCCCACCTGAGGATCCATCCCATATACAGACACCAAACCCAGACACTATTGCTGATGCCAAGAACTGCACGCTGACAGGAGTCTGATATGGATGTCTCCTGAGAGGCTTTGCCAGATCCTGACCAATACAGATACAGATACTCAAAGACAACCATTGGACTGATCCCAGAGCCCCAATGGAGGAGTTAGGGGAAGGACTGAGGAGCTGAAGAGGTCTTATCTGGCATTAATGAGAGGGGAGGCCCTTGGTCCTGTGAAGGCTTGATGCCCCAGTGTAGAGTAATGCTGGGGCAGTGAGATGGGAGTGGGTGGGTAGGTGGGGGAGCACCCTCATAGAAGCAGGTGAAGGGGGGATTGGGTAGGAGGTTTGCAGAGGGGAAACCAGGAAAGGGGATTACATTTGAAATGTAAATAAATAAAATATCCAATTAAAAAAATGAAGCATGGAAAAAATAAATGAAAGGAAAATGGTTGTTAATGGCTATAGTTTCATTTTTTGTATAAAGAAAACGTTCTAAAACTGACTGTAGGCTGTTTTAAAGGTTTATATTTATGTGTACCTGTGTTGGGCAAGTACACGTAAGTACTAGTCCCTGCAGTGGGGGGGGGGGGCAGAGCAGGACCTGTGCTCCCCTGGAGCTGTGGTCCTGGTCATTGTAAGCTGCTAGGAACTAAACTATGGTCCTCTGCAAGAGCAGCAGGCATTCTTGACTCCTGAGCCTTTCTAGCCCTAACACTGGATATAGGTCACACTACATAGGTCACCCTCTAGAGGTCACCCTACTGAACAAACCAAGAGCCTCTGGATCTTACTGTTTTCAACACAGCTGTCAGATATGTGAATTTTACTCCATTAAAGCCAGCTTTCAAAGCAGCAGCTTTGGTGAGCATGTATTAAAACCCAAAAGCAGAGGGAATCACATAGGTAGTTTCCAGAAATAAAAATGACACCCGGGGCTGGGGATTTAGCTCAGTGGTAGAGCGCTTACCTAGGAAGCGCAAGGCCCTGGGTTCGGTCCCCAGCTCCGAAAAAAAAGAACCAAAAAAAAAAAAAAATGACACCAGGTGTCAGGAGAGAAAAAATGGCTCCAAAAGTTATTTTCTACTCATCCAGGGCTGTTCGCATGGGCTACCTTCGTTCAGAGCTTGTTGCTTGTCATACACAGACATTAGACATGGGTAATTAGACAGAAAGGATTAAATGTTCTTCAGTATCGGTACTTCTTCCTGAACACAGGCAGACTTTACCTCCTTGGCACTTTAAGATTGGAAATGGCCATGGGGCTAGCCTCGACCATTTGACATGCAAGAAATAATTGCTGGTAAACTCCTTGCCTTTCATTATTTAGCCCACAGTGATTTTTTATCTTAATTTTTCAACATAGATTGTGATAAACTAAGTTGCTTTTAGGTTGACATGATTTAGGTATGACGAACCCTTTGACATTGGCACAAGAAACTGTCATGTACTAATTTCATTCTTGAGAACCACATCATTGAGTTACAAAAAAAAAAGGAAAACCTATTTCTTTTTTTTCTTTCTTCTTTTTCTTCTTCTTTTTTCTTTTATTCGGAGCTGGGGACCGAACCCAGGACCTTGTGCTTGCTAGGCAAGCTCTCTACCACTGAGCTAAATCCCTAACCCCAGGAAAACCTATTTCATAAAGTAAGTTTACGGTTTTATGCTGGGCAATGCTTATAGCTATCCTTGGGCTGTCTACCCCTTTGACTCTGTGGCATGATGTTAGGATCTGGAAATGTGTTGGGTCTCTCATAGCTGTCTTGAAACGCATGCAGTCTGTGGACCAGATAGATGTTGGACATATCTGAATGCGCTTGATCTTTATGAGGTCATTGCTTCCTTTAAGAATGTGACAGAACATCTCTCCAAATTTACATATGTAAAAGTATTTCTATTGTCAGCACACAATGCAAGCTTGTGCCCATGCATGGGCACCCACGTACATTAAAACTGGCTTGGATTCTGTTGTTCATCTGTGGATGTTCAGAATCACTTTGTTCCAGAGTTAAAAATTCTTCTCCAAAAACGTCTGAACTACATGATCCATGAAAGGCTAACCTACCTGCTAGGCTGAATTTGCAGAGTAGAGGGAGTAGCCACAGTGCCAAGATCCACATTGTCCCAGAATTCACACCTAGAGGCTGGAGAGAGATTTCAAAATGCCATCAGTCAAGTGAGAGGCTGCTTCCTGTCTCTCTTTAACAATACTACTCCATTGACAGATTCTAGGTATTTGGGCAGGAAGGAGCTTCATTTCCTCCCCATCCCACCCCATCCCATCCCACCGCATCCATGCCACCCCATCCCAATGACTGTCCATCACAACACAGATCTTTTCTATTACATCCACCCTGTACCCATTTTAAAGATGTGTACTGGCAATGGGTTTCTCTTTTGTTCACAGTCCACACCACTTACAATGCATACTCTAAGCAAACTACCACCAAGAGCAGAGCTGCAGCAGGCAGAAGGTACTACACATCTGTACAGATCTGAGACCAGACTACAGCCTTTGCCTCAGTTACTGAGCCCTGGGCCAAATTGAATAACCCAGGCTTCCCAGAAATGCTGCCCTATTTCATGTCTCCAAACTGTTTGCCTACCAAGGCTCCTTCCCATTATAAAATTATGATACATGATATTTTGGTTTCTTACCTAGTTCTTGGCTCATAACTCCTTCCCCAAGGCAGGCCATAGAAACTGAAGTTTGTCTTTCTTGAGATGTCATAGAAACTGTATCAGAAATTCCAATTTTCCCTACCTTTTTTTCTTTATGTTCTCTTCTTCCCTCCCTCTCTTCCTCCCTCCCTCCCTCTCTTCCTTTCTTGCTTTCTTTCTTGAGACAGGCTCTCACACTGTAACTAGGGTTAGTTTTGCTAAGAGCTTTATGTGTCCAAGGCTGACATTGAACTCACAGTAGCAATCCTCCTGCCTCAGCCACTGTAAGTGCTGAGTTACCATACCAGCTTCTCCCGCCTTTCTATCTTGCTACTAGGCAGGACCCTACCTGTCCTTCTGCAGTCATAAAACTCTTGTCACTGCAGAGGGAGCCCACTCCATTTCCTAGAGGAAGGAAGTCTTTACACTCAGACTTGCTAGATTTCCCCACCTAATGGGATAGCAATTAATTTCCTATATAAAGGGGAAAACACAAAGGACATGGCCCCAGGAGCTCTCAGACAGATGAACATGCAGAGACTTCTGGAGGCTTTAGGAGCTCCACACTTCTACCCCACACCTTCTTCTATGCATCTCTTTATCTGTATATTTTCTATAGTATTTCAATAAATAACCCAATACACCTGCTCCTCTGAGTTCAGCGAGTTGTTCAAGCAAATTGGCCAAACCCAAAGAGGAAGCTGTAATAATGTAATGTAATGGTTTATAGTCAGTTGATCAAAGGCACAAATAAAACCACCCAAGGCTTGGAACTAGCAGATGCATTTACAGGGAGCCAGTCTTAGGGTTTGTACCTCCAACTGGGGGCTGTGATGTTATGTCTGGGAATGTGGTATCAGAGCTGAATTGGGTTAGAGGACGTCTCTCTGGCATCGGGTGCTACAGAATCAATTGTTTGCTGTGTGAGAAATCCCTGCCCATCTGCTATTAGACGTTTCTGTGATGACGATGACTGTGGCGTAACAGAAAAAGAGATCATGACATTTTGTTTTGCCTACCACATCCTTATTCCCAGCAAATTAATCACTTTCCTAGACTCATTTCAAGGCCAATCTATGCCAAGATGCCCTCCCTGAACACCCACAGAGCATTCCTTTGAACCTCGTCCACAGAGTTGCCCGAATGGTGCTTAGCAACATACCTTCTGCCTTCCCCTCACTCCGGTAGCTTTGCGAGACTGAAGCCTATTCAGTGCCGCGCTGCTACATGGTAGATATGGTTATGTAGTACCGCTTATGTAGCATAGCCGTTAATAAGGAATAAAATTAATGCCAGCTCTGGGCTAGGAGAACCTAAAGACTAGGCAAACGTAAAGACAACTCATCGTAGGAAGAAATAAACGCTGTGTTTTCCTGTGACAGATTGTGGGATGTGGGCAAGGGGAGGCTTTTAGATAAGACAAGCAGTGCAAATTTCAGGAGAAAGCTACAGGGATAGAAGTCTCTTATGTATAAGCAACCAAAGTACCCACCAGATGAAAATACGTAAACAAAGCAGCATGAGACGAGGATCTCCAGAAATAGAAATGGTCAAGAGTGGTGAGCGCGCCTGTAACCCAGCATTCAGGAGGCTGGGGCCTAAGGTCAACTGTGACCTCAACAACATCCTAACCCATCACAGCAAGTTTATGCGCGGTTTAAGCAGCAAACAAGCTCCATTCACAAAGCTGAGTAATGAAAACGTCCTCAGTGAAGGGCCGGATGACTGGTTGGAGAACAGCAATGGTTATGCCTAATGTTTCTCTGGGGAACCAACGTCTTTGCTCAGGATGCAGCCTCTTGGATATAAATGAGCATCAGACATCAAGGGAAATCTTTGTTTTCTCAAGGAAGAATAAATATGTCTTTAAATTTTTTATCATGTGGACCAGCAAGATGGCTTAGTGGGTAAAGAAAGACATCTGGTGCCAAGTGTGACAACTCAAGTTCAATCCCCAGGTTCTACATCATGGAAGAAATTAACTACTGCAAGTTGTTCTCTGACTTCCACAGGTGCACATACAGGTGTGTGTGTGTGTGTGTGTGTGTGTGTGTGTGTGTGTGCGTGCACACACACACACATAAAATTAAAGTTCTTTATCAAGATAAAAACAAAAAACTCAAAAAGAGGCAAAAAATGTAATCATTACATAATAATGCAATGTTTCTCATTGTTAGAAATTTATTAATTTATTAATCTGTTTCTAGTTTTAGGATTAAAAACATGTCTTTTTGTCTTTGTTCCCACTTACATGCTCAAAAGCATTGTTGGAGTTGGAGGGAGGGCCAGATATGGACATTCTATAAAAACAGATGCTACCAGCCCAATAATTGAACCAATATCTATAAAAAGCTAAAACTGTTGACAATAAGTTATTTTCCATGCTTAAATCTATGGCTATTTCACGTTAAATAAAATTTTAACATATGGTATTTGAAATTAATACTGATTCTCACTTTATTCCTTTATTATGAGAACACTTACCTGTTATCTGCGAGAGTCTAAAATGAAGCTTTAAACAGTTCCCAGCACCAGCCCACCTGGAAGCGAGGCTAGAGAAGTCACAGTTGAGGAGAGTGACTTTCTAGAAACTGAGACAGCAGCAGCTGGATTCCTTGGATTCATTCAGCACTGGGAACAGAAGAGCCCAGCTCTGACTTCCAAGAGCTGGATTGTGGCTTCTTAATAAGGGACAAAGACAGAGAGGGCAGCCAGAGTAGTTTTTTTTTTTCAAGCTACCAATGAGTGAGCTGCTATTTACTGATGACTATCATGCTGTAATTCCTCCAGAGAGTTTGAGTCCAAAGTGAGTAAAAGTCTTGGGTCTCCTTGGAGAGTCAGAGAATGAACCATGACCTTAAATATTCCTTGGTGATCATAATTGTGCAGGGAAGACACAGAGCAACTAAGAAGAAATATAAAGTAATGACTGTAGAGACCCAACCACGCCTTCAGGACAGGGACCCTTACTCTATTGTTTGTTTGTCCTCTGGGGATTTTTTTCAATGAGAAACCTTGTCTCAAGGGAGAGATAGATGATGATAGAATAGGATGCCAAGGGACCTTCACATGCTCTCCTGGGCAGGAACGCTTAGACACACACACACACACACACACACACACACACACACACACACACACACAGTGGTGAGGAGAGAGAGTCAGAGAGACAGAGACAGAGACAGACAGAGAGACGGAGACAGGCAGAGAGCAGTTTGTTTTTATCCAGGACTATTTATTGGGGGAAATTACAAAATGTTCTGTCACCAGAGTAATAGATTCTAATAGGGCAGCCACAAGATGACACCACAGCCTTGGGGAAAATACTTCAAAACCAAGTCTCCTTTCCAGGTTGCTCAGAATCAGAAGGTTTTCTCTGATTACAGATTTGGCAGAAGGGGAAGCCTAGGGCAAGGGATCTGGGACTTCTTGTCTTAAACAATCCATCCCTCACGGGTCTCTTAGAGGCTTAAGTGAGGTGAACATCATAGGAAAATGACGAAGATTCCACTGTGCTCCCAGAGAGAACCATCAACGTTTCCAGATCCTGGGTCAACAACCTTCACTTTGAAATGGAGCAGCTTGGTATTAACTGGTCTTTGGAGAAAGAGCCCTTCCCAGAAACTGGCATTCTCACTCACAGGAAACGCATTTGAACAAAGTATAGGGCAGACAACTAGAGTTTCCCAGCGGTACCATGGATGTGTCATGGTGGACCCTTAGCATCTTCAGCAATGCCATGACTCCCGTTCAAACTCACTGACTACACCACCAAGGACATAACCCTGTGGCAGCCACCATCAGGGATGAGGAAACAACCCGAACAATTACTGCTGGCTTTAAGCAAAGGCCGGGATGAAGTGAGAGAGGAGAAGTGGGAGAGTCTCCTGCCTGCTGTCTCTGCCTCCCTACATCCCATCACATGCCACAAGTGAAGGACCATGAGGGGCAGCTGTTCTCCTCCCTAGCAACCCTCCATTCCACACGACACTTTTGGCACTTCAAATCTCACTCAAGGTTGGCTCTGAGATGCCGAACTTTGTCCATTTGTACTTTCTTCCATTCAGTTAATTGTTCACAACCCATGCAACCATTGCCAGCTGACAATACTCTACTGTGTAGAGTAAAACTATCAACCACGTCATATTAATTTGTGAGAAATTCTGAGGGACTGAGTGTTTTAGTCAGGGTTTCTATTCCTGCACAAAAAACATCATGACCAAGAAGCAAGTTGGAGAGGAAAGGGGTTTATTCAGCTTTCACTTCCACATTGTTCATCACCAAAGGAAGTCAGGACTGGAACTCACACAGGGCAGGAACTTGGAGGCAGGAGCTGATGCAGATGCCATAAAGGTATGCTGCTTACTGGTTTGCTTCCCCTGGTTTGCTCCGCTTGTTTTCTTACGGAACCAAGAGCCACCAGCTCAGGAATGGCCCCACCCACAATGGGCTGGGCCTCCCCCATTGATCACTAATTGAGAAAATGCCTTACAGCTGGATCTCATGGAGGCATTTCCTCAAGGGAGGCTCCTTTCTCTGTGATAACTCCAGCTTGTGTCAAGTTGACCCACAAAACCAGCCAGCACACTGAGTGAAGCTGAGTAACTTGCTTGATGGCTTCATCACCCCCCGAACCCCCACAGTGTGAAGTCTCAACCTTCATGGTCACTCACACTTGTTTTCTTGACCTTTAAGAGCATCGGGCTGCCCAACCCAGTAGGGTTGACTACAGTACTGAGTACAGTACCTCAGAATTCCTCACAGGCTCTGGTGTATCCTTCTTTTTTCTTCTTTTGCTTAAAGAAAAACTGTCCCCTGTTCCCATAACTTTGTTGCTGTGTGATAGGTTCAATGTGCGCACGAGTGAGCATGTATGTAGAGGCCAACACTCAACAGATGAGTCCACCTTTTTAAAAAATTATGTTTGAATATTTTGCCCACATCTACGTCTATATACACACTTGATACCTGCAGAGGCTACAAATGGGTAGCCAGATGGCTTGGGACTGGAGTTACAAACAGCTGTGAACCACCATGTGGGTTCTGGGAACAGGAACAAAACAACAAAAAACCTGTCGTCTTGAAGAGCAGCCAATGCTATACCCTCTCTCTATCCCATCCGCGTCTGTCACTGTTGCAGTGCTCAACGATTCAGATAGACTGCCTGGGCAGAGTCCCAGGATCTTCCTGTCCCTGCCTCCCCCGTGCTGGGATTACAGCTGTGTACTGTTGTGCCCAGATTTTCTATATGGGCTCTAGGGAATTGAACTCAGGTCCTTGTGCCTGTGTGGCAAGCACTGTACCATCTAAGCCATCTTTCTAGTTCCCCCTCCTTCTCTTAATTGCTGATTTGGATCCTGAAATAATAATAATGGTCTTATCTTTCAACAGCACTTACACAGGTATTTTTACCTGGGTCTTTGAAGTAAATAGGCTAGTTATGTCTGTTTCATAATTACTTAAATATTTAAAACCATGTAAAGTATATTGTATCTATTATATTTTAGGTTACGTTATATGAAATTTCTACTTTCATAAGTCAAGCTCAGTCAAATATTGGCAATTTAAACTTAATAATGGTCTCCTTACTTTTCATATGAGGGTGTGGAATGATTTCCAGGATAAAAGTGAGAGACGTCAGATATCTGCATTTCAGTCTCAGAGTCAGTGAGCCCACTTGGGTAATGAGCTGCTTCCAAGGAAGAATGTTCTAAATGGCCAGCAGCAAGCCTGGCAAGGACACAACCACGTTGTAACACTAAGAACCTACTGGGTGCTGATTACATTATACCAATTGTGCCCTTGCCTCCAAGTCCCTGTAGAGCTGGTCTTACCACCACTTTACAGATAAGCAAACTGAACATCAGAGGTAGTCGGTAAACATTTCAAAAATAACAGTTTGCGAGGGACAGAAACAAACCCAAGCTCCCTAGTACCGGTTCTCAACTACAGCGATAGGGTAGTGCTCACCTACAACTTTAAGGTAGCTCTCCGCGACTGACTCTCCCTCCTCTCTCCTGTTTTAAAACTCTACTACCCACGAGGATTTCGCTCCAATTCACCCTGCTCTGGTTTTCTCTAGTCTATACTTTAAAATCTATTTTTGTTCAGAGAATTCCTCCACCTTCTCACTCTCGATTCCCAAGATTCCTCACTGTAACTTTTTAAAAACATGACTTGCCAAAAGAGTATACTATAACTATCAAAGGAATAGCCCATATGATGGGGTTCTGACCCATAATTTCAGCAAGCAAACACACATAGTAGGAAAAAGAGAATCTGATTATCAACGAATGAGTCCTCACACTCACCTTCATGATTAGGTGGTACCCCATAGTGTCCCTCTGGTTCAAAGGATCCTGGCAGAAACCAATGCTATGCACAGGCCAAGATGTACCAGGTGATAGGCATTTTATCCTGGGGAGATGTGTGCTTCCTGTGCTTATTTGAGGGCTTTCCCTTGAATTTTAAATCCAGCCCAACCCAGGGTAGCACTTACCCACTTATGTTGAGAAATGAGTTGCATTTACTGTAACTGCACAATTAAATAAATAATCACCTGCTTCTGTTACGCCACTCAACTTTAAAGGAGTATCATCTGAGAGGCCATAAACAATTCAAGGAAATTACTCAATTTTCAAGTTTATATTCGAGAACTCCTGACAAATGTGGTAATGGATATGAAGTGTTGGGAGTATCCTCAACTCCAGACAAAGAAATATACAACCACGACATTCTATGTAATCCAGGAAGGGGCCAGGGGAGATACAGTGGCTAACTCTGAAAACAGGTTTATAATTTTTATTTCTATTTATAAACCCAGCTTAGTTACCAACACGAATGCTGAAAACTAATAGTTTATGAATCCCTTGCTATGTGTTAGGGTTAGTACTAATAACTTTAAGTTTCTCACTTGATCTTCATAATGACTCTGTGAAATTGACAGTATCCCTACTGCATGGGTAAAGAAATTGAATTCAAAACCGTTGAGAAAGTATATAAAATGTGGGGCTGTTCTGGTTAGTTTAAGTCAACTTGACACAAGCTCATCTGAGAAGAGGGAATTTCAATTGAGAAAATGCTTCTGTAAGATCTGGATGCAGGCAAACCTTTAGGGCATTTTCTTAGTTAGTGATCGATGGGGAAGGCCTAGCCTATTATGGGCAGTGCCATCCTGGAGCAGTGGTCCCAGATTCTATTAGAAAGCAGGCTGGGCAAGCTATAAGGAGCAATCCAGTAAGCAGCACCCCTTCATGGTCACTCTATCTGCCTGTGACTCAGGATATGTAAAACAAATAAACCCTTTCTTCCATAAGTTGCTTTCGGTCACCATATTTAATACAGCAATAGAAAAGTAACTAATCTAGGATCCTAGAACTAACCTAAGGCCACCTAAGGTTGTTTCCTATACACCAAGATCAAATTAGATGATTTGAGGGATTCCTTTATATACCACACCCTTGCAAGCTTTTGTTACTGGCTGATGAAATCATCAACACAGAAAAATAATAAGACCAGAGGTTGTGGTACAACAGGAAAGAAACCCAGCCTAAGTTTTAAGATGATATGTTTGCTACATTGATGTTCATTTACTTTAAATCCACTCCCCACATCCTTTAGGCAATCTACTATGTAGAAGAAATGAGCAGAAACAGAGAAACAGACCTAGTTGTTTACATAGTAAACATAAATATAAAATATTTAAAGTGTTGTTATAGTGCACTACATAGGAAAACTAAATAGCAGAAAATACAAAGTACTTCTTTATACAATCAATACTTACGTATACAATGGCTATTTGAAGGCATGCTCCTTCACTCTCTCAGGAAACTATAGAATGAAAAACAATAGAAATGGCAAGGAAAAGAGGAGGGACAAATAACACTAAGGAAAAGCTTCAAGGAATAATATTATATTTATCTAAAATTATACATAACAAATAAATACACACATATAAATGAAATTCTATCACTTGGACTGACATTGCTCCTTATAAGAGCAATATATGAATAACCCCACAGCACCAGTTATGAGAAACCTCTGTACATGGGCTTTGTTACTTTGTGGGCTCTTCTTTTTCCCATCCTTTATCTCTCTGTGCATCACCCCCAATCACTAGATAGGAAAGAAAGAAGGAGGGAGGGAGGGAGGAAGGGAGACAGAGAGAGAGAGGAGGAGGAGGAAGAAGAGGAGGAGGAGGAGGAGGAGGAGGAGGAGAAGAAGAAGAAGAAGAAGAAGAAGAAGAAGAAGAGGAGGAGGAGGAGGAGGAGGAGGAGGAGGAGGAGGAGGAAGAGGAGGAGGAGGAGAAGAAGAAGAAGAAGAAGAAGAGGAGGAGGAGGAGGAGGAAGAGGAGGAGGAGGAGAAGGAGGAGGAGGAGGAGAAGGAGGAGGAGGAGGAGAAGAAGAAGAAGAGGAGGAAGAGGAGGAGGAGGAGGAGGAGGAGGAGGAGGATGAGAGAGGAGAGAGGAGAGAGGAGAGGGAGAGAGAGAGAGAGCCCTGAATCTAGTTTCTTTTCTTTTGCTTCTTCTTTGAGCATGACTACTAAGAAACCACAGCTCTCCTTGAATGCTCAACCACCACCAACTCCTGCCTATCTGTGCCCTGGCATTTATATACCCTCTGAAAGTCCCCAGAACTCCAAATGTCACACAAAGAAACTATCTGCAGCTGGCAAAACCAAACCGTCAGCTGCTGCAGTCTGAAGCAACCCCCATATCCCTACACCTAGGATTAAAACAAAAACATGCTTTTGCAATATTTCCGTGTTTTTAAGGAATCCAAAATTCCAAAAATCTCACTACAAACCTCCATTCGACTTGTTGGTCAGAGTAGTTAAAGTGACTCCCAAAACAATGTAGACTTTGGCTGTTGCCCTTATTTGCCTCTCGGAGGCTCAGGTAACATCCCAGAAGAGGTGGGAGGAAGAGTCAGAGGACCAGGAAGTCTGATCTGTGATTGTGTCTCCTAGCAATGACAGGGAAGCTTCCCCCATGACCCATCAGCAATGTGTCTGACTGAAAAAGACCTGAACAAGTGATAATACCAATAGACATATTAACAAAGGGAGAAGTCCCTCAGGATGTGGCTCCAGACCAAGGACACTGACTGCGAGACAGTCTGTCCCAGGGATGGGCACCCTCATTGACTGGAGTCAGCAGGCTGTCCATATGCATTTATTTCATACATAAAATAATAATCAAGATGAGGCCATCGATTGGGGGCATAGAAGGAGTTTCAGAGAAGAGATTATGAGAAGGGCCGCAGGGAGGACAGGGAGAGGAAAAGTGAAGCAATCGGATTTTAATTAAAATTTTAAATATATTTCTTCCAAAAGAGTGGGAAGTAAAAAAAAAAAAAAGACAAATGAGAAGGCTGAGGCCTAAAAGAATGTCGATAGGAAATAAGCACAATTATGCTACAGAATCATACACAGTTCAGGACGTTGAGATACCAGTTGGTCCAACTGACCCTTGTTTTTTAAACCTGCTCACCTACTAACATTTGTTTGTAAAATTCTCAAACTCACACAGTATTTTGGTCATTTATAGACGTGCAGACAGTATCAGAAAATTAAGTTATCTGATACAAACGTTTTCAGCTAAGGCCAAACTAGGCGACAGGCAGCTTCCTCTGACCAGCCAGCCTCCATGTATACAAGCATCCCTTTTGTGATCCATTTAGCCCCGTCTTTGCCCCTTTTGTTTTCTGTAACGATTTCTACTGACTATACTGCTTTAGATGGCCAAATGCATTGAGTGCTGCTACCAGCTGCAAGCCTATGGGATGTGTCTTACGAAGTCAATAAATGTTACACAAAGCTTCACCCAGACATGAGTTAGCGTTTAGCCATGACTTGAGTTCAATGTTGACAAATCAATAATACACTACAAATAAGGCAATTTTTAAGGGAAACACACTCAAAACTGGGTTATACATTATTTAAGTGATGGAGATATCATGCGAGAACTAAAGTAATTCCCAGAAATGAAGAGCATTCACCTGTAGATTGGAAGGTCCCACTGTCCCTAGCATAGAAAGTAAAAACAAATCTACCCTAGAGTAGAAAACAAAGCAAAGGCCCAGAGGAACCCAGCCCTGTATTTCCCACAGGGGAAATCGTTTGGTATTTGCAAATTCAGTGTAAATACACTAAAAAGTGACTTTAGAGTGCAAAACCATCAGAAATAACAATTGATTTGGGGGGAAATGAAGATATAAATTATTGATTGAAAATCTACAGAAAAAAAAGACTACTAGAATTTTCCCAACTCTATAAAGTTAAACTGATTCAATTTCCCCAGCATACTTTATATATACATTGTATGAAACAAAGTATTTTTTGTTATGAAGTTATTACAGAGGCCCTCGGTAGAATAATAAAAAGGCCATACCTAGAAAAGGAGAGCAATGTGCAAGGGATCCAGCTCAGTTCCCCGGAACTGAAGGACAGCGCTGACTGGATCCAAAACTCCTGCTGTTCCCAGTATAACCCATGAAAATAAATCCCCCCATGAGAACAAAACTTGAAGGGGCTTGAGACCCCATATGAACAACAATGCCAACCAACCAGAGCTTCTAGGGACTAAGCCACTACCCAAAGACTATACATGGACTGGCCCTGGGCTCCAACCTCATAGGTAGCAATGAATAGCCTAGTAAGGGCACCAGTGGAAGGGGAAGCCCTGGGGCCTGCCAAGGCTGGACCCCCAGTGAACGTGATTGTTGGGAGGAGGGCGGAAATGGGGAGAGGATGGGGAGGGGAACACCCATCTAGAAGGGGATGAGGAGGGGTTAGGGGGATGGTGGCCTGGAAACCGGAAAAGGGAATAACAATTGAAATGTAAATAAGAAATATCCAATTTAATAAAGATGGGGGGAAAAAAAGAACAAAAGAATCGTATTTAGGTACCAAAGATAAACAGAAAAAAGGAAGGAAAAACTCTCAAGTCAGCCATGAGGATGGCCTCAGACGTTTCAAGTGCAGAGCAAGAAGCTAGGAAACAATGAAATGCATTTTCTACGCTCAGGGAAAACGACTTCTCCTCTAGGGCATTTTACCCATCTGAAGGTTAAAGAGAATTTCAAACATGAAAGGCTTACAAAAATGTTTTTACCATGACAATTTTGTTGTAGATGTTACAGATAAATATGCTGAAGGAAAAAGGAAGGCTCTTGCTAGTAGGAGAGAAAATGCCAAGAATGGTGAGCAAGGGAAATGGCAAACGATTGAGACCAAGTAGAAATCATCTCTACCAGACAAGTGGCAGGCACTGGGCTCAACACATGAAGAAAATAGAGATGGCAGGTACTGAAACTGGAAAAGCCTTGCTGGTCTGTGAGAAAGCTTGGAGAAGGATTCGTGCTAATAGTAAAGCCCGTGAAATGGCTCCGTGCACAGACACTTGGCTTACAAGCCTGAAAATCTTACTGAGACCTACACGGTAGAAGACGGCAACCGATTCCCACAAGCCATCTTCTGGCATGACACGCACACACCCACACATGCACTAAGAATTTTAAATAAATATAATTAAAAAAAATTAAAAAAACAGTAAATTGTGGGGGGTTATCATTCCAAGAAAAAGAAAAACTATATATTTTTACAGTTTATTGTGTAGCTCAGGTATGAATAACCCACATAGTGATCACAGTTACAACACTGAGAGACTCAAGCAAAAATTGTGAGGTAATTATACTGTAAGAAAGGTATTATGAGAGAGAGAGAGAGAGAGAGAGAGAGAGAGAGAGAGAGAGGAAGAGAGAGAGACTGTGCATAGGATTAACAAGGGGGTTCTTTTTATTCCAATGAGGTCTTATTAAAAACTTATTTATTATTTAATAATTCCATACATGTATAAAACATTCTTTCACTCATTTTTTTCTCACTGTTGGGAGTTATTATAATAAAAATTACAATATTGGGTATGAAGGGGAGACAGGCCTTACATGCCAGCCCCTGGCAGGCTGAAGCAGGAGGATCCTGAGTTCAAAGCCAGCCTGTGCTGTCCGGTGAGATCTCATCTGAGAACAGCGAGGGCCGGAGTGGAGCTGAGTGGTAGAGGACATACCTGTCGAGCATGCATAAGGGTGCGAATTCGACCTCCACCGTCAAACTAAGGTGATAGTGTTCTTGGGGGAAAGTCTGAGAATGAATGGGCAAGTCTCTTCCCACAAGAGTGTCACTCTCAGTCTGATTCACAAGCCACCTCCTGCCAGGAGGAACACATGGAGCCGGGGTACCGGGTAACCCAAGGATTTAAGCGGGATCTTTGTTTTAGTTTCTTTTTTCCACTGTTTATTGGAAAGGCTTTGAAAGGAGGAAGTCAGGCTCTAGCAACTGAATGACAAGTTAACAGATTAATAAAGTTTCCTACGGGGGTTGGGGATTTAGCACAGTGGTAGAGCACTTGCCTAGCAAGCACAAGGCCATGGGTTCGGTCCCCAGCTCCGAAAAAAAAAGAAAAAATAAATAAATAAAGTTTCCTACGAAATGGTCCATGAATTAGAGAAGTCGCTGATGCAGGAATTCCACTTTTAGACATTTACTAAAAATGAATAATGATGGAGCTTTCTGGAGCCACACGCCCCAGTATAGCTATATGAGAGTATTTAATAACAAAACAAAAGAAAAGAAACAGAAAACCAACCCAAACAGAAGGTGGAGACATGGACTAGAAGTTAAGTATACATGGCTGCCCTTCTGGAGCACCTGGGCTTGGTTGGCTCCCAGAAACCACTTCAGGTAGCTCACCCTACCTGCAATTCCAGCTCTAGGGTACCTGGGCCCTTCCACTTCTTGCCTCCTCCAGCACCTCCACACACACAGTGCAGCATACAAGCACCCAGGCACCCCACCCCCACCACACACACGATATAAATCTATTTCTAAAAATAAAATATGTAATGTAAAGAAGAAAAGGGAGCTCCTTGGACTTCCCTGACTTAACCTGTAACAAGGAGTTGTGGGCTAAAAGAATCCCCTTGCCGTTGAAGTTCTTTGTTCAATACGAATGGTATTTCGTCAGACAAGGGAAATGAAACTACTACAGCAGAGGCAATCACCAGGGTTAGGATGTTGCCTTTTAAAATGGTGAAGGGGAGAATGTGACACATCGGATGGTGCATTAATATCTAAGATATACAGAGAGCTACAAAACTACACACCAAAACTCCAAATTGATTGTCCAAACAATCAATGGCTTAACGAGTAATTATCAAAAGAAGAGATACCAATGGCCAATAAATACTGGAAAAGGTTTTTAACATCTGTAGTCATCAGGGAAATGTAAACTAAATCTGCTCAGAATAACTATCATCAAGAAAACAAATGACAAATGCTGACCAGGGTATGGGGAAAGAGAAACCTTTCTCACTGCTACATGAAATATAAATTTGTGCAGCCACTGTGAAAAATCAATATGGCTGTTCAAGAAACTGAAAATAGAATCATCATGCGACCCTCACATCACAAAGATAACACACATCCCGTTTTCTGGGTTATACTGTTCACAATAGCCAGAAAAGGAACTAGACTACATGACCATCAACAAACATGGGGGTTGGGGATTTAGCTCAGTGGTAGAGTGGCAAGGCCCTGGATTCGGTCCCCAGCTCTAAAAAAAAAAAAAAATGGATAAAGAAAATGTGAAGCATATTCACAAAGTAATGTTCTGTGGCCAGAAAGAAAAATGAGACCAGTATAACATCTGCAGGAAAATGGACGCCACTGGAAATCATGTTAATCAAAACAAACCAGACTCAGAAAGACAAATGCTGTGTGGTTTTGCTCATACTCAGAACCTATATTGAAAGTGTGTGTGCGTGTGTGTGTGTGTGTGTGTGTGTGTGTGTGTGTGTGAGAGAGAGAGAGAGAGAGAGAGAGAGAGAGAGAGAGAGAGAGAGAGAATAGAAAGGAGACCAGGAGAAGGGGGAGGAGCTCTTAGGGGAGCTGGGAAATAGGGCAGGGTAACTGGGAAGCAGAAAGAGGGACCGATTAGAGGAAGAAAGGAAGCACTGCTGAGGAAGAGGCATGGAGAACAGCAGTGCTGAGAGAATGAGGGAGAACAAGCTGTACTGACACATATGTACGAAGATGTACTGACACATATGTACGAAGATGCTATGACAAAACCCAAACTCTGTTAGTTAACCTAAAACATTAGTTTAAAAACCAACCAGCTAGATCCTGCGTACACATCCTTTCCTAAGGTCTACTCCCAGACTTCATGCTTGGACCAGCATGAACATCCTGCACACCAACCCAGTCACTCCTGTCCACGTGACTTCATTCCAACGTGAGCCACATCCCAGCCTCTGGGCCCGGTCTGCCCATACAACCTCTCTTCTGCCCCAGCCTGCTCTATCCACACCAGACACAGAACTAGCAAAAGGAGTTCACAGGTGCAGAGATCACTGCAAAAATATAAACAATATGAAAACTCAAGCCAGTCCCTCCTCTCCATAACCTACCAGGCCTGTGGAAATGTTTGTCAATGAGAATGACCTAGATGAGCCCTAGGATACAGAATTTAAAAGAACTATCGCAAACTTCATCAAAGAGTCAAGGGATTTAGAGACGACACAAAGAAGTAGCTCAATGAAGTAAAGACCAAGAACTGAAGGAGAACAAGCCCGGAGTGATGCCCAAGACAACACACGGATGGGCTGATGGATGTGAAGAAGGCAAACCACGGCTTTCTAACGATTTAATGTAGAAATACAAACACTGAAGAGGACTCGAGCTGAAATGAACATAGAACTGGAAAGTCCAATGACTGAGCTACAACACTGAAAGGAAAACCTTGCAGAAGACAGAACAACACTCAAGGATCCAGTATCTAAACAAAATAGACAGTGCAACAAAATTTAAAAATGAAAGAAAGGAATATACAGTAAATGTGGGCACCATGAAAAGACCAAACCTTCAAAGTACGTGCACGGGCAAGGGAGGAGAATTCTAAGATCTTAAGATCATAAGGAAACACATAGAAAGAGGAAGCACCCAGAGCGCTGAATGGACAAGGCCAGAGAAGAAAATCTCTGCAGCATACCATAGTCAAAATACCAAGGAGACAGCACAAAGAACGTGTATTGACAGCTGCAAGAGAAAAAATACAAAGCTCATACCAGAAGAAAACTCACGAGAATAATAGCTGATTTCTTAATGGAAGCTTTGAAGAGCTTGGAACATTGCATTCTAAGTCCTAAAAGGTCATGGAAAACAGCCTAGACTAATACACTCAGCAAAACTATCACCATGGTGGAAGGAGAAAGGAAAATTTCCCATGAGATAAAGTCTTAAATAAAAATTATATCCAACAAACCAATTCTAAAGAAAATACAGAAAGCGATATTTTGGGCTGAGGAAAGGAACAAGCTTAGCCAAGAGACTGTGGGAAAAATACAGGGTGATATTTATTAAAACAGAATACCACTGAAACCACAAACAATACCACCCAAAGTCAGCAACGTGATTACTGAAATTAACACACACACACATTTCAACAATAACTTTAAAATTAATAGCCTTACTTTTCCCATCAAAACGCTGACTGAACGGATCAAGAAACAAAAGCTGTAAGTCTATAAAAAATGCACTGTAGCCTTAATGACGGAAGTGCTCCAAGGAAATGGGATCAGGAAGCAAGGAGGCAGTCCCTCCCACTGTCTGACAAGACAGACTTCAGACTAAAACTGTAGACACGACAGGTCATTCTTAACAAGAGAACAGCTAGCTGAAAAGAGATTACTATAATTATAATATGCACCAAACTCTGATAGAACCAACTTCTACCAACTGTACTGTTGGATTTAAAGACAGATTAACATCACCACATTGTTAGTAGGGATTTCAATACGACACCGTCTCCAATAGACAGGCCATCGAGACAAAAAATAAACATCAGACGTCATTGACACCACACACCAAATGGGCTTAACAATCATGTACGGAATATGTCACCTGAAGGCCAAAGAATACACATTCTGCTCAGCAAAACACTGAAGCTTCTCTAAAAGGGACTGCATCCTGGGACACAAAACAAGTACTACTGCAGATTCTTTCTGATCACAATGGAGTAAAACTTAAAATCGACAGCAAATAAATCTCTAGTAAATACACCAATTCATGGAGATTAAGCAATATGTTGCTGAATGGATCAAAGAAAAAAAATCAAGAAATAAAAAAATCTCTAGAACTATAAATGAAAATGAAAGACAGACAGATCAAACAGTCCTACAAGAGAAATTTACAGCAATAAAGAAATCAGAAACTCAAAGAAATAACTTACTGGTAGGGCTCAAACTTTTGTAGAAACAAGAACAAACCAAATCCAATCTCGTCGATGGTAAGAAATCATAAAAATCAGAGCAGAAATTAATGAAACAGAAACACCACAAAGAATCAACAATCAAAGATTGAGCAGGATTGACAGACCCGTGGTCCAACTAACCAACAGGATCAGAAACGAACAAGAAAACATCATGACAGACACCAAAGGAACTCGGAATATTGTAAGCAAATACTTTAAAAACCTAAAATAAATGGATAAATTTCTAGATTGAGCCAAACTATCAAAATTAAACCAAGAAGAAGCCAACAGCTTAGAGAGACCCATAACAAAGGAGGAAGAGACTGAAACAGTAATGAAAAGCCTTCAGCTACACATGGTCCAGAGCCACATGGAGAAGCAGAATTCACAATTCTACTTTCTGGTTCAAAGAAGACCTGCAGCAAATACGTTTTAAACTAACACACACACACACACACACACACACACACACACACAGAGAGAGAGAGAGAGAGAGAGAGAGAGAGAGAGAGACAGACAGACAGACAGACAGACAGACAGAAACAGAGAGACAGAGAGACAGAGACAGAGAGACAGAGAAAGACAGAGAGACAGAGACACAGAGAGAAAGACAGAGAAAGGACACTCCAAAACTCCTATAAAGTCAGTATTACTTTAATACCAAAACCAGGTAAAGACAGTACAGAAAGAAAAAAAAAAACTATAGGTTGACATCTCTGATAAACAGACTCAAATGTACTCAATCAAATACTTGCAAACAAAATACAGACACACAACAAAAACATCTACCATTACCAAGTTGGCTTTATTCTTGAAATGCAGGGATGGTTCACCATACACAGGTCAATCAATGTAATAAACTGTATAAATGGACTTTAAAATCACAGGATCATTTCAATAGATGGAGGAAAAGCCTTTGCCGAAATCCAACATGATGTGATGAAAGTCCTAGAGAATACAGGGCTAGAGGGAATCTACCTCAGCATAATAAAAGCTGTATATGAGAAATTCACAGCCTACACTATCGCAATGGAGAAAAGTCTGAAGCCATCCCACTGAAATTAGGAACAAGAGAGGAGTGTTACCTATCCCGGCTTTTAATATTGTGCTGGAGTAATAAGGCAAGAGAAGGATAATAAGGAATAAAATTTAAAAAAGAAGACATTAAACTATCCCTACTTGCAGATGACATTATGAGATCCTCAAAAATCTGCCAAAAATACTAGAAACGATAAGAAAATTCAGCAAAGTGGAAGGCTGCAGAATCAACTTACACTAATGCACAGCTTTTCTATATGAACAACAGATATTCAGAGGGACATTATGGCCACTTTCCCATTTGCAATAGACTCAAAGGAAAAACATATCTCGTGTTAAACCTAGCCAAGGAGGCAAAAACCTCTACAATGAAGAAAAAGATAAAGACACTAGAAAATGGAAAGACACCAATGCTAATGGATTGGCAGAATTAATATTGGGAAAATGATCATTTTACCAAAAGCTACTTACAGATTCAAGGTGATCCCAATCAAAATCCCCTTCTCATTCTTTCCAGGAAAACAAAAAACAAAAAAACAAAAAAAAAAAACAAAACAAAAAAAAAACCTGCCCTAAAATTCACACGGAACCACAAAAGACTGCAGAAAGGCGAAACAATTCTGATCAAACAAAAACAACGCTGAGGCACGGCCACTCCAGACCTTAAGATGCTACAGAGCCACGGTTATACAAGCATGACACTGGCACAAAACAGACGTGTAGACCGTGGAACAGCACGGAAGCATGTTTACTCCTAACTTCCGCCATGTAGTATTGAAGATGCCAAAAGCGGTACGCTGGAGAGAAGTCATCCTCACCAGCGGCGCTGGGAAAACTGGACGCCCACAGGAAACACTCAGACTCGTATCTATCCCTTTGCACAAAACTAACTCCACATGGATCAAAGACCTGAATGTGAAGCCCGGGACACTGATAGTGCTCGAGGAACACACGGGCAGTGCCCACACAGAAGAGCACGAGGAGAGGACTGTCTGATTAGGCAAACAACTAACCAGTGGAACCTCATAAAACTGAAAAGCTTCTGCACAGCCAAAGAAACTAATTGGGAGAGGGGGAAGCCCACAGAATGGGATACTACCTTTCCCAGCTACACATGACAGAGGATTAATATACAGACTATATAAAGAACTACCTTTAATCCCAGCACTTGGGAGGCAGAGACGGGCAGGTCTCTAATTCAAGGCCAGTCTGTTCTACTGCGAGTTGAGTTCCAAGACAGCAAGGTCTACACAGAGAAACTCTGTCTCAAAAAACAAACACCCAAACAAGTATTTTTAAAGTTCCTATCAATAGGAAATACAAATCAAAACAACTTTGAGATTTTATTTACCCCAGTCAGAATGGCAAAGTCAAAAAGACAACGGACAACACATGCTGGAGGAGTTTGGGGAAAGGGAGACCCTCATTTACTGTGAGTGGGATTACGCACAGGTGCAGCCCCTATGAAAATCAATGGAGAGAATTCTCAAAAAAAAAAAACTAATTTCTCACAAACAACAGACTAGCCAGCTAAAGGGATAGAGGGATTATCAAAAAAAGATACTTGAAATTATTAAACACTGATCAATTTAATAGCCTTGGGAATGAGGGTATCTGCGATCTCATGACACTTTGATGGTCAACATTTCCTTAGATAGATAAATCCTGGCCTGTCTTTAAAACATAAATCTTTAACTTAGATATTCATGCCTCCACAGGCATTACCTCGAACTATTTTTCAACAAGCAACTGTCCTGTTTCTGGCCTTGGGAGCTCATCCGGCTGATCACAGAACACAATTATGGCTTCACTAATTCACATCAGAAAAGCTGCAGCAAGGTGTAATTCCGCTACAAAACCGTGCAAAGCAGTCACTCTGTGGGGTTTCTGAAACTTTCCCTTAAAAACAACAGAATGACATAGTTGTAACCCCTGCCAGGGAGTACAAATGGATCCCATTACCTTATCATGTCAAGCGAAATGTACTATCACAATTTCCTGGAAACCCTTCAGGCATTTTAAGCCTTTGCCTCATTAATTACTCTTAAAAATGTTTCCTTAAAAACAGAGTGGAAAAGTTATCTGCTCTTTCCCATAATTATGCACTAGTACAAAATGTTTTTGCCCATTATCCTGACTGAAAAGAAACTACAAAGAACCCTGGACACAGACAAAAGTCCCTTGTGCCTCTCAGTTTTTTTATTTGTAGTATGAGTCACAGTTAGTGCAAAGGCATTAAGAGCTTATTCCAATGGTTCTTGGGTTTGTTGGACCTGCCTCTCAGTTCTGCTCTAAAGTTGCTGACCCCCTGCCAAGCCTGCTTTCTCCCTCTCTTTCCAGGCACTGCTATGTCCAGAGGTAAAGCAAGCAGGAGCCACTCCCAGTTTGAAGAGAAGGTCTTCTCTGCTCCTGTACAGACCAGGCCAATCAATGAGCAGTTGTTGAATAGAAGCAGTTGTCTCCTGCAAATCGAATGGCAATCTTTCATATTCAAATGTATGCATTTCTGTAGCTACGGTTCTTAACTTTTAAAAATTGTTCCTTTTTTCCTCAAGGTCTGATCATCTGTTACTCTTAAAGGCTCTTATGTTTGACTGGATTCAGACCTAGAAGCTCTCAGCCTGGACAGCTGAGGTCGCTTGGCAATCTCTTCCCGGCATTTTCCTTCTGCTTCCTTACTTTGATCAACATAAAAATTTTGATCAACATAAAAATCAGACTTACTCCCTATGAAAAGGTGGCTTCATCTAGTCGACAGTCTCTGACACTAAAAATCATGTTAATCCTCTATATATCACATGAGAGAAGAATTTGGTCTAACACTGTGTGGAATACTTGCTTTCAGTCACTCTGCAACCTTCCATTCCTCCTTGCTAATCTTTTACTTACAGGGTATGGCCCTGTGTAACCATGTCACCTAGCTCTTCTTGGGTCTCTTTATGTTTTAACATCGTGTATTATTGCCTTGAAATTCTAATTTTGGTTTGGTTTTTTGAGACAGAGTCTCAAAATGAAGACCTGGTTAGCCTAGAACTCAAAGATTCCAGAGTGTTGAAATTAAAGGCAAGTGCCCTCAAGCCCAGTTACCTTGAAATTCTTAGTTGTTTTTGGACAAAGGGCCCTATATTTTCCTTTTTCCGTGACATTCCTATCTCTGTGTCTGTTTTTTCTTGAAGTCAAGTAGAAACATCTAAGTTGTCCCCCTGAGTACACTTACCATTTGTCTTAAGTTTCCATTGCTGTGAAGAGACACCGTGACCAAGGCAACTCTTATAAAGGAAAACCTCTAAATGAGGTTCAGAGGTTCAGTCCGTTAGCATCATGATGGGTAGCACTGCAGTGTCCAGACAGACTTGGTGCTGGAGAAGGAGCCAAGAGTTCTACATCTTGATCTGAAGGCAGCAAAGAGAAGACTCGCTGCTGCAGGCACCTCTTCCCCACTTGTCAGAGCTTGAGCTCAAAACAGACCTCAAAGCCCACCCTGACAGTGACACACTTTCTCCAATAAAGCCACACTGCCTAACAGTGCAACTTCCCATGGGGCAATCATCACACCATTCATACTTATAACTCTTATCGCAATTATGATCTCAGGGTTATAGGCTTCCTTCTCTGGCCACAGCCTTTCTCTATTGCTTTCTCTCCTGGAACAAAGGGTGGAACTGCACCAACAACCCCGAGTTTAATTTTAGCTTAAGTACCAAGAGAATTTTGGCACAATCTACAACTATTTACTGTGCATGCATGCCTTAAGTTTGTGCGATAGCACTACACAGCCCTTCTTGGCAAAGGCTTAGATTCTCAGCAGAAGATAATATGCATTTATTATCTGATCTACGTGGGGTTGTAGGGGAACCTTCAGAATACTGGCTCTAAAATAGGTACCTCAGCATCTCCCACAAAGGTTCATGTGGGAACAGCCTGGCAGTGTAGTACTACAGTGAGACAATGGTTTTTAGGAGCTAGTAGAGAGTCTTGGGTGATTTCAAGCATGTCCTTTAAGATTCTGGCTCCCTCCTCCCTCTTTTTCCCTCCACACCCATGAGGCAAATGGCATGGCTTTTGCCACACATACCAGTGTACTGTCTCAACCGCAAGCCTAAAAGAAAAAATACCGATTGATAATGAACCGAAACCTCCAATAGTATGAGCACTAATAAACCTTGCCTCTTTATAAACTGACTGTCTCGAATACTTGCTGCAGGGATGGAAAGCTAACACAAACAGCTGCAGACATGGAAGGAAATGCACGTGCACATATATGTGTGCATGTGGAGGCACAGATGGACGCTGGCCATCTTCCTCATTTGCTCTCCACCTTATTGCGAAGGTCTCTTGCTGAAGCTCTCCAGTTCAGCTAGACCGGCAAGCCAGCAACCCTGGGAATCCTGCATCAGCCACCAAGTGCTTCATGAGAGGCTTACCACAACATGTTTACCATATCCATCTCTTTAAAATGTGGGTTCTAGATCAAACTCAGGTCCTCATGCTTGCACAGCAAGCACGTTACCAACTGAATCATCTCCCTAGCCCCTTAGACTATTCTAGTGCGGTAACAGATGATTGAACATGGAGAGTAACTTTTTGTGTTAACAGGTGTCATTAACTAGACACCTAGATATTTCAGGTGAAGGTCCATTTATTTTGATTTTGGGTGAGGAGGCATGGGACAGTGTCTCCTTGAACTTGTTATGGGACTGAAGGTGATCTTAAACTTTCGACCATCCAGCTTTTACCTTCCAAGTGCTGGCTTTTAGACAATGGTAGTTCTATATTGTGCTGAGTAATGAATACAGGTACTTTATGAATGACAGATATTCTACGAAGTCTACATCCCCAGTGCTAGTTATTTGATTTCTTTGAGAAAGGGTCTAACTAGGTAACTAAGACTGGCCTCAAATTCATGATGCTTCAACTTAAGATTTCTGAGCACTGGGACTCCAGGTATAGAACATGATGCATGGCTTTAAATTTTTTTTCATTTTCACTACATTGTTATTTAGAATGTGTAGAATTACATAAATTCAGACAAAATTAGATTAGGAAAATAAAATTACAGTAACTCTAAAGTACCAAAGGGAAATAACACAATAGTTTGTGTTATTATTTATTTATTTAAGTAGAGACAATGCAAAAACTGGGTTTTTACTTAATCTTTTTTTTCCTCCATCTTTATTAACTTGGGTATTTCTTATTTACATTTCAATTGCTATTCCCTATCCTGGTTTCCTGGCCAACATCCCCCTGAACCCTCCCCCTTTCCTTCTATATGGGTGTTCCCCTCCCCATCCTCCCCCCATTACCGCCCTCCCCCCAACAATCACGTTCACTGGGGGTTCAGTCTTGGCAGGACCAAAGGCTCCTCCTTCCTCTGGTGATCTCACTAGGCTATTCACTACTACGTATGCAGCTGGAGCCCAGGGTCAGTCCAAGTAGAGTCTTTGGGTAGTGGCTTAGTCCCTGGAAGCTCTGGTTGCTTGGCATTGTTGTACATATGGGGTCTCAAGCCCCTTCAAGCTCTTTCAGTCCTTTCTCTGATTCCTTCAACGGGGGTCCTGTTCTCAGTTCAGTGGTTTAATGATGGCATTCGACTCTGTATTTGCTGTATTCTGGCTGTGTCTCTCAGGAGAGATCTACATCTGGTTCCTGTCGGCCTGCACTTCTTTGCTTCATCCATCTTGTCTAATTGGGTGGCTGTATATGTATGGGCCACATGTGGGGCAGGCTCTGAATGGGTGTTCCTTCAGCCTCTGTTCTAAACTTTGCCTCCCTATTCCCTCCCAAGGGTATTCTTGTTCCCCTTTTAAAGAAGGAGTGAAGCGTTCGCATTTTGGTCATCCTTCTTGAGTTTCACGTGTTCTGTGCATCTAGGGTAATTCCAGCATTTGGACTAATATTTACTTATCAATGAGTGCATACCATGTGTGTTTTTCTGTGATTGGGTTACCTCACTCAGGATGATATTTTCCAGTTCCATCCATTTGCCTATAAATTTCATAAAGTCATTGTTTTTGATAGCTGAGTAGTATTCCATGGTGTAGATGTACCACAGTTTCTATATCCATTCCTCTGTTGAAGGGCATCTGGGTTCTCTCCAGCTCTGGCTATTATAAATAAGGCTGCTATGAACATAGTGGAGCACGTGTCTTTGTTATATGTTGGGGCACCTTTGGGGTATATGCCCAAGAGAGGTGTAGCTGGGTCCTCAGGCAGTTTAATGTCCAATTTTCTGAGGAACCTCCAGACTGATTTCCAGAATGGTTGTACCAGTCTGCAATCCCACCAACAATGGAGGAGTGTTCCTCTTTCTCTACATCCTGGCCAGCATCTGCTGTCACCTGAGTTTTTGATCTTAGCCATTCTGACTGGTGTGAGGTGGAATCTCAGGGTTGTTTTGATTTGCATTTCCCTTATGACTAAAGATGCTGAACATTTCTTTAGGCATTTCTCAGCCATTCAGCATTCCTCAGCTGTGAATTCTTTGTTTAGCTCTGGACCCATTTTTAATAGGGTTATTTGTCTCACTGCAGTCTAACTTCATGAGTTCTTTGTATATTTTGGATATAAACCCTCTATAAGTTTCAGGATTGGTAAAGATCTTTTCCCAATCTGTTGGTTGCTGTTTTGTCCTAACAACAGTATCCTTTGTCTTACAGAAACTTTGTAGTTTTATGTGATCCCATTTGTCGATTTTTGATCTTAGAGCATAAGCTATTGGTGTTTTGTTCAGGAAATTTTCTCCAGTGCCCATGTGTTCAAGATGCTTTCCCACTTTTTCTTCTGTTAGTTTGAGTGTATCTGGTTTGATGTGGAGGTCCTTGATCCACTTGGACTTAAGCTTTGTACAGGGTGATAAGAATGGATCGATCTGCATTCTTCTACATGCTGACCTCCAGTTGAACCAGCACCATTTGCTGAAAATGCTATCTTTTTTCCATTGGATGGTTTTGGCTCCTTTGTCAAAAATTAAGTAACCATAGGTGTGTGGGTTCATTTCTGGGTCTTCAACTCTATTCCACTGGTCTATCTGTCTGTCTCTGTACCAATACCATACAGTTTTTATCACTATTGCTCCTGTAATACTGCTTGAGTTCAGAGAAAGCTATTCCCCTGGAAGTCTTTTTATTGTTGAGGATAGTTTTAGCTATCCTGGGTTTTTTGTTATTCCAGATGAATTTGCAAATTGTTCTCTCTAACTCTATGAAGAATTGGGTTGGGATTTTGATGGGGATTGTATTGAATCTGTAGACCACTTTTGGTAAAATGGCCATTTTTACTACATTATTCCTGCCAATCCATGAGTGTGGGAGATCTTTCCATCTTCTGAGATCTTCAATTTCTTTCTTCAGGGGCTTGAAGTTCTTATCATACAGATCTTGTACTTGCTTGGTTAAAGTCACACTGAGGTATTTTATATTATTAGGGCCTATTATGAAGGATGTCATTTCCCTACTTTCTTTCTCAGCTTCTTTCTCTTTTGGGTAGAGGAAGGCTCCTGATTTATTTGAGTTCATTTTATACCCAGCCACTTTGCTGAAGGTGTTTATCAGGTTTAGTAGTTCTCTGGTGGAACTTCTGGGGTCACTTAAGTATACAATCATATTGTCTGCAAATAGTGATATTTTGACTTCCTTCCAATCTGTATCCCTTTGATCACCTTTTGTTGTCTGATTGCTCTGGCTAGGACTTTGAGAACTATATTGAATAAGTAAGGAGAGAGTGGGCAGCCTTGTCTAGTCCCTGATTTAGTGGGATTGCTTCAAGTTTCTCTCCATTTAGTTTAATACTAGCTACTGGTTTGCTATATATGCCTTTTTTTTTTTTGGTTCTTTTTTTCGGAGCTGGGGACCGAACCCAGGGCCTTGCGCTTCCTAGGCAAGCACTCTACTGCTGAGCTAAATCCCCAACCCTATATATGCCTTTTACTATGTTTAGGTATGAATTCCTGTTCCTTGAATTCCTGTTCTTACCAGGACTTTTATCATGAAGGGGTGTTGAATTTTGTCAAATGCTTTCTCAGCATCTAATGAAATGATTGTGTGGTTTTTATCTTTCAGTTTGTTTATATAGTGGATTACATTGATGGTTTTCTGTACATTAAACCATCGCTGCATCCCTGGGATGAAGCCTACTTGATCATGGTGGATGATTGTTTTGATGTGCTCTTGGATTCGGTTTGTAAGAATTTTATTAAGTATTTTTGTGTCGATATTCATAAGGGAAATTGGTCTGAAGTTCTCTTTCTTTGTTGGGTCTTTCTGTGGTTTAGGTATAAGAGTAATTGTGGCTTCATAGAAGGAATTCGGTAGTGCTCCATTTGTTTCAATTTCGTGGAATAGTTTGGATAATATTGGTATGAGGTCTTCTATGAAGGTCTGATAGAATTCTACACTGAACCCATCTGGACCTGGGCTCCTTTTGGTTGGGAGACTTTTAATGAGTGCTTCTATTTCCTTAGGAGTTATGGGGTTGTTTAAATGGTTTATCTGTTTCTGATTTAACTTCGGTACCTGGTATCTGTCTAGGAAATTGTCCATTTCCTCCAGATTTTCAAGTTTTGAATAGGCTTTTGTAGTGGGATCTGATGATTTTTTGAATTTCCTCTGATTCTATTGTTATATCTCCCTTTTCATTTCTGATTTTGTTAATTTGGACACACTCTCTGTGTCCTCTCGTTAGTCTGGCTAAGGGTTTATCTATCTTGTTGATTTTCTCAAAGAACCAGCTTTTGGTTCTGTTGATTCTTTGCATAGTCCTTTTTGTTTCTACTTGGTTGATTTCAGCTCTGAGTTTGATTATTTCCTGCCTTCTACTCCTCCTGGTTGTGTTTGCTTCTTTTTGTTCTAGAGCTTTTAGGTGTGCTGTCAAGCTGCTGATATATGCTCTCTCCTGTTTCTTTCTGCAGGCACTCAGAGCTATGAGTTTTCCTCTTAGCACAGCTTTCATTGTGTCCCATAAGTTTGGGTATGTTGTACCTTCATTTTCATTAAATTCTAAGAAGTCTTTCTTATTTCTTCCTTGACCAGGTTATCATTGAGGAGAGCATTATTCAACTTCCATGTACATGTGGGCATTCTTTCCTTATTGTTATTGAAGACCAGCTTTAATGTGTGGTGGTCTGATAGGACGCATGGGATTATTTCTATCACTCTGTGTCTGTTGAGGCCTGTTTTGTGACCGATTATATGATCAATTTTGGAGAAAGTACCATGAGGTGGTGAGAAGAAGGTATATCCTTTTATTTTAGGACAGAATCATCTTTTTTTTTTTTTTTTTTTTTTTTTTTTTTTTTTTTTTTTGTAGCTGGGGACCAAACCCAGGGCCTTGTGCTTGCTAGGCAAGTGCTCTACCACTGTGCTAAATCCCCAACCCCTATAAATATCTCTTAAATCCATTTGGTTCATGACTTCTCTTAGTCTATGTCTCTGTTTAATTTCTGTTTCCATGGTCTGTCCATTGATGAGAATGGGGTGTTGAAATCTCCTACTATTATTGTGTGAGGTGCAATGTGTGTTTTGAGCTTTAGTAAGGTCTCTTTTACGTATGTAGGTGCCCTTGTATTTGGGGCATAGATATTTAGGATTGAGAGTTCATCTTGGTGGATTTTTCCTTTGATGAATATAAAGTGTCCTTCCTTATCTTTTTTGATGACTTTTGGTTGAAAATTGATTTTATTCAATATTAAAATGGCTACTCCAACTTGCTTCTTCAGACTATTTGCTTGGAAAGTTGTTTCCCAGCCTTTTACTCTGAGGTAGTGTCTTTGTCTCTGAGGTGTGTTTCCTGTAGGCGGCAAAATGTTGGGTCCTCATTGGGTATCCAGTTTGTTAATCTGTGTCTTTTTATTGAGGAATTGAGCCCATTGATGTTGAGAGATATTAAGGAATAGTGATTGTTGCTTCCTGTTATATTCGTGTTTAGATGTGAGATTATGTTTGTGCTTGTCTTCTCTTTGTTTTGTTGCAAAACGATTAGTTTCTTGCTTTTTCTAGGGTGTAGCTTGCCTCCTTGTGTTGGGCTTTACTGTTTATTATCCTTTGTAGGGCTGAATTTGTAGAAAGATATTGTGTAAATTTGGTTTTGTCATGGAATATCTGGGTTTCTCCATCTATGTTAATTGAGAGTTTTGCTGGATACAGTAACCTGGGCTGGCATTTGTGTTCTCTTAGGGTCTGTATGACATCTGTTCAGGATCTTCTGGCTTTCATAGTCTCTGGTGAGAAGTCTGGTGTAATTCTGATAGATCTGCCTTTATATGTTACTTGACCTTTTTCCCTTACTGCTTTTAATATTCTTTGTTTTGTGCATTTGGTGTTTTGACTATTATGTGACAGGAGGAGTTTCTTTTCTGGTCCAATCTATTTGGAGTTCTGTAGGCTTCTTGTATGTTTATGGACATCTCTTTCTTTGGGTTAGGGAAGTTTACTTCTATGATTTTGTTGAAGATATTTACTCATCCTTTGAGCTGGGAGTCTTCACTCTCTTCTATACCTATTATCCTTAGGTTTGAGCTTCTCATTGTGTCCTGGATTTCCTGTATGTTTTGGGCCAGTAGCTTTTTCCATTTCACATTATCTTTGACAGTTGTGTTGATGATTTCTATGGAATCTTCTGCTCCTGAGATTCTCTCTTCTATCTCTTGTATTCTGTTGGTGTCTACAGCTCCTTGTCTCTTCCTTTGGTTTTCTATATCCAGGGTTGTCTCCCTTTGTGCTTTCTTTATTGCTTCTATTTGCATTTTTAATTCCTTCACCTGTTTCATTGTGTTTTCCTGTAATTCTTTCAGGGATTTTTGCATTTCCTGTCTATAGGCTTTTGCTTGTTTATTTGTATTTTCCTGCATTTCTCTAAGGGAGTTCTTTATGTCTTTAAGTCCTCCATCATATGTTCAAATGTGATTTTAAATCTAGATCTTGCTTTTCTGGTGTTTGGGTATTCAGTGTTTGCTTTGATGGGAGAATTAGGCTCTGATGATGCCATGTAGTCTTGGTTTCTGTTGCTTGGGTTCCTGTGGTTGCCTCTTGCCATCACATTGTCTCTGGTGTTACCTTGTTCTGCTATTTCTGACAGTGGTTAGACTGTCCTATAGGCCTATGTGTCAGGAGTGCTGTAGACCTGTTTTCCTGTTCTTTTTCAGCCAGTTATGGGCACAGAGTGTTCTGTTTCCAGGTGTGTAGTCGTTCCTGTCTACTGATCTTCAGGGGTTCCTGTGGGTGTGTGTCCTGAGTCCACCAGGCAGGTCACTTGGAGCAGAAAAGTTGGTCTTACCTCTGGGCCTGAAGTCGCTTCTCAGGGCCGGGGTTTCAGCTCTCTGTGAGGGCAGCAACCAGAAGGGCCTGTCCCGCCTTTGCTTGGGACCCTGTGCACAGGGGGCCCAGATGGTGCTACACGTTTTCCTCTAGAGTCAGAAATGTGGGCAGAGAGTAGTCTCCTCTGTCTTCCCAGGTGTGTCTGCCCCTCTGAACGTCTTGCTCTCCCTCCCACAGGATTTGAATACAGGGAGCTGTTTGACTGGGTCCCTTCAGATCTGGGCCTATCTGGAACGCAGAGTTGAGTGCCCCTATCTTCCGGTTCCCAGAGGCCCTATACAGTTTCCTCTTGGGCCAGGGATGTGGACAAGGGTGGGCAGTACTGGCGGTCTCTCCTGTCCTGCAGTCTCAGGAGTGCCCACCTGTCTGGGCGGTGAGCTCTCTCTCCCACGGGGTTTGGGAGCAGGGAGCTGTGGACCGAGATCAGCGAGGTTCGGACCCCAGCTAGAAACTGGAAGTGCCCAGTCCCAGAGGAATTTTGCCTTTGTGAGTCCTGAGTCCACCAGGCAGGTCACTTGGAGCGGAAAAGTTGGTCTTACCTCTGGTCTGAGGCCTGAAGTCGCTTCTCAGATCTGGGTTTTAGCTCTCGGTGAGGGCAGCAACCAGAAGGGCCTGTCCCACCTTCACTCGGGACCATCTGCACCTTTACTTAATCTTTAAGATTTTACCATATGTATGTATGTGTACATATTTATGTATGTATTTATGTGTGTGTGTGCGTGTGTGTTTTGCCTGTGTGTGCCCTGTGTATGACTGATGACCATGCAAGTCATAAAGAGGCATGGAATGTCATGCAAATGGAGTTATGTGTGGTTGAGTCATCATATTAGCACTAGGAATTTAAGCCAATGGCTTAAATTTTAAAGGCAAAGTTAAATAATATGAACAGTGGGTGTCCACTAAACTTTATCTGTGACAGATCTCACTTCATATTTCAGAACAGCCTGAAACTTGCCATGTAGCCCAAGTTGGTCTCAGTGCTGTTGTTACTTCTTTTACATCTATCAGTGTTTTTACCCCCCAGTATGTATGTGCACACACCATGCAGTGCCTGCAAAGGCCAGAAAAGGGCACTGGAAGCCATGGAACTGGAGTTAACAGTTATGAGCCTTCAAATGTGTTCTGAAATCCAAATAGAGGTCCTCTGAAAGACCTCTGAGAGCAAGTGTTCTCAACCACTGAACTACCTCTCCTGCCCCTTACAGTTTCTAGAAAGCAAAGATTATAGGCACACACCACATAATCATTCATTTTTAAGTTCTGAGATATGACAATTATAAAAATCCCCCCTTTCTCCCTTTATTTCCTCCAATCCTTCCATATACCCCCTCCTTGCTCTTTCTAATTCATGACATCTTTTCATTGTTTGTGTGTGTATATATATACATACATACATACATACATACATACATACGTACATACATACGTACATACACATTCCTAACTACAGCCTACTCAGGGGGCTGACCATTTGGTATTAGATAACACATTGTTGCGCTCTTCCCTAGAGCGATCTTCCCCCCAGCATTCCTTAGTTGCCTGTAGTTCTATGTGTAGGGTTGAAGCCTCATCAGCTTTCCCTGTTCACTGTGAAGTGTCAATTGACACTGTCCTTGTTTAGTTCATGCTTAGGCAGTCATGGTGGTGAGACTTTTTGGGTATAATGTATGACATTTCTAGGAATCACAATCTAACAACCAACTCCCTGATCTCCTGGCTCTTAAAATCCTGCCTCCCGCATCAACATTCCCTGAGCCTTAGGCATAGGACTGTTTTGTTATGTATCCACTGGGACTGTGCACCACTATTCTGCACCAAATACACTTAAATAGGGATAGTCTGCTAGCTATTTGTTCCACATATAATCTTTAAATGTGAAAAATATTCTGAGGAGAAACTTTTTAACACCAGTTAACATAGATGAAGGAAAATCATTCCAGCTCACAAAAGAATAAAACATGACAAAGACCAGTGTTTCAAAGCTGACCAAAAACAAAAGGTAAACTTCATTTCATCTTACTAGTAGTTTGTTTATAGTTTATAACTATTCTATTCTTATAATAAAATAATATATTTTATAATAAAATATATTTTATAAAAAACACATTACTCTAAACTACACCTATTAAAATTTGGATTTCTCAAAGAAAAATAAAGTGAGGAATCAGTAACTGAATTAAGTTTTGCTAGGTCTTGATAATAATCACTCCCATGTTACTAAAGCAATCTGTTAGTAATTGGACGTTTTCATAAGACACAGCCAAAAGTTTGAAACTGTGCAGGCAGACGATCCTTTGCTTGGAGAGATTCACAGCATTACCTCATTAACATGGAGTGATAATTAAGAGGGATAGTAAACAGACAAAGATTGCAAAAGCAATTAGTACTTCCATCGACAAGCTTGAACTGGGCAGAAGACAGAATATGCAGATAAATCAACACTTCATAACGTCTGACGGCCAAGAAAAACAAAAATTTCAAAGATATGATTAACAGCTTGGCATAATAACCATATTTCAATGATGTTTTAAGATGTTTTTCTCTTGGTACCTTGTCCACTGAGGTAATTCTGAAAGCTTAATTAGTACTTTTATTTTTCCACTCTTCCCCATTATAAGCAAGACACTAAGACTTCCTTATCAAGTATAATACAAGCAATAAGTTGTGATTAAACATCTAGATATTTCCATAAGACAACTGTTAGACTCAAGTTAGATGTTTAAAGTATGATAGCATTACACTCAAAGGTTAAGGAATAGAATACCATGGGAAACTTCTAAAATGTATCAGTCATTCTGCCTTGTTCCCTCTTTAGAAATCTTTCTCTCTACTACATTTGAAACTATGGGTTCACATTTAACAGAGAATGGGGCAAAGTGATGGATCATGTCTGGATCCAATTAAAGGACTCTAATGTCTTTTTCCCACTCTTGTCCTCTGCTTTGATGACATCAATTGCTATATTACAAGCTACTCTGTGGGAGGTTCACAAGGCAAGGAACACCAGGCAGACTGTGGTCAATAGCTCCTACGATCTGATAGAATGACCACCATCTGAGAGGGTCTGCAGGCACACCCTTGCTGGACATGCTTTGATTATACTGTAGCTGATATCTAGCCTCGAAAGACCTAAAACTCAGGAAGTAGTTAAGTCTTGTCCATATTTCTAACTTACACAAAGATTAAGTAAATAAATGTTTTATGTCACCCAGATTACAAGTAATTATATGCTAATAGGTAACTAAAGCAAAATTCAAGGAAAGAGAAAAACAATGCACATACGTGTAATTTAGGCCAGTAGTTAAGTAGGCATGCATAAAAATGGAATAACCCATGGCTAAGGAAATGTTAGAAGGAAGCAATACATGAATAGTAAAGTTGAACAATTAAAAAAAGCTCCATCTCAGAGAGTCCTAACTCCCTAGTTGAATCCACTGCAGATAAAACTTTTCCAGCCAATGTCCCATGATTTGGTCTACAAGTCTTTTGCTAAGAAAGGGGATGAGTATGTATCTCAGTGACATGGTACTTGCATGACATATGCAAAACCCTGAGATCAGTCCACACCACCACCACCACGATGACGATGACGACAACAATGATGGAGGAGGAGAACTCTGGTTTCCTCCACTACCAAAACTACAGCAATAGCAAATTTGTTTGTTTTTGTTTTTTTTTTCCATTTTGAACAAATACCTGACAGAAACAAGCGCAAGGATTCATTCTGCCTCACAGTTTCAGGGGTACGGGAAAGCATGGTAGCTGGTGGCTCTTTATATTTTGGCAGTTCAAAAAACAGCTCAGGTTGGAAGTGGAGTTAGGCTGTAATCCTCAGAATATCATATGTCTTCCAGCCAAGCTTTCTATATCAAAGGCTCCACAACTCCCCCAAAACATTTCCACAACTTGAGAACAAAGGGTTTCAACACATCTCCCAGCAGGGGACATTTCTTAAACTGTAACATCAAATGACACCATCAAAATGTCATTAGAAATATAGCTTCAGTTCTTGTTCCTAGATGGGTTTGGGTAAAATGGCTTTGGTAGGGTCCTGAAGATGCTCACAGAACACTTTACTTTTAATTCATTGGTTTTTACACAGGAAAGAATTTGGAACATCTTACAGCACACCTGACACAAGGTCCAGTGAAGTGATATATTTCATGTGTGAATTTTTTTAAAAAGTAGAAAATTTCACACACACACTCACACACATAAAAATAAGATCACATTTCCCACAGATTCCCTTCAACATAAGCTTCAACATAAGCTTATTGTTTTTTTAAAAATGTCATTAAGTTCAATTAATGTTCCCCATGTACATAGGTGTGGGTTCACATATTAGGCAACCCACCAGTCACAATCTCCCCAAAGGAAGAAAGATTCTTCTTCACCCATCAACTCTCAACTGCTAATAACCTCCTTGGTAATAGGTGAGGCTTGACAGCCCCTCCCCCACCTATGCTGGTGTTTTGCCTGCTGGATCTTAGGCAAATCTGTGTACGTAATCACAGCTGCTATCATGTGCATATCCAGAAGGAATCTCTCCTCCCTAACCTCCTTTCCTAGGGATAAGCAAATCAATGGCAATTTTCACTTAAATTATGTCATCTTTTCTCAAAATGCCTAGGCAAGACTTTAAGGTATGCCTAGAAGTGAGGGGGAAATTTCAGTAAGATGGAAAAGGAGGTTTCAAGGCCTGCTAAGTCTTGAGTTATGACAGAGCTTGAGGCTTCCTATTGAGCGAAGGTCTTTATTGATTATAAACCCCGTACTGCACACATGCTAGGCCAGGAGCTCTGCCACTACACTATAGTCCTAGCACATAGAATTGATTCCCTGTATCATTTTTAATGTTTGTTCTTGATGTATGGAAGTCCTAAGACAGCTTGTGTGAGTCAGTTCTCTCTCTCCTACTATATGGGGTCCAGGAATAAAATTCAGAATCAGGCGTGGCAGCAAGCCCTTACCCACTGAGCCGCCTTGCCAGCCCTGTTTTCTGTTCTTTTATGGTCACTTTCCAACCCTTTTGTTTGTTGTTGTTTTGAGACAGGGTTTCTCTCTGCAGTCCTAGCTGTTTTGAAACTCACTCTGTTGACCAGGCTAGCCTCAACCTCAAGAGATCTGCCTGCCTCTGGCTCTCAAGTGCGAGGATGAAGGGATGCACCGCCACTCCCTGGCCACCTTCAACTCTTAAAGCATATTCAGGCAAAAGAAAGCAGGAGAGAAGAGGTCCTTCTTTAAGATCCTTTTAACAATCTACAAACTCCTTAGTATCTGAAGCAAATTAAGAAGTCTCTGTCCTGGGATAGAGACAGTTGATCAAAGTGCCTGACACTGAAGTGTGAGAATGCAAGTTTGGATCCTAGTACTACATAAAAACCCAGGGGTGGTGGCCTACTTTGGCAACCCGAGTGCCAGGAGTGGAAGGGGACAGGTGAATCCCTGAAGCTCATTGGTCAGTCACTCTAGTTACTCAGTGAGCTCTCTGTTCAGTGAGAGATCCAGTCTAAAACCTAGGGGGCATTAGGAAGATACCCAATTGTCTACTTTTAGCCTCTATTACTACTGTGTGTACAATCAGCCTCTCCTCTCTCCCTCCTCAGTCTCTCTCTCTCTCTCTCTCTCTCTCTCTCTCTCTCTCTCTCTCTCTCTCCTTCCCTCCCTCCCTCTCCCTCCCTCCAATGTATGTACTTGTGTATCTTTGTCCTGACTTAATTTAGTATAGAAACGTAATGATTATCCTAGAGAACATCATTATTCAATGGTGTTTTCATTTAATCATTATTGCCAAGACTTCCAGTTGAGTCTCAACTTCCTGGACACATAGGTATGGTTGAGTTCTCAAGACTGTGACAAGATACATTTGCTCTTCCCCTGTCAAAGTCAGCAATCTTATGCCCACCTCCACTAACCTGTCCTGCTCTTTCACTTTTTCTGGCTTGACAAAAGGAAAACACAAAAACTTAGAGACTTAGAAGGCATGTGCACACAGAGACAGAATAAAATATAATAAAAAAATTAACATTCACAGGATGACATAATTAGTAGTGATCTGAAGTGGAGACCTATGGGTCAGATGCTTTGCTGGGATAGACACATGGAGTGTTTTCCTGAAGTGGACACAGATAAGAGGATATTTTGCTAAGGCAGACAAGTAAAGGAAAATTTCCCTGAAGCGCGCGCAAACACAGATGAAAGAATGTTTTGCTAAAGCAAGCACATGAAATGACATGTATGAATTGGTTCAGCTTACATTGCATTGATGAGCTGTTTGTCGTGACTTCATAGAGAGAAACTCGCCAAAGAACTTCTTGTGAGGTTCTGGTGGCTTCTTGCCACTTCTGAGGACTCAGGCCAATTGGCAGAGCTATGTCAGCTGATACATACTCACATGGTGGGGCAAGACTGGTGCAAGGACACATGTATTTGGAGGAGTATAAATAGGATCTAATGGACAGTGATGGGGGCTTACATAGCTAGCTTTGCTTCTTGGAGTCTTGTCTTCATCTTTGCTGATCATTACTTCCTTGAGAGAAGTTCGGCAGACAATTCCTTATGGAGCCCCTGCAAGTCCTGGTCACTCCTGCTGACCAGTGCTGACTCTGCTCAGGCCTGGCTCTTTCTGCTGGGTTGTCCCCTTGCTGCTGATTCCTGTTTGCTATCCTGACACTACTGAGCTGGACTGCTGGTATAGATTTGCTCCTAAGAACTATTTCTAAACAGGTCTACTTTTCTCCTAATAATCCTAATAATATCCTAATAATCTTTCTTTTCCACTACCTCTGGTGGGTGGTGGTCTAGAAGGGAGGTTAGAGCATATAAGAACCTATATTGACAGTAGGCCCTTGAAAAATTTAAGTCTGCAGTGGTCAATGTCAGTTATTTCCTTATATAGGGTTTCTTTCCTACTGAATTCTACACAGATGGGAGAAGTGAATTCTGCAATTACTCAAAAGTGATCAGCATAATTCAACATGTTTATTCATAGTATACTATGACAAACTGTACTGACTGAGACATAGTCACATTCTAAATTCCAAACTACCAATTAACTTTAGGGCATTATATAGGTAATTCTGTTTATAAATTTAAAGTCAATTACTGGAATCAGAATTTCCTTTTCAGTGACTGCTAGTCCAGTCAAATGTTCAGTGGATGCATATATCAAGAGGCAGGTATTAGAATTCACAATATGCTCTTCCCTGGCAAGAACACAATGGGGAACAGCCTGAGCTGATGAGCACTCCTGGATAATCATCAACAAACCTCCGACGGTGGAAACCCTGATCAAACAATCCATTAGGGAGGTGTGTAGGATGCCAAGACACCCAATTAAACAAGTTGTGTAAAACTCAAGGGTAAATTAAATTACACTTATGATATAGACAAACAATATAGCTGGAAATGTGGTCCCTGACTTCTCAAGAGCCAATTGTCTATTTAACATCATAGAAAAGTTAAAACATTACTAGAACAAGACCTAAACATTACACACGTGCACTGGCATTCAGCTATGATAGTCTTCATTCTAATATAAATCTGTCTCTCAAAACTTATGTGACTACACGGATTGCCTGACTTTATCATGTGAAGTGGGTGGGAGAGGGTCCAGTTATTGTCCTTTTGTACAAGTTAACTGAGGCCAGAAGGTGATGATAGGCTGTTTCTCTCTTCTCTTCCCCTACCCTTACCCTCCGCCTACCACTTACAACAAAGTCAATGTTAAGATTACTCCAATTAGCTACATATGAAGCTCCATGCTCACTTCATTGTACAGCAGCGTCTGCTACATGTTAAAGCTCTTGATGTCAAAGTGCTATGTTCTCCATTCAGAAGCTTTCAATCTCCCACATGGAAATCAAGTTGAAACAGATAAGCCCAAGACTTTAGGGTGAGTATGTTCAGAAAGAAGAAAAAAGATTTTGCTCCTGAGCAGTCAAAGGGAATCTCACAGAACTCTAAGACTGCAAACAAAGAAAATGTTAACCATATAGACAAAGCTCTTTATGGGATCTCCCGATTTAAAAACTGACTGGTGGGGTTGGGGATTTAGCTCAGTGGTAGAGCGCTTGCCTAGCAAGCGCAAGGCCCTGGGTTCGGTCCCCAGCTCAAAAAAAAAAAAAACAAAAAAAACAAAAAAAACAAAAAACAAAAAACAAAAAAACAACAACAAAAAAAAAACTGACTGGTGCCCCCTACTTGGATGATCTGTCCATGTTAGCACAGCACACCCACATTCTACCTTTGGAGTTACCCGTTATCCTCTTACCAGGGTATTCTTGAGGCATCATTTATCTCAGCAACAGGTCTTAATCTGCAGCTCTCAACACTTCCTTCTAACAGAGGCATGTGTTTGGCAAGTTGGTAAACTGACGTTTAACATAATGCTGTGATCTATAATCTATAGAGCTATAGGCACAGGGCAACTCTCACCTGGGCATGGGATGCCCCTGGTTCCTGGCTGCAGGATCTCTTCTGGCTGCTCAGCTCACCTCCTTAGGGCTCACCTGGCCAGCTTCTCTCCTTCCACCCCAAGGCTGGACCACCACGTACAGAGTAGGAGAGACTCTGGACAGGGCTGCCTCCAGCACTGTACGCTCCGAGAGCCAGGAGAGCAGTGCTTCTCCAGACTGGCTGTGGCTCTGCAAAGGCTCCAGCACAGGTAGCCAGATGCAACCTGCCAGCTGCCAGGGCTAGACTTTCCTGGCCAAGCCTCACAGCCACAGGCCTGGGAAACATGAAGTTCATTTTTACAAAACACATACCAAGACAGTAATTCAGTGCAGGGTAGGAGAAGCTTAAGTGTTCAAGAAAGAACTCTTCCCAGTCACACTGTAATTCCCAAGGAGTGTCTTGAGAGTATATCAAACATGATCAGATCAAAAGGACTGATCAGATAAATCTTTTAAGGGGTGAAGGGAAAGGTACTGATAAGGGACCGGATGCTTAAATTTTTTTTCTTTTTTTTTCTTTTTTTTTTTTTATTAACGTGAGTATTTCTTATATACATTTCGAGTGTTATTCCCTTTCCCGGTTTCCAGGCAAACATCCCCCTCCCCTCTACCCTTCTTTATGGGTGTTCCCCTCCTCATCCTCCCCCCTTGCCGCCCTCCCCCCAACAGTCTAGTTCACTGGGGGTTCAGTCCTAGCAGGACCCAGGGCTTCCCCTTCCACTGGTGCTCTTACTAGGATATTCATTGCTACCTATGAGATCAGAGTCCAGGGTCAGTCCATGTATAGTCTTTAGGTAGTGGCTTAGTCCCTGGAAGCTCTGGTTGCTTGGCATTGTTGTACATATGGGGTCTCGAGCCCCTTCAAGCTCTTCCAGTTCTTTCTCTGATTCCTTCAATGGGGGTCCTATTCTCAATTCAGTGGTTTGCTGCTGGCATACGCCTCTGTGTTTGCTGTATTCTGGCTGTGTCTCTCGCGAGAGATCAACATCCGGCTCCTGTCGGCCTGCACTTCTTTGCTTCATCCATCTTGTCTAATTGGATGGCTGTATATGCATGGGCCACGTGTGGGGCAGGCTCTGAATGGGTGTTCCTTCTGTGTCTGTTTTAATCTTTGCCTCTCTATTTCCTGCCAAGGGTATTCTTGTTCCCCTTTTAAAGAAGGAGTGAAGCATTCACATTTTGATCATCCGTCTTGAGTTTCATGTGTTCTGTGCATCTAGGGTAATTCAAGCATTTGGGCTAATAGCCACTTATCAATGAGTGCATACCATGTGTGTTTTTCTGTGATTGGGTTACCTCACTCAGGATGATATTTTCCAGTTCCGACCATTTGCCTACGAATTTCATAAAGTCATTGTTTTTGATAGCTGAGTAATATTCCATTGTGTAGATGTACCACATTTTCTGTATCCATTCCTCTGTTGAAGGGCATCTGGGTTCTTTCCAGCCTTATTATAAATAAGGCTGCTATGAACATAGTGGAGCACGTGTCTTTTTTATATGTTGGGGCATCTTTTCGGTATATGCCCAAGAGAGGTATAGCTGGATCCTCAGGCAGTTCAATGTCCAATTTTCTGAGGAACCTCCAGACTGATTTCCAGAGTGGTTGTACCAGTCTGCAATCCCACCAACAATGGAGGAGTGTTCCTCTTTCTCCGCATCCTTGCCAGCATATGCTGTCACCTGAGGGTTTTTTTTTGTTGTTGTGTTTTTTTGTTGTTGTTGTTGTTTTGTTTTGTTTGGTTCTTTTTTTCGGAGCTGGGGACCGAACCCAGGGCCTTGCGCTTCCTAGGTAAGCGCTCTACCACTGAGCTAAATCCCCAGCCCCAAACATGTTGTAATGTACTTTTTTTTTTTTTGGTTTTTTTGGAGCTGGGGACCTAACCCAGGGCCTTGCGCTTCCTAGGCAAGCGCTCTACCACTGAGCTAAATCCCCAACCCCTGAGTTTTTGATCTTAGCCATTCTCACTGGTGTGAGGTGAAATCTCAGGGTTGTTTTGATTTGCATTTCCCTTATGACTAAAGATGTTGAACATTTCTTTAGGTGTTTCTCAGCCATTCGGCATTCCTCAGCTGTGAATTCTTTGTTTAGCTCTGAACCCCATTTTTTAATAGGGTTATTTGTCTCCCTGCGGTCTAACTTCTTGAGTTCTTTGTATATTTTGGATATAAGGCCTCTATCTGTTGTAGGATTGGTAAAGATCTTTTCCCAATCTGTTGGTTGCCGTTTTGTCCTAACAACAGTGTCCTTTGCCTTACAGAAGATTTGCAGTTTTATGAGATCCCATTTGTCGATTCTTGATCTTAGAGCATAAGCCATTGGTGTTTTGTTCAGGAAATTTTTTCCAGTGCCCATGTGTTCCAGATGCTTCCCTAGTTTTTCTTCTATTAGTTTGAGTGTATCTGGTTTGATGTGGAGGTCCTTGATCCACTTGGACTTAAGCTTTGTACAGGGTGATAAGCATGGATCGATCTGCATTCTTCTACATGTTGACCTCCAGTTGAACCAGCACCATTTGCTGAAAATGCTATCTTTTTTCCATTTGATGGTTTTGGCTCCTTTGTCAAAAATCAAGTGACCATAGGTGTGTGGGTTCATTTTTGGGTCTTCAATTCTGTTCCATTGGACTATCTGTCTGTCTCTGTACCAATACCATGCAGTTTTTATCACTATTGCTCTGTAATACTGCTTGAGTTCAGGGATAGTGATTCCCCCTGAAGTCCTTTTATTGTTGAGGATAGTTTAGCTATCCTGGGTTTTCTGTTTTCCAGATGAATTTGCAAATTGTTCTGTCTCTTTGAAGAATTGGATTGGTATTTTGATGGGGATTGCATTGAATCTGTAGATCGCTTTTGGTAAAATGGCCATTTTTTTTTCTTTTTCTTTTTTTTTTTTTTTTTCGGAGCTGGGGACCGAACCCAGGGCCTTGCTAGGGCCTTGCTCCTGCTAGGCAAGCGCTCTACCACTGAGCTAAATCCCCAACCCCAAAATGGCCATTTTTACTATATTAATCCCGCCAATCCATGAGCATGGGAGATCTTTCCATCTTCTGAGGTCTTCTTCAATTTCTTTCTTCATAGTCTTGAATTCTTATTGTACAAATCTTTTACTTGCTTGGTTAAAGTCACACCGAGGTACTTTATATTATTTGGGCCTATTATGAAGGGTGTCGTTTCCCTAATTTCTTCTTCGGCTTGTTTCTCTTTTGTGTAGAGGAAGGCTACTGATTTATTTGAGTTAATTTTATACCCAGCCACTTTGCTGAAGTTGTTTATCAGCTTTAGTAGTTCTCTGGTGGAACTTTTGGGATCACTTAAATATACTATCATATCATCTGCAAATAGTGATATTTTGACTACTTGTTTTCCGATCTGTATCCCCTTGACCTCCTTTTGTTGTCTGATTGCTCTGGCTAGAACTTCAAGAACTATATTGAATAAGTAGGGAGAGAGTGGGCAGCCTTGTTTAGTCCCTGATTTTAGTGGGATTGCTTCAAGTTTCTCTCCATTTAGTTTAATGTTAGCTACTGGTTTGCTGTATATGGCTTTTACTATGTTTAGGTATGGGCCTTGAATTCCTATTCTTTCCAGGACTTTATCATGAAGGGGTGTTGAATTTTGTCAAATGCTTTCTCAGCATCTAATGAAATGATCATGTGGTTTTGTTCTTTCAGTTTGTTTATATAATGGATCACGTTGATGGTTTTCCGTATATTAAACCATCCCTGCATGCCTGGGATGAAGCCTACTTGATCATGGTGGATGATTGTTTTGATGTGCTCTTGGATTCGGTTTGCCAGAATTTTATTGAGTATTTTTGCGTCGATATTCATAAGGGAAATTGGTCTGAAGTTCTCTTTCTTTGTTGGGTCTTTGTGTGCTTTAGGTATAAGAGTAATTGTGGCTTCATAGAAGGAATTCGGTAGTGCTCCATCTGTTTCAATTTTGTGGAATAGTTTGGATAATATTGGTACGAGGTCTTCTATGAAGTCTGATAGAATTCTGCACTAAACCCGTCTGGACCTGGGCTCTTTTTGGTTTGGTTTCCTTAGGAGTTATGGGGTTGTTGAACTGGTTTATCTGTTCCTGATTTAACTTCGGCACCTGGTATCTGTCTAGGAAATTGTCCATTTCCTGCAGATTTTCAAGTTTTGTTGAATATAGGCTTTTATAGTAAGATCTGATGATTTATTGAATTTCCTCTGAATCTGTAATTATGTCTCCCTTTTCATTTCTGATTTTGTTAATTTGGATACAATCTCTGTGTCCTCTCGTTAGTCTGGCTAAGGGTTTAGCTATCTTGTTGATTTTCTCAAAGAACCAACTTTTGGTTCTGTTGATTCTTTCTATGGTCCTTTTTGTTTCTACTTGGTTGATTTCAGCTCTGAGTTTGATTATTTCCTGCCTTCTACTCCTCCTGGGTGTATTTGCTTCTTTTTGCTGTAGAGATTTTAGGTGTGCTGTCAAGCTGCTGACATATGCTCTTTCCTGTTTCTTTCTGCAGGCACTCAGAGCTATGAGTTTTCCTCTTAGCACAGCTTTCATTGTGTCCCATAAGTTTGGGTATGTTGTACCTTCATTTTCATTAAATTCTAAAAAGTCTTTAATTTCTTCTTTATTTCTTCCTTGACCATGTTATCATTGAGTAGAGCATTGTTCAATTTCCAAGTATATGTGGGCATTCTTCCCTTATTGTTATTGAAGACCAGTTTTAGGCCGTGGTGGTCCGATAGCACGCATGGGATTATTTCTATCTTTCTGTACCTGTTGAGGCCTGTTTTTTGACCAATTATATGGTCAATTTTGGAGAAAGTACCATGAGGAGCTGAGAAGAAGGTATATCCTTTTGCTTTAGGATAGAATGTTCTATAAATATCTGTTAAGTCCATTTGGCTCATGACATCTCTTAGTCTGTCTACGTCTCTGTTTATTTTCTGTTTCCATGATCTGTCCATTGATGAGAGTGGGGTGTTGAAATCTCCTACTATTATTGTGTGAGGTGCAATGTGTGTTTTGAGCTTTAGTAAGGTTTCTTTTACGTATGTAGGTGCCCTTGTATTTGGGGCATAGATATTTAGGATTGAGAGTTCATCTTGGTGGATTTTTCCTTTGATGAATATGAAGTGTCCTTCCTTATCTTTTTTGATGAATTTTAGTTGAAAATTGATTTTATTTGATATTAGAATGGCTACTCCAGCTTGCTTCTTCTGACCATTTGCTTGGAAAGTTGTCCAGCCTTTCACTCTGAGGTAGTGTCTGTCTTTGTCTCTGAGGTGTGTTTCCTGTAGGCAGCAGAATGCAGGGTCCTCGTTGCGTATCCAGTTTGTTAATCTATGTCTTTTTATTGGGGAGTTGAGACCATTGATGTTGAGATATATTAAGGAATGATTATTGCTTCCTGTTATATTCATATTTGGATGTGAGGTTATGTTTGTGTGCTTTTCTTCTCTTTGTTTTGTTGCCAAGACGATTAGTTTCTTGCTTCTTCTAGGGTATAGCTTGCCTCCTCATGTTGGGCTTTACCATTTATTATCCTTTGTAGGGCTGAATTTATAGAAAGATATTGTGTAAATTTGGTTTTGTCATGGAATATCTTGGTTTCTCCATCTATGTTAATTGAGAGTTTTGCAGGATACAGTAACCTGGGCTGGCATTTGTGTTCTCTTAGGGTCTGTATGACATCTGTCCAGGATCTTCTGGTTTTCATCGTTTCTGGCAAAAAGTCTGGTGTAATTCTGATAGATCTGCCTTTATATGTTACTTGACCTTTTTCCCTTACTGCTTTTAATATTCTTTATTTTGTGCGTTTGGTGTTTTGACTATTATGTGACGGGAGGTGTTTCTTTTCTGGTCCAATCTATTTGGAGTTCTGTAGGCTTCTTGTATGCCTATGGGTATCTCTTTTTTTAGGTTAGGGAAGTTTTCTTCTATGATTTTGTTGAAGATATTTACTGGTCCTTTGAGCTGGGAGTCTTCACTCTCTTCTATACCTATTATCCTTAGGTTTGATCTTCTCATTGAGTCCTGGATTTCATGTATGTTTTGGACCAGTAGCTTTTTCCGCTTTACATTATCTTTGACAGTTGAGTCAATGATTTCTATGGAATCTTCTGCTCCTGAGATTCTCTCTTCCATCTCTTGTATTCTGTTGGTGAAGCTCGTATCTACAGCTCCTTGTCTCTTCTTTTGTTTTTCTATATCCAGGGTTGTTTCCATGTGTTCTTTCTTGATTGCTTCTATTTCCATTTTTAATTCCTTCCCAATGGAGAAGTAACTATAGAAACCACTCAAATATGTAGCTGAGAAAGGAGGCCCAGTAAGCTCACCCATACTGTCCTTTTGAACAAAGTATTTTCAATGCTCATCACAAAACCCATTTCTACTCCTTCAGTCCCAAGGCCCCAGGAAAGGACAGAATGGTAGGTTACCAACCCTAGGTCAAGAGCACCGATCATCTTCGTTCTCAATGTTGTCACACTTCTTGCCAAGCCCTCACTTGTGCAGTTCCTTGGTATTTCATGTTTGAACTGCCCTGGAACAGCTGTTCACTCCTAAGTAAAAGATACCCACGTTAGACATAACCATCACTCTGCCTTTTCTTGAAAAAAGACTGTTGATCATCAGGCATTAAAGAGGATTAGACTCTAAGGGGACACTGTATTACAAAAAGGGACTAGATGTTTTGTTTAAATAAAGGTGTCCTTGAGTTCCATCAAATGCACAGTTCACAAAATGACAGAGGCTTAAGATATCGGATACCAAGCTGCAGAACAGATCCTCACTGTAAAACTGGTTTCTTGCATTAAATTCCACAGAAGTGGTATTGATGAAACAGAAAACTTGATTAAATAATAATTTGGGAAGAGAATAAAGATCTGAAATACTTAAATTAATTGCTTTAAAATGACTTGAAAGACAGCAAAAAAACTACCACAAAACAAGCAAAAATTTAATAAAAGATAGGATTTAAAGAACTAAAGAGTTATGAGAGTCAATAGAAGCTTCAAAAAGAACAGAAAGTTTAGGAGGAAAATGTCTATGAAATAACATAACAATCACCCCTGGAACACTCTCTCCTAATAAAAGACATTCTTCAAAGTACATTAAGTATTTCTTAGAATTAAAAGGCCACTCATTATAATAAAATAGAAGTCATGAAAAATTTGAACCTCCTAGGCAAACTGATGGAAAAAACAATACATTGAAAACAGATTACTCCAACGATAACCCAAATAAAAGGCAAGTTTGTTTGTGGAATGGTTGTGAACAATTTCCACTTGGCGTAAACAATTATCTTTCTCTCCTGAGATACAAACAGAAGTCACAGGAACTAGGAAACATAGCACTAGGAGAACAGGGAAGATTATCAAGCTGCTTATTGGACAACCTCATGGTAATGTGCATAGGTATGATATAAATACTGGCTACTGTGTTTAGAATCACCCAATAGATTCAAGGAAGGCCATGGCCATAGAACAGACTGCATGTCTGGAAATAAAATAACAGGTTAGCCCGTTATATAACAAAGAAGACAGGAAAGAGAAAGAATGCCATTAATATCCCATAAAATATACTTTTATAGTGAGTTAAAGAGAAATGAGTTATATCCTAACATCAAAATTAGAAGATGTCTAAACATTAGAGGCCAAAACTATCTATGAAGAAATAAACGCCAACACAAACAGCCAGAAACTGTTAAAAGTTTTTGATTATAAAACAGGGCATGGGAGTTTGAACAAAGGAGGACAGAAGAATATTATTCTAAAAACTTCTTACAGAATTTTATTTCCTAACTATAGGAAATTTATTTAAAGGAAATTATTCAAACTTACACCAAGACAAGAGGCTAGCTGAATATAGGATGTTTGTGATGTTGGTAGGATTATGCAAACATTCAAGTTTTGTATTTGATTCAAAGATGCTATTTTTGGTATTTTTACAAATTAAGCAAAATCATAAACTTAGAAAGCAATCACGATAGCTATGACTAAGACTGAGTAATGAAAAAATAATAAAGAAAGCATTCACTATGCTCTTTGAAAACACACATTAGAAGAGAAAATCAAAACACACAGATGTTACAAATAGTAATGCAAGCATCTTTATTCATTTAGTCTTTCCCAGAAGTGAGGTTGGGAAGTGAAATGCTTTCCAGATTCCCCTAGTTGATGTTCTCTCCTCGAGCGTTCCACGAGCGATGCTGTACAGCTCATCAGCATCCTTACGCAGTCACACAGAAGCAGCCACACGGGTGATCACATGCTCACACTTTGGTTTCCTTGTCTTTTCTTTTTCTATAGGCTCAATTGATATTTGTAGTCAATCTATTCCTTTTCTGTTCTTAGAGCTTCAACTCAACCTTAATTCCTAAAGATTTTTTGAATTCTATACTTTGTAGTCTGAGCTTTTTAAAAGTTGCATACGAGTTACTAAGTATCATTACAGCATTTCTGAAAGTTCCGTGGAATTATCCCACGGATATTTGTAAGGGGAGGTCTGGTACTAAGGGTCTTATTCGCCAATTGGTACTTGATTTGTCAATAAAGAAGGCCAGGAGCCAATTGCTGGGCAGAAGGTACAGGCGGGACTTCTGGTTCCCAAGAGGAAAAAGGACTTAAGGAAGGAGAGGCTTTTTCTGCCATGCCTTGGAGGAAAAGGGAAGTAGCAATCATGTAAGACTTGGGGTGGGGGGGGGGGGGACGACGACCTGTGACCGAGGATGTGGGGGAGAAACGAAGATAATTGGTAAGGGTACACTTTTCCAGGCAGGAGGTATCTTCGCCCAGCAATTCTTTTTTTTTTTTTTTTTTTTTTTTTTCCGGAGCTGGGGACCGAACCCAGGGCCTTGCGCTTCCTAGGTAAGCGCTCTACCACTGAGCTAAATCCCCAGCCCAGCAATTCTGCTTAGTAGGCAAATTAAAAGGTAACAGAGCTGTGTGTGTCTTTTATCTGCTGATTCAAGGGTATCCGGAGTGGGCTGGTAATTCAACCCCTTCCATAGCAAAGTTGAGTAGAAAGAGAAGCCAGGTCAGGGCTGGTGGTGGCTTTCCCAGAGCTGAGCTGGGTTGGGGAGTAGGGAGGGGCTGGAAGCTGGCTGCAGACTCTAGCAAAGGCAGTAGTGTTTTTTAAAACCACACACAACAGATAAATCTTAAATAGCTCATGGAGTAGGTAAGCCTGTGAGGAGTGAGAACAGCAGCATTCTTGCCTTGTCAACTGTAAAACATGAATAAAAAGTAATGAGGAAACTGAAACACTGTGTTGATAAGTTTAGATTCTAAGACTAATTTTCATGACATTTTGATATCTGTATGGATTTACACATTAATATTTGTTTAAAACTTCTTGCTCACCACACTGATTTCACAAGATACAAAATATCCAAATATGAAAACTAGGAACTGTAATATGCCACAAGAAAAATGAAAAATGCTTTTGGAAAACTTAGGGGGAAATGTGTTTCATCTTTTATTTCCAAGGAAAATCTGTATATTATAAAAGCAAACATTTGTCATACCACCAAGTACAGAGCTCACATTGCAAACTGAACCATTTTCATTACATGTCTGATGATCTAAAAATCAAATAACTTTGAAAGGCTTCAGTCTCCACTGTTTCATGAAAATCATGTTAATACATTGTACTGACACACTATTCTTTTAAAGGATCAAGTAGAAATTAGACCCGATAATTAAACAAGAGTACACCATATCCTATTGCTTGTTTTATAGATCAGAAACACTATACTAAGACATAGCACTTGGACATGAAACATGTCTTTAACTTTCTGAAGAATATACTAGAAATAAGCAAAACATAGAATGCTTTAATATTTCCAGTGAACACCATTTGTATCAGTAACTGCAATGTTGTAACTTCAGCATTTCGCATAACTAATCAATGAAGCTGGTTATTTTTTAAGGGTTGGGAGTAAGAACAGAAGAACAGGAGATATAAGAATATCAGGTTTCACACTTCTGTTAAAATTTTAAAAATAAAAACTGTTTTTCTTCTCTGCATCAAAACCATCAGACTTGCAGTATGCTTGTTTGCTTTAATCCCATGACTCGTCATCAACTGGATTGGGAGCTTGTGCAGAAGAAATCCCAGCTGTGTTCAGTGTGTTCTTGCCCTGGAAATTCTTTAAAAAGAAAAAAGAAAAAGAAAAAAGTTGTGACAGCAGCCCTACTGTTAACGCCGTACAGACAGACAGTAGGGACTCACATTTTCTACCTCAATTACCCCAAGCATCTCCTGACTTACAAAATGATTCACTTCAAAGGCCCACATAATCCTGTAAAGTCTAAACTGTACAAACTGACTCGAGAATATTTTTCAAGTCACTAGCTTTTAGAGAATAGAAAAATGCAGTACACTTCAAATAGGTATAAATGTTTAATTAGAACTCTTCTATACCAAGATGAGGAGGAGGAAGAGAAGAAGAAGGAAGAGGAGGAGGAGGAGGAAGAGGAGAAGGAGGAGGAGGAGGAGGGGGGGGGGCTGGCACATTAGTAAGACTTGAATCTCTACAGCTCTAGCATTTTGTATTAATAATGTGGTCAAAATTAAAGAATTCTTACAAAGTTCAGAAGAGCCCAACGGATACCAGCAAAAGGAACTGGGATGTTAAGACTGTAAACCTGAAACCTGTGCGTGTACATATGTAATTAAAATGACAGTTTTAATTTAATAGTATCACCTCGTAGAATCAAGCACATTTTCCAAGAGTAATCAGAAATCCATTCCTTAATGTTTCTCACTAACCTTCCTAGTGTCAACAGATGCAAACACAGCCCCTCTTGTGCTATTACTGAAGCTGGGAGGCGCATATGAACTAAAGGCAATCTCTTCTAACCACGCAGGAACATCCTGTTGAGCCTTGAGAAAATAAAAATTTCTTATGCAACATGAAATTTCAAAAATTGTAAAAGATTTCTCAACAACAAAGAACTATTCAATTTTAAATATTTAAAGTTTAAAAGGTTGTTTAAACTTACATCTGACAGTACTTTAACTAGAGGTTGTGCTAAATGATTATCAGATTCGGTATCAAAAAAAGAAATCGCCCTGCCAGTATTTCCACAACGTCCAGTACGTCCAATTCGATGAACATATTCATCAATGGTAGAAGGAAGGTCAAAATTGATAACATGTTGAACATTTTCAATATCAAGTCCTCTGGCAGCCACTGAAGTAGCAACAAGAACTGGGCACTTTCCACAGCGAAAATCTCCAAGAGCTTGTTCTCGCTCCCTCTGTTCCCGATCGCTTAAAACGGAAGTTTACATTAGAGCCACTTTTGAGAAATTTATTAAAGTTCATCAAGCAGTATACTTTAAAAAGTAAAAATTATAACACTCACTATACATGCCAACTTCCCACACACTGTAATAACCTGGTACTGTAATACACATTATAATTTCCATGTACTATAATAGCCCATCCCCAGCTGCCACTTTATCCTCACAGTCTTTAGTTGGAACAATCACCTCTAGTAGAAGATAGAGTAAGAGACAGCTAACAGAGCCAGAATATGATATATATGTTATATAAAATATAACTCATATATGTTATTATAAATCATGTTATATAAAAAATAATCATTTTATTCTGCACAAAAAATGATTGCTCAAAAACATTCTGAAAATACAATTACAGAATTCTACACATTCAAAAGTGATTTTAGGTCTTTTTAGTAAAGTACCAATACCTGGTGTTAATATGCCATTAGTGCACCACAGAGCAAGCATAGTAAACATACAGATACAAACTAAGATTCTATCTCACAATGTTATATAATCTTAGGGGGTGTACTGTATATGCAGTTTGTCACTGACAAAAAATTTTCATTGGGCCTTTTAAATAACTAACAAAAGTTGTTTTCTCACTAGAAAATCATATTATTGTACTTACCCATGAATACTTGTAGTTGATATTTTTTCTTGACAAAGAAAAGTCGCAATGAAATCTGCTTTTTTCTTGGTTTCAACAAAGACCATAGTTCTTTCATCACCTACAAACAAGATTATTAACATCCAAACAACAAAATTAAGCAAAAAAAAAGCATGCCACAGCTTTTGTCTCATCCACATAACAACTGTACTGACAGCAGCTGGTATAGAAAGGGTTAATTACTTCCTGACTGGATGTTAAAAAAGAGACAACTGGGGGTTGGGGATTTAGCTCAGTGGTAGAGCGCAAGCGCAAGGCCCTGGGTTCGGTCCCCAGCTCCGGAAAAAAAAAAAGAAAAGAAAAAAAAAAGAGAGAGAGACAACTGCTTTCCTATTAGATGGATTCAAACACACACACACACACACACACACACACACACACACACACACACACAATATCTCTCTCTCTCTCTCTCTCTCTCTCTCTCTCTCTCTCTCTCTCACTCTCAAGTGTGCCTTCTTTCCTTAAGCAAAGACTTAACTATGGGCCATTTCTCAGTAATTGCAAATGTCTCCGTTTCTTTTTCCTCTTCATTTTCTATAAATTTGTTACTTCCCAAAATAATCTAATCTTTCATTTTACTCAGATTGGTCAAATTTACACTAATGATATCTGACCCTAGGCTGATAAACTCTATAATGTATGTTCAAATGTCATCTCCTAAATCAAATCCTTTAATTCCCAGAAGAAGATACAGCCTCATCAGTGGCAGCCTCATCCCAAGGCTCACTTAATTCATCGAGTGGTAAGCACTTAGCTGGCATAGATTATTCTGTGAGGGATTACTCTATAACATGATAAAAAAGAAAGACTTTAAGATATCTATAGCCTTAGTAGAAGGGAGAGTTTTCTCCTCAGGATCACTCTTTCCTACCTTCCTGCTAGCTCACTTCATCTAACAAGTGTTGTAGTGGCTGCCTATCACTATTAAAGACACTGAAAACAAAAAACAAAGCCCCTGCTCACTGTTGAGATTTAAGAGTTATAAGTAAACTATTAAAATGTTACATGACTCACAACTGTTTCCCATTTTTCATATTAATGTTAGGAAACATCTGATGAAGCTTTACATCTCAAAATAAGTATTTGATTTTCCAAATTGTCTAAGCTGGTCATTGTGATGCACACTTGCAGTCATAACACTCTAGAAGTTGAGGCAAGATTACCAGGAAAACAGATAGGCAGATGCAAGAGATGGCTGGAATGAGGGGATGGAAAAGAGGAAGAGAGGGTGGAAAAAACATTTTTATAAAACAGTATAGATTAAAGCCCAGCATGGTGGGTCAACATTTGGAGAGAGGAGACAGGAGGATCATCTCAAATTCTAGAGCCACCTGGTCTACACAGAGTTCCGAACCATTCAGAGCTACACAGCAAGACCTTTTCTAAAAATAAAACTAAGAAGCCCGGGAAAATAAAAATCAAAGCCTTTCCACGCTTGCTGACTCATAATTCTAGGTTTTTTGGTTTGGGGTTTTTTTTAAGGTTTTTTTTTTCCTCATTATTACAAAAGTGACTTCTTGATTTCTCCTTTCTCTGACTCAACACTGACATTCAAAATCTAACAGTCTTACTAAAATAGGAGACTAAAGTTGGGGGCAAAGTACAGCACATAAGTCGATATCAAGATGCCCATACAAACTGTCTCCTGCTCAAAATAAAGCTTCTTCAATAAACAAATCAGAATCAAACAAACAATGTAAGATAAAAAATAATGTGGAACAGGAGTGAAGCCCTGAGGGCCAGCAGAATGAGTGGAAACAGGCGACCTCAGGAGGTAGGAGGTGGGGGACCCTCCAGAATGTACCAGAGACCTGAGAGGTGAGAGACTCTCAGGACGCGAAGGGATGAAATGGCCCACAGATGGCAAAGGGACCTTGTAGAGTCCATCTTCAGTAGAAAGACAGGGCATCAACTGGAGGGACGGGGTTGCCATCAACACTCAAGAGCTCTGACCCAGAGTTGGTCTTGTCTAAAAGAACTACTGGAATAGGGATGGAGAAGAGTCTGAGGGAGGGAGGTCCAGGTACAAATTGGGATCCAGCTCAAGGAGCCAAGGCCTGACACTGTTGCTGATGCTATGGTAGGCTTCCCTCCAAGAGGCCCAACAAGCATCTGACCAAGACAGAAGCAGATAAATAAACCCAATTAATGGGTGGAAGCCAGGGGTAGGTTGATGTCTGTATGCAGGTGAGGGCTAGCACAAGTTAGGTCATGGCCATGACTGGACAGTAAAAAGTGAGGCGGCGACAAAGTTTTTGTAAAGTGAGAGAGAAGGAAAAAAAAAAAAAGAAGAAGAACTAAGCTGGAAGCAGAAAAGGACAACGCAGATCTGTGTGGTCTTAAACAGCCTGAGGTAGTTATGAATATTTCTTAAGATAAATTGACCTATAGAAATCCATCCCTTATCTAGCTGGGCAGTTTATATCTTTATCAACTGGTTCTGAGTTTATTATATGGAATGGGAATTTAACATATAAATCTGACTGCTAAATTACAGCTTATTGAGTCTTAATTTTAACAGGTTGCTAGGAGTTTATACTATAATTACCAGGGGGCAGTTGCTGGAGTGTGAGCAGAGTCTGTGACAGGGAGTGGTGATAGGCCAGCTGCTGCTGAACCTCTAGTGTCCTGATTTTACTGGGTAGCTGGGACAAGAGAGTTCCCAGCTAGAAGAGAGACAGCCAGGAGAGGGCGGCTAGCAACAGGGCGGAGAGACTACTAGGGCTAGAGGTTAGCTAAAGGTAACATGACCTGGTGCCACATTAGAACCGGCTGCCACTGAGATGAAGGTACTCCACGGATGCCATGTGGCTCTATGGTGCTGGCACTGGCGTGGGATAAAAGTTCTCATTTATTTTTAATAATTACCACAACAGCCGGAGACTCCTGTGGTTGAATTAGAGAAAAGCTAAAAGAAGTTGAGGAGGAGGGTGACCCCATAGGAAGGCCAGCAGTCTCAACTAACCTGGACCCCCGAGATCTCTCATACAGAGCCACCAACCAGGCAGCATACACACCAGCTGATATGAGGGGACACATACACAGCAGAGGACTGCCGGGTCTGGACTCAGAGAAGATGCACCTAACCCTGGAAAGACTTGAGGCCCCAGGGAGTGTGGAGGCCTGGCAGGGTGGAGGTTGTGGGGATATCCTCCTGGAGATGAGGGTAGAGGAATGGGATGAGGAACTGTCTGAGGGCACACCAGGAAGAGGGTAATGACTGGATTGAAAAAAATTAAAGATAATTAATAATAATAATAATATTTTGGAAGAAGGCAGAGAAAACATTTCTCATGCTTATTATGAAAAGACAGCACTAGAGTCTCAAGTAGACTCTAGCTTTGAAACACTTCAAATCTTATGAATATGGGAACACTCCTTAGTAGGTAAGAAATGAGGGCCAGTTAAAATCAGCAAGAGCTCATTTTGTTTTCTTTTGAAGACTGGGTCTTGCTATGTAGGCTGGATTGCTGGCTTCAAGCTCACAATCTGCCCGCCTGCCTTTCAAGAAAGCATGATTTACAGTATCACTGTTACTCAGTAGATAAAAACATGTGACTATAAGCCTTTCTAGTTTTCACATGCATATATACATGAAATATATGATGAATATGTAATATATATTTCTACTGAAATACTTTTTAGCCAAATATTAAGCTAAGTCTCAAATACTTCTATATTTAACTTTTATAGCACTGAAGGAATGTTCATACATAATTTATACAAAAACTAAACCATAGTCATTTATAAAGATTTACAGAAAATTAAGATTTATTAAAATTTATAGGCAACAATGATGACTTTAAAAAATAAGTAGTTTTAAAATTCAAAATCATGACAAAAATAATTATACTAAACTGAGGTACCTATGTTTCGTAGAATCTCAACAAGTTTTTCTCTTTTTGAATACTGGCCAACTTGAAGAATGGACTGCTGCACATCTCTGCAAGCTCCTCCCACTTGTCCAACAGCAACAAACAAATAATTTGACTTTAAAAACTCGCCAGCCAACCTTAAGAGAGGAAACAGTGCTCTTTAGCTTGTTCTCACGCACTTGTGCTCAGCCCTATCAATGTCATCTCATATTGACTAGACAGCAACACAGAACAGTGGGAAAGTCATCTTTTAACATTAAGTTTTTATTTTCAAAGATCAGAATAAAATGTTAATATCTTTAAAATATAAACTCAGTAGCAAAACATTTTTGTCAAACTATGAACACAGGAATTTCCAGTGAATTCTATGCAAAATTATGTGAAATGTGTACATAACAATAAAAATATGAACTACAATGCTGACTGTAACAAGCAGAATTTTTTTAAACTAAAAACTGGCCTGGGAATATAGCTCAGCTGTAGCGTGCTCCTTTAAACATGTAAAAGCCCTGGGTTTGACTGCCAGTGCCACATAAGCCAGGCCGTGGTGGCACATGCCTATAATCTCAGCACTCAGGAGGCAGAGGCAGGATGATCCCCAGAAGTTCACTATCACCCTTAGCTACATAGTGAGCCTGAAGCCAGGCTGGGATCTATGAGACCCTGTCTCATAAAAGGGAGTAAGGGAAGGAGGGACTGACTAAAATGTGATCCTAAAGCACAATTTTATTATAACCTCAATACTTATGAATACATGCTATTGTTCAGATTTGTCTTCTGAAATATTACTTAAGTTATTCTTCTGTAAATAAATGATTATGAGTAAACCAGATTACAGGTTTTTCATGCCACAATACATATAGAAAAATAAGAGCCAAGGGCCATGAAGAATTGGGCCATGTAAGGTTGTCCCGACAGTTGAAAGGATAAACAGACACACTGCACTACCTACAGGCTCCAAGCCTACATGAACTGTGCATTCTCTATAAAGAACAGCCTTGGAGGCATTTCTATGAGAAGATGTTAAGCAACACAACACAACCCAACATACTAGTCCTAGAAACATGGGTTTTATATGGTGTGCAAGCCACAGTCCACCATCTACCACCACTCCCCCAATAGTCAACCAACTTGGGAAATCATTTTCCTCTTAGAAAGAGAGGAATGGAATCCCTAGTTCTCAAAGAGAATAGTTTTATCAAATAAAAGAGCAAGAATTCTGCTGAATGTAGGCTATTGGCATGGCCTAGACTGTTTAGGCTCCCTGTGCCAAGTAAGGGACTAGTTGGTAGAAGAAGATGCTATTTTATGAATGATGTGTAATCCCAACCTCCAAATTTACAAGTCCACAGGATACACAGGATAATTCCCAAGTATCTGTTAATAATTGGTTTGTGAACTTTCTACCAAAGACCAATTCTCCTAAATACTATACATTTAGGATTAAAAATAAGCCTAGTGAGGATAGCTTTAGCAAACACTGATTCCCAGTACACACTGTAGGAGTGGAGACAGAGGGGAGGGGAGAGGTGGGGAGGGGTAGGAGGAGAGATTATAATAACACAAAGTCAAGGGTAAAATTGAAAAATAAAAAAAATGGCAAACTTTAAAGCATAGGCTTACTTTTGTACTGCATGTATAAAGCTCTTTTAAAAAAGCAATTCAAGTATCTGAAACCAGAATGTTCACATTGCTTTCACTTGGTATATATCTGTTACTTTGTATATGTGTGGGTGCAAGTGTGCTCACATGTTCATACATCTGCATGTTTGTGTGTTATGGTTGTCCACGTGGAGGTCAGAGGTCAACCTTCTTTTCTGAGACAGAGTTTCTTACTGAAATCTGGGATCTGCCCATAACAAGCTAACTGGCTGGCCTGAGCCCTAGGGATGTCTGCCTGCCTTCTCAGCACTGGAGTAAGGAGCCGACTTCGTACAGTGTGGCAGGGGCTAAACTCGGATCTTTACACCTACATGACACAGGCATTTTACCTACTCCTAAATTAACTAATTTTGAGACAGATCTCAAACCAGAGATTCATATTTCTCTATCTCCTGAATGTTGGGACTGAAGGCACACACTACCATTTACACTTTTGTATTTGAGAAGAAAAATATTTACCTCTGGATTTCTTCTGGAAAAGTTGCACTGAATAAAAGAGTTTGGCGCTGTTCCTTTGATGGCATTCCTGGACAAGAAATTAACTTCTTCATTTCGGGTCCAAAACCCATATCCAACATTCGATCAGCTTCATCCAAAACTAAGTACTTGACTTGTTTGAGACCAATCTTTAAGGATATTTTCAAAGACAAAAACAGAACATACATACTAGTTTACATTAAGCTAAAATATGCTTCACAATTTCAAGTGTTTAAAAGTTATGCTGTCTAGTTGTATGTCAACTTGACACCACAAGCTAGAATCATCTGGGAAGGAAATCTCACTTGAAAAATAAGCCTTCATCCAACCTGCCTGTGGGGCATTTTCTTGACTTAATGATTTGTGTGGGAGGGCCCAGCTCACATGGTACCACCTCTGGTCTGGAAGTCATAGGTTGCCATAAGGAAGCAAAATTCTTCCATGGCCTCAGTTTCAGGTTCCTGCCTCCAAAGTCCCCCTATGCCTTGAGTTCCTGTCCTAATTTCCTTCAATAATAGACCGTGACACCCAAGTTGGTTTTGGTCATGGTGTTTACCTATCTAATACACAGAATATCAAGGCATACAATGAGGAGAACTGTTGGTCTCATCATAGATAATCATAATATAGCTGACCTAAACATTTACTAATATTTAAAATGTGTTACAAATTAAGTTTAATAAAACCTAAAATATCTACAGTAATACTTTATACTAAAACTTCCTGTAATTACCTGACTATTCTATTATCTTCAGTGTCTAACCTATTAGGCACTAGCCATATGTAGTTTGAATGAACATAAAACTAAATTCTTCATTTTAAAATATATGTAGTCACATATGGCTAATAGTTAACTTGTAGTAGACAGCATGAATTCATATTATCTAATCTTGATAAAATCATGATAAAGATTAAACTTTAATGCAAGAAAATAAAATCTAATACCATTAAATACTGAAAATAGATTAACTTTTTTTTTTTTGAGACTGGTTCTCACTATGTAGCTCTGGCTGTCCTGGAACTGCAAGTGACTTTGATACTACCACAAAGATTGTTAGTAAAAAATCTCACAGTGGTTTCTTTAGCTACTTTTAATAAAATTAATTTTAAAGGTTCATTTACCAATAGGTGTTTTAAGTACCTCCTTTGTAGAATGCAAAATACTCAACTGCAGTTCATTAGCATGAATGTAAAGAATTAAGAGATGTTATAATTGGGTATGAGATTCCCAAGTAAAATCTTTTCTTAAAAGACTTAGAAAATTAACAACTCATATTACTATCATTCACATGCTTTAATAGAAGGCAAAGTTATTGATGCCCCAAAGAATGTATCTTAGGAAAAAACTACTTCACCAAAATGTATATGAAAGTATACAAAAATATTCATTTTATTTTCTTCCATGTAGTAAAATATTACGGAAATCAGATACAGATTCTAACTAACTCATTGACTAGAGCTAACTAGAGACTTTTTGAGTAAATTGTTAATCTCATTTTGTTTCCCCAAGTATAATATAGAAAACACTATGACTTGTGAGATTATCTTCACAATTATGAAAGTTAATTCAAAGCACCCAACAGAACCAAAACACAGGAAATACACCTCTTATAATCCCCTCCCTTTCCCTATAAAATAACCACCAGGCTAACAACCTGTTGCTTTGAAAGGCTTACCTTTTCTTTGCCTATGATATCCATCAGCCTCCCTGGAGTAGCACATAATATATTACACCCTTGCACTATCTGTCGAATTGAGTGCCCAAACTGGGTTCCTCCATATATGACAACAGCTCTTACACAAGTCCTATAGATAAGAGAAATGTCGTTTTCTAGTTACTTGGAAACTATTCATTTGTCACTTTACGACAAGGTCCATAATGAAAAAAATTCGGCTATCTAAAAAATGTTAAATTCTGTTGAAAGGGGGAAGTTTATAATGTCAAAAAGCAAATAAAACAAATAGGAAAAAACTTGGTCTGTCTCAAGTACCACTATCATCCTTTCTCCCAATTACCAACTCACACAAGGGATTACAAACTCTCTAGTACTATTATTGCTGGCAAGCAGGGAGAGTGGGCCTCCTGCTCAGTGTCAACATCCAAATGCTATCTACTCATCCTTGGGAACAGACATTATCTAAATTTACCAGCATGCTTTTCGTTTTTGAAAATGTCTCTCTTCTTTTACTCAATTTAAAATCAGGTATCAACATGGTACTAATCTAAGCAATTATACCTAAATTTTGCAAAAGAACTATAAGGTTTGACATTAAAGATATTTTAATATTCATTTTAAATTTTATAAAAATAAAAGGATAGTGGTTTATAAACAATAAGCACTAAAAAAAAAAAAAAAGAAAACACTAAAACTCCAGGGGATGAAACTAAGCACTCAAAAGTAGTCCTGGGGCTGGAGAGATGCTCAGCAGCTGAGAGCACTGCCTGCTCTCCCAGAGGTCCTGAGTTCAGTTCCTAACATCACAGGGTGGCTCACAACCATCTGAATGGGATCCTGTTATTGTATACTGCACAATCCCACAAGATACACAATTATAGAAAGAGAGAACTGTACCTTAAAAGAGATGATTGGTAAACAAAAAAAGGAGAATTAAAAACTCCCAGAGACAGACTAAATAATGCTTTGTTAACTCTCATTTTTCTCAATGTTGGTGAAAAAAAAAACAGGCACTAGGCCAACCAATACACTATTGGGATGTGCTGACATTCGAATGGAAACCTGCAATGGGATTAAGATGTGGACACGCTTATGTTCATGTACCTACAGGGGATGAAAAGATGAACAGCAACAAAACTTACAAAAATCAGACTGGACCAAGCAAAACCTCTTCATTTGAGACATGAATGTCTTCACAAAGCAAATAGCCCAAATAATTTACAGACTGTCTCAATTACTGACTTCTTAAAAGAAAAAAAAACAACATGCAAATCAACTTCAAAGAGACAGACAGACAATACAGAGAGTGGGCAATAAATGCTATAGCTAGATAATACAGACACTAGATAAAGCCAGAGACTGGGTAATATATGCTATAGCTATTTTTTCAGAATAAAATTTAAGGTTTTTATTTAATTACTGTATATTTTTTACGTTTTTTATTTAATTATTGTATATTGACAGAAATTTAAGTTTTTTCTTTTATTATATATTAATAGGAATGTAAGTTTTTTCTTTAATTGTATATTGATAGAAATTTAAGTTGTTTTGTTTGAATGATTGTATAGTGATAGATTTTAGGGTTTTGTTCATTGTACACTGATAGAAATGTAAAGCTCTTTTGCTAGACTACTGTTTGACTATTGCTCATAAGCCATTTTTGAAAATGCGATGGTTCTTATATTTCTATTGTGTATAGATTGTTAATGTTAGGGAAAAGGACAATTCTTAAACAGAAAGTGGGAGATAAAGTGGAAACTTAAGGGTTCTTTGGAAAGTTGGTCTGATGGTGTTTTGTTGCAAACACGGAAGGAGTGCTTTCTTAAGTGGACACAGGTGAAAGACTAAGGCAAACTCATGAAGGAATGTTTAGCTGAAGCAGACAGAGGAGAAGGATGTTTAGCTAAAGCAAGCACGTGATGAAGGATTCTTTGCTAACGACATATATGTATTTGCCTCACATTGCATAGTTGAACTGCATTTGTTGGGGTGCCATAGAGGAAACACACCAATACCTTCTGGTGGTGTGCTGCGGTTTCTTGCCGACTCACGGACATGGGCTGATTGGTAGTGATGTCAGCTGAGACACAAGCTCATATGCTGAAGCAAGATGTGATGTTTGGAGGGTATAAATACAACCTGAAGGACAGCGACAGAGGCTGACCTAGGCTTGTTTAGATCGCCAGCTGTGGAGTACATGTGGGTCTCAAGTTACTGAGAAAGGCACAGCTGAGAACTTCTCCTGGCACCCTGGTCCCTCCTGCTGACCCAGCCAAGGCTGAGGTCTGGCTGTGTCTGCTAAGGTCTTATCACCTCTGTTGCTAACCCAACTCTACTGAATTGGACTGCTGGGGTATCCAGGAAGTGTTTCCAAGTGGATCGAGCTGCTGCTGCTAACCTATGAACTGAACTGCCAATTTCCAGATAGCACAGATGGGATCTGCTCCAAAGAACCTTTCTAAACAGGTCCATTTCTCCCATATCCTTTCTTTTTCATTACCTCTGGTGGGTGGTGGGCTAAAAGGGATGTTAATGGATTTAAAATCCATCATTAAAATATAGGGTTTGAAGCAATTTACAGATTCAATGCACTCTCCCCATCGAAATTCCAACTCATTTCATCATAGCTAGAAAGAGCAATTCTCAAATTCATTTGGAATAACAAAAAAAAAAAAAAACAAACAAACAAACCCAGAATAGTGGAAACTATTCTCAACAATAAAAGAACTTCCAGGGGAATAACCATCCCTGACCTCAAGCTGTATTACAGAGTAATAGTGATTTAAAAAAACTGTATGGTATTGGTACAGAGATAGGCAGGTAGATTAGTGGAATAGAATTGAAGACCCAGAAATGAACCCACACACCTATGGTCACTTGATCTTTGACAAAGGAGCTAAAACTATCCAATGGAAAAAAGATAGCATTTTCAATAAATGATGATGGTTCTACTGGAGGTCAGCATGTAGGAGAATGCAAATTGATCCACTCTTATCTCCCTGTACAAAGCTCAAGTCCAAGTGGATCAAAGACCTCCACATAAAACCAGATACACTGAATCTAACATAAGAGAAAGTGGGGGAAAAGTCTTGAACAAATGGGAACAGGGAAAAATTTTCCTCAACAGAACACCAATGGCTTATGCTCTAAGATCAAGAATGGACAAATGGGACCTCATAAATTGCAAAGCTTCTGTAAGGCAAAGGACAGTGTCATTAGGACAAAATGGCAACCAACAGATTAGGAAAAGATCTTTACCAATCCTACATCTGATAGAGGGCTAATATCCAATATATAGAAAGAACACAAGAACTTAGACTCCAGCGAACCAAATAACCCTATTAAAAATGGGAGACAGGGATAAACAGAGAATTCTCAGGTGAAGAAACTCGAATGGCAGAGAAGCACCCAAAGAAATGTTCAACACCTTTAGTCATCAGGGAAATGCAAATCAAAACAACCCTGAGATTCCACTTCACACCAGTCAGAATGGCTAAGATCATAAACTCAGGTGACAGTAGATGCTGGCGAGGATGTGGAGAAAGAGGAACACTCCTCCACTGTTGGTGGGATTGCAAACTGCTACAACCATTCCATAAATCAGTCTGGAGGTTCCTCAGAAAATTGGACATTTCACTACCTGAGGACTCAGCTATACCACTCCTTGGCATATACCCAAAAGATGCTCCAACATACAACAAAGACACATGCTCCACTATGTTCATAGCAGCCTTATTTATAATAGCCAGAGCTGGAAAGAACCCAGATTTCTTCAACAGAGGAATGGATATAGAAAATGTGGTACATCTACACAATGGAATATTACTCAGCTATTAAAAATGACTTCATGAAATTCGCAGGCAAATGGACAGATCTAGAAAATATCATCCTGAGTGAGGTTACTCAATCATAAAAGAATACACATGGGATATACTCACTGGTAAGTGGATATTAGGCAAAGTGGATATCAGAATACCCATGACACAACTCACTGACCACATAAAGCTCCAGAGAGGAGACCAAAGAGTGGATGCTTCAGTCTTACTTAGAAGGGTGAACAAAATAATAAAGAGAAATAGAGGGTGGGAGGGACTTGGGAGGAAGACAGGATGGGTAAGGGGAAAGAGGGGAAGAATCAGGTATGGGAGGAAACGGGATGATATACAGAGGATCAGGAAATTGACCAGAGATGTGTAACAGTGGAGGATGGGGAACTGGGGGCAGCAACCAGAAAGTCCCAGATGCCAGGAAAGCAAGAGCCTCCGAAGACCCCACAGGGATGACATTAGCTGAAATACCCCACAAAGGGGAGGGAGAACCTGCTGAGACCATTATCTAGAGGTTTGGCATGCCTCTAGATATGGGTTGGGCCACCCGCCCATCTCCAAAATTTTAACCCAGAATTCTCCTGTTTAAAGGAAATACAGGGACAAAGAGTAGAACAGAGACTGAAAGAAAGGCCATCTAGAGACTTCCCAACCTGGGGATCCATCCAACATACAGACACCAAACCCAGACTCTTCTGCTGATGCCAAGTGCTTGCTGACAGGAACCTGATATAGCTATCTCCTGAGAGGCTCTGCCAGAGCTTGACCAATACGAATGCAGATGCTCAAAGACAACCACTGGACTGATCCCAGGACCCCAATGGAGGAGTTAGGAGAAGGACTGAAGGAGCTGAAGAGGCCTTATCTGGCATCAATGGGAGGGGAGGCCCTTGGTCCTGTGAAGGCTTGATGTCCCAGTGTAGAGGAATGCTAGGGCGGTGAAGCAGAGTTGGATAAGCAGGTGGGGTAGCACCCTCATAGAAACAGGGTAAAGGAGGATGGAATAAGGGGGTTCCAGAGGGGAAACCAGGAAAAGGGATAACACTTGAAATGTAAATAAATATCAAATTTAAAAAAATAAAATTTGAAAAAAATTAAAGTTACGAGATCTGATGCCCTCTTCCGGTGCATCTGAAGACAATATTAGTGGATTCATATGCATAAAATAATTCTTTAAAAAATAGAGTAATTCTATTTGTTAATAACGAATATATTCAAACAGAAGATTTCCTATAATTTTAAGCACTGACAAACTCTTCGATGTTTCATCTTTTTTCCCCAATATAATCTTTTTATTAATTATTTGGAAATTCCATACAATGTGCCCCAATCATACTCGTTTCTCCCAGGTTCACCCTCTCTCTCTTATCTCTCTCCCTTCCCCCAAAGTACACCAGGTCCAGTGTGTGCTGCTCATAGATTCACTGAAGCATGGTCAAAGTACCAGCGGCCAGGTCCTTAAAGACAATTGATGAGTTCTACACAGCTCCCTGCCAGAATCCATCAACTGTGAAAAGCAAAACATTTCAGCATCTTTATAACAGTTTTTAAGGACTCTCTTCAATAGCTTTCTGCCTGAAATGTCTATTTTGGAGGGTGGAGGTGATTGTCACAGAAGCCTCCAATATCTCTCATTCTCAGTTTTGAGTTTTCATTCATTGATCCCACTGCAAAAGAAGCTTCTTTACCCACAGCAGTCAGTGGCAGCATGGACCTCAGACATCAACAGGGCCCCAAGGTTTCATCCTTTAAAGGTTTTAAGTAAGTTTTCTGACTACTTGTATGGCAGACCTGGCTTCAAAGGTGTGCAAACTATACAGTTACACAGTGTCTCAAACTCGAAAGTGTAGTGAAAATTTTGAAATTTTGGTTTCCTTAAAAAACACAAATATTGTAAGAATGTTTTCATATTCATGCCAGGTGAGGCACAGGGGCTGCTTCAGACAGCCCACAGCAGCCGACTATGACTCGCCTCCTGCTCTGGCAGAGACTCTGCCAGCTACCAATAGTGTCTGCAGCTGTGCGATGTTAGAGACGCCAGGGTCTTTTCTGAGGGTATAAATGCGAGGGCCCCAGGAGGTTGAGTTGTTGGTTGGTTGCTGGGTTGCTGTTGGTCAAAGTTTCAGTCATGATCAAAGAAGAAACAACAACAAGGAGAAATTAAATACCTGATATGAAAGGTCAAACTTGCCCCAAGGAATTTGATGCACCTCATCAGCAGAAAGTCGTCTAACTCTAACATGGCGCCCTTTCTGAACCCTGACTTCATTCACAGATCTCTTTCCTTTCCTCTTTCTTCCCCTTATCTAGTGTGATAGGGATGAAAGAGTGGAAAAAAAGTGGAGAAGGGTGGAAGAAAGAAGAACCCACAAAGTACCAAAAGACAGCTACACCAAAGAGCCTGGGTGCTTGGCTCAATGCTATCTTGCAACCTATAATAATAGCTTTAGAGCAATGGGCTCTAAATTTTATGTAAGTTCTGGCAAATTATATAACCAGTCCTGAAAGTGGACTAGTTCATGACATTCTTCCTACAATGTAGTAGGCAGACAATGTACCATTTATGAGACTGCTACTTTATAACTACTGCAGCCTTCTACCTGCTCTTTCACTGAGAACTTCATTAGAGTACCACCTGCCATTTCCTAAGACAGTGAAGTATCATTATGGGCAATCTGTACTGGACGGTTTTGTGTCAACTTGACACAACTTTAGAGTCATCAGAGAGTAAGGAGCCTCTGTTGAAGAAATGCCTCCATGAGAGCCAGCTGTTAGGCATTTTCTCAATTATTAATCACGGGAGAGGGTCCAGCCCATTGTGGGTGGGGCCATCCCTGGGTGGGTAGTCCTGGATTCTATAAGAAAACAGGCTAAGTAAGCCAGGGGAAGCAAGTCAGTAAGCAGCACCCCTCCACGGCCTCTGCATCAGCTCCTGCCTCCAGGTGCCTGCCCTGTTAAGAGTTGCTGTCCTGACTTCCTTCAATGATGAGCAGTGATGTGGAAGTGTAAGCTGAATAAACCCTTTCCTCCCCAGCTTGCGTCATGGTGTCTCATCACAGCAACAGAAACCCTGACTATGACATAGTCCAATCAAACTGCTGGACCCCTGAAAACTTGGCTGTTACACCTCTTAAGAGACGATATGCCAGAAACACACAACAAAACTGCACCCCAGTCCTTAACCAACACAGAGAATGGCAGAATACTTATTGTTGTGACCAACTAGATCTTTCAGTAGGTAACCTGTTAGGCATCAGTAGATGACAACCAGATCTTACAGTAGGTAACTTGTTAGGCATCAGTAGACAACAATACCAATGTTGTTAAGTATGTAGTTAAACTTAACTTCTCATATGAGTAGTAAAAACGTACATTAATGTAAGCATTAAAATAAATTCATGTTAATAATAACAATAAGCCACTCCACACACAAATACTTAAAAGAGAAAACCTGGGGAAAGTGGCACACACCCATAGCCCCAGTTACTCAGAAGGCTGAGGGGCTGAGGTAGAATGACCTCTTTAGCTAGGAGTTCAAAGTCAGCTTGAACAAAAAAAAAGCAAAACTTCAGTTCATAAAAATTAAAAATCTTAAATCTGTGTCTCTGTCTCTCTCCTTCCCTCCCTCTGTCCCCTGGCCCTACTCTCTTTCTGACATTCAGAAGTCAGGGTGTAAGTCAGGTGTTTTCCTGCCACTCTCTCCTTAGTTTTTGAGACAGGATTTCTCACTGAACCTGAATTTACCAGTTCAGCTAGGCTGGTGGCCAACAAGCTCCTGGGACTCGCCCATCTCAGCCCAAACCTCCAGCATTTGGAATTAACAGATGTACACTGCTGCACTCAGCTTTTGCATGGAAACCAGGGATCAGAACTCAGATCCTCATGTTCACAAAACACTTTCACCAACTAAACCATCTTTCCCCGTCCCTCATAAAATCTTTACATAGCAAGACATTAAGTATGCTTTTACTTACAATAATCCAAAGAAATCAAATGCTTTAAAATAAAATGCATAAACACATAAACAAACCTGAAGTTATTAAAATTAAATTTGATTGTAGAAAAGTAATTTTCTATACTGTGAAGCCAAAACGTAGGTAATTACCAGGAACATTCAGTTATTTTGTAAACTTTTTCAAGTTTTAAAATGTGCATATTTATCTGTGTGTGCTTGTGTTATATTTGTGGACTGTATGTGTACAGTCCCAGTGGAGGTCAGAAGAAGCAATCAGAGTCCCTAAAACTGGAGTCAGAGGCAGTGTGAACCACCCGTGTGTGTAAGAATCAAGCCTGGTGTCTACAGCAGCAGAAGGTGCTCCTGACCTGAGTCATCTCGCTGGCTGCCCCTCCCAGTTTAAACATGCACGATAAACCACCAGAAGGTCAGTGAGATGGCTCAGCAGTAAAAAGCAAGCTACTAAACACCAGTATTTGTCATGTTTTCTTATTTTTTTAAATGGTAATTTTGTTTCTTCTAAAAATATAGTCTATAAACAAGATTATAAGAAAATACATTTCATTCAATTATACTAAAAATTTTATGAATATACTAAAGAGCTCTCAAATACTTGAGAGAACTCTCTAAGAACTATTTTATGAGTGGCATTCCAGATATACTTACCCAAAAGAAAATTTTCTGGCTTCCAAATAAATTTGGTTGATCAATTCTCGAGTTGGTGCTACAATAATACACTCTGGTTCCTGCAGTTCTTTAAAGCGACTGGCAGTTATTCCATCCCTCATCATATGAGCCAAAATAGGCAAGAGAAAAGCTGCCTACAAGTTAAATTGATTGATTTACAACTTAGCATTCATTTTTGGTCCTGCCAAAAGCTAGTTCTACTTTATAGCCTTAGGACTCCTTTCTTGCTGGTAGATTTATGATAAAAACTTAGCATAACTTTTATTGGAAGGAGTTAACTAGCTCTTCATAGTCATGTTACACAACATAACATGTTTGATAAAATTAATCTAGCTAACATAACATTAGTCTTTTAAGAAAATAAGCATATTTATGTATCCTGGACAGTGACAACATAAACAACAAGAAAATAAAAAATTAGAAGACCGTGAATACTTATAACAGCTCAGATTATCTACAAATCTTCTAACTAGTAAAAGAGATTCCAGCTACTTAGGAAACACCAAAGGAAAAAACAAACAAACAAAACCCAACAATGAACAGTCTGATAGAGGGCAGTCTATTCAGAAGGTGACTTACCGTCTTCCCAGACCCTGTTTGAGCACAAGCCATCAAATCTCTTCCTGCTAACACAATGGGAATGCTGTACTTCTGCACAGGAGTGAGCTTGGTATAGCCAGCCTTAGCAATGTTGTTATTCAGGGTCTGGCAGAGATTCGCTTCTTCAAAAGTCTAAACAGAACAAGAAGTCAATGATAAGCTGCATACCTCATATACTCATCATTGCAGCATATTCCATTTAAGTGAGCGAGCTTTAAACTTTGACTCCACTTTACATAGCAATATACACCACTGTAAATAGATAAAAATGTTATTTTCATGACATGGTAAAAGTATTTCCTATAAACAGTCCTGTAAATACTTTTTTCTGCCCTCTTAAACCCTACAAGATACAAAAAGCTCTGATAGGTAACAAAGGCTTACTGTGAAGATAATTATTATTAACAGGAAATAGAAGATTTCTGCTATTCTCCTTACAAAAATCCACTTCCCACGACTGAAGAGAGCTCAGCAGTTAAGGGCACTGGCTGCTCTTCCAAAGGATATGAGTTCAATTCCCAGAACACACATAACAGGCTTACAACCATCTGTGACTCCAGCTCTAGGGGCGCTGATGCCATCTTCTGGCCACCGCGGTCACTGGGCACACATATGGTGGAGACATATTCAGGCAAAACAGCCACACCCATAAAATCCACTCCTTAGACCTACTTTTCTCACATAATGAGGATGTGAGCATTTGAGTATCTAGAAAAAGCAGCCTTCTCAGTAATTTAAACAGAATTCTTCATGTGATATGGGGAATAGAGCTGGGTTTCAGCACTTTCCCTTTTGATGCAGCATTCCTACTGAAAATGGTAAGCAATACCTTTCAATTTTCAATCAAGGATCCTAGGCATGAAAAGGTAATTTTTATATTGATAGCAATTTCATCATACCATATATCAATACAGAAATTATATACTGACCAAAATTGCCGGTGGTGCATCATGTCCAGATACTTCAACAAGTATGGTATCATATTTATCAAAGTTTATGCCTGTCTGATAATGTGCAAAGATGGAGTCCTCATCCTCTGGTGGAGGAGGGGGTATATATGTCACTTTTGGACCTTGGAATATAAAAAATATAATTTACAAACGAGAAGTACAACAAGGGAAAATAACAAAAACGGACAAAAACCAAATAGAAAATAACTGTTAAATTCCTTCCTGAGATTTTCACTGTCAAGTGTTTTTAATCTAACTACAGTTTTAAGTATCTTTAACTTTAGAGGAGTACAACACAGACTCAGGTACTGCAGATGCCAACCTTGAATATCACTGCTTTCGCCTCCTTCAGCTTCTGACTTCCAAGAATCTTAAAAGGAATAAAACCAAAAAGATAAATGTTAATTGAAGAATAAAATAACAGTACCATAAAGATCAAAACCTTTTTCCAAAATAAAACTTACTCTTTCCAGAGCCTGTTACTACTTCTTCATTTAAGCCTTTGTAGCCACCTATTAAAGAAATTCAGAGTGATGACGCAACTCATGGAGAGTTGCGCATGTCTTCACCCATGTCTGTAAAGAGGACAGTCTCAAAACAGAAAGCATCATTAGTCACTGCTTACATGGTGTCTGAGACAGTTAGAGGCTGCAGCACATCTCAGTGCTCAGTGCTCTTTTAATGTGCACAAGTCCCCGGGTTTGATGATCCCCAGCATGAGAAGAAAGAAGGAAGAGGAGAGAAATAAGATGAGAAGAGAGGTAAAGAGAGAGAAGCTTACACATTTTAAGGTTGTTCAATAGTCAACATGGTAGATTTATGTAGATTACAGTCTTCCCTTAAGCTATGAGACATTTCCCTGGTCAGCAAGGAAATAATTGTCTAAAAGAAACTAAAACTGTTGGGAGGTGCCTAAGACCATCCTTCAGGATCAATGATTCTTCAAGGAGGACCCAGATTATGGCCTTAATTATAGCTATGGTATATTAAAATGAATTACTAAGGAGCATACTCAACCAAGAAAGGAGGGGCATGGGTCAAGTTTCCCAGTTGTCTCTACTGGTGTTAGTTTTAACAACACAAATATTTACCAGAGCACTTCAGAGATTCATACAGAATTTTCACTTGAAAGCTGGTAACTTCTGAACCTTCTGCCTAGCATATAGCATAAAATCCAAAACCCTCAGAGAAAAAGGCAGTATTCAGCATTACCTACATCATATATATTATACAAACAATTCAGGCATAATGATTTACTCTTATCAATTGAAAGAATGGCAATCTTTCCCATTTCCAAGTTCTCAAAAGTTAGCTAAGCCAGTTTAGCAATCCACCTGACTAGATTAAAGGATGCAAAGCCTTGGTTCCCTTCTTATTGATGTGACAAAAGACAGCTGGAGGAGGAGAGAATTAATTTTGGCTCAGTTTGAGGTAGAGTCCCTTATGGCAAAGAAGCCACGGCAGCAGGAGCTTGAGGGAGATGGTCACACTGCGTCAGCAGTGAGGAAGAGGAGAGCAGAGAATGCTGGTGCTGAGCTCCCTGCTCTTCAGTCTAGGATGCCGGCCTGGGGAACTGTACTGCCCACATTCATGAGTCTTCACACTTCAACTAACCTGGTCTAGAAAATCCCTCAGACAGGCTTGGCTCCCAGGTGGTTATGGATCTTGTCAAGTTGACAATATTACCTACCTCTGTCAACTTGACATTTAAATGGATCCCTTATCATCACTGACTCATGGCCAACTTATATTGCAAAATGCTTTGAATCGCACTTCAAACGTCCTCATAGGGGCTGGAGAGATGGTTGAGAGCTCTGACTGCTCTTTCAGAGGTCCTGAGTTCAATTCCCAGTAACCACATGGTGGCTAACAACCACTGTAATGGGATCTGATGCCCTCTCTGGTATATCTGAAGACAGCGACAGTGTACTCATATACATAAAATAAATAAAAAATCCCCATAGACTACAACAACTCCTCGGTATTTCTGATCCTCCTTCAGACAAGCTATAAACATCTGTGGATAATCTGATTTAGATAAATTTTAGCAAACTTTGTTTCATATAAGAAAATGTAAGAAGGCAGGGTTCACTACTTTGCTTTCAGACTAACGAGTTACCAAAAAAAAAAAAAATCAAATAACCTTTATTGATCTACTAATCTGCAAAGTATTTTAAGTTTCATATAATACTTAAATATTTATGTTCTGGAGAAAAAACCTTTTTGAGAGTAAAAAAGTCACATTTATTATTATCTTTACTCTTAGATCATGAAAGGAAAGGGGTATTTTAATAATGTGTACAAATATCTCAATATTTAATATCTGCATGATATCCCATTTGTGGTTATATTGAAGTATTCATTGATGGACTTTAATTTTCAGGTTTCCTAATATAAAGAAAACTCAGTGAGTATCTTTTGTATGCATTTACAAATAAATGCTCCTACCATATGTGAGTCTTACAATAGAATTGCTAGATCAGAAAGAAAATAACCTGAAAACGTAATAAGCCATGTGAAGGTCATAGTCATCAGGTGTGTAGAAACAATGATGATTACCTTTATGCTAAAGAAAATGAACTTAAAGATTACAATAGATGTAAGCTGAGAGAAGTCAGTCAGTAAGAGCTCACCTCGGCCATTCCCACTTCTGCTCTGGAAAGTGTCACCACTGCCTGTAAAACATTGCACTGCAACACATTAGAGGAAACGTGCCTCCCGGCTCTCCCTCCCCTCAGATACACAAGGAGAAGATAACTATATTCTACAGTCATTCAATAGCATTCCTAGGCCTCTTGATTTGTTTATAGAATTCATTTAAATCTTGCTCCTTTTAAGGCATTTTTCACTTTTTTTTCCCACCTCAAATCATACATAGCGTTTCTTTGAAACCAACGCAAGCCTACTTTCCTTCTTCCAACTTCAGTCCCTGCTCCCATCTCTATTGTCAGCCCACTCTAGAAAGGTAACTCATCATGCACTAACTTTCTAGGGGAGGCAAAGGCACACATGTGCCTGTGCCTGCATAACTAAGATCCAGGGGAGGTCGTGAGCTAGCCTTGAGATATACCTAACCATGCCCTTGTGCTAAAATCATAAACACGTTATGAATACCAGTGCTCAGTAATGGCTTCATTTCTCACCTGAATCACTTGCTGCTGGTTTCCTAGAACCAAAAAGGCCACCACCACGCTGTGATCCCTGATCTTGGTCATATTCACTATCTTTATTTGAAAGAAACAGAATTTGATTATGTTACTTTTATAACATTTTACAATAATTTAGCAAAATGTCCAAGACTGGTATTACAGGTTAAAAGATATATAAAATTGTATAACAAGAATCACAATGTATATTTTTTAAGTGTCACAGGAAGGATTTCTCTACAAATTATATACTTCACTGACAAATAACTTCCTCAAAAATCAATGTCATTTTATAAATAAGTTAGGGTGAATCTTATCCCCAACCAGAATGGGACTTTTATTGTGCATAGAGACCACACTGTATCATCTCACTGCCTGTTCACCAAAACATCATCTCTGTCCCTACTCCCACCACTGCCAATCTAACACTGTTGGCCCTGTTCCCATCATAATCTAACACTGTCAACCCTGTCCTTCAGAGGCCTGTATGTTTTAATAAAGGGCAATTTATTCAACTTTACACATTTGAATATTAAATTACACAATGAATATTAAAAATTTATTAATGCCATTAGTTTCCAAAATTACTATTGAGAGACAAATGTATTCTATGTGATTTATGAAAAATACTTTCTAGAAAATGTTAGCTATCAGAATGTAAAGTAGAAAGGCCGTGTTGGTGAAAGAATGTATGAAGGGGACAGATATATAGAACACCATTTATAAGGTCAACCATCATTTTCAGCCTCCAAACACTTAGTAATATATAATGCTTTATAAAGACTTAGTAGCACAAACTTCTGAAAAAAGTGTTCCAACTTAGTATTCAGTTGCCCCTGTTTCTGAAAATAATGATACATGATACAGAGTGGTAACTTGTGTCTGCTACTCTACTAAAATCTTCATATAATAGCAACTTTGTACATTGGGTTTTTAAAAGTAATTTCCAACAAATGAAGCACATCTTATGCAATCCACTACTAACTTGGTCTTCCTAGACCAAATCCTCCGCGGCAACCTCGGAAACTACCTCTTCCACCTCTTCTGAATGGGCCTGAAGCTTCCGAATCATTCCCATCTGGATAGCCTACATCAAAACACACACAAGAACAGCACAAAATAACAACAGAGGGATCTTGGAGACATGGTAATGGAATTTAACATTTTAAGATTTAAATGGCTTTACTCTTTTTTTTTTTTTTTTTTTTTTTTTTGGAGCTGGGGACCGAACCCAGGGCCTTGTGCTTGCTAGGCAAGCGCTCTACCACTGAGCCAAATTCCCAACCCAATGGCTTTACTCTTAACTAAAGAATTGAGAGTTAACTTTTCAAAAGTCACACATTTGAGCTATAAACTATTATTCTTTACTGATACAGATATTGGTATGACAAAAAAGGCATTGCTTTTTAGAATTATTGAAAGGGCGTAACAATTAACATATAGACTATTGACAGATTAAGGACTAGGCTAGTTAATAAATATGTTAATATTTTTTACTCAAAACTGAGTAAAAGAAGCATGTTGCTTGAATAGCACAGCAAGTTGTTACAACTACACTATGAGCTGGATTTTTACTATGTACTACCAGATTAAATGAATCCAAATTTATATTTGCCCCCTATAAAAATAGACACTTTAACAAAAGCACAGGAACCAGGTACATGTAAAGTCTCATTTTCTGTTACAAATTACAAGTGAAGTATGACTTCCTTTAATGAAAAGGTAAATCACTTTCAAACCAAATGCCAAGTACATAAAAGATGTTTAGTTTATGTATTTGCTATTATTTATAACAACACAATGATTGCTATAATCCAAAATCGTATATATTCAAATTATTGACAGATTCTATTTTGAAATCGTGATTATACAATAAGAGCGAGCATGGGCTGAGATGCAGCTCAGCTGCAGAATTCTCACACAGCATGTAACAGAAGCTGTGCTCTGTCCTCGGCATCACCAAACACAAATCAAAGAAAATTCAAATTAACATACTAGCTAGCCTAGCCCTTAATCTGTCAATAGTCTACATGTTAACTGTTATGCCCATTTAATAACTCTAAATTATTCACATTTTTTAAAAAGGTCTACCAACTTTCTCGCTTTTTATTAAAAAAAATTCTCCTGAACTTTTCTTTTTCTAAGCAGAGACTATTTCCATAAACATCATCAAATAAGATACAGAGCAAATGTATAGATTTAAAATATAATAAAATAAAGCCCTATGGACCTTCCATTCAGCTTAAGATTAATAAACTCCTAACACAACTATGTCCATGGGGGGTTGGTTTCTCTCAAGCACCTCTCTCCCTCAATGACCCAACCAACACTGCCTTGCATCCTCCTTATTTTATCGATGTACGCAGACTTCAGAATCGTGTACAATCTGCTGGGGAAGCACTGGGAAGCCATTCCACATTTCTTCTGTTAGCTTTTCTTGTCTACTCCTGTGCTCCAGCTTATCTGAATCTATTCTCTTACCTGCTTCCTACCTTACTTGTCTTCCCTTAAGGAACTCAGCCTACTAGTTTCCCACCAAATAAACTAGCTGTACCTGATACATCATGGTCTACTTTTATTGTTATTGGGTAATAAATGCTTCACATTTTGACTATAGGCTATAAATTGAGAAAAATCAAAGGTTATATCTATTGCTAATTCATTTTTTATTGTACCTTATTTAATAAGAGAAATCATCTATGACACAAAGGCTATAGCATAATTTCTGAGTTTCTTCTGGTCTGACTAAATGACCAATCTGTATGTAATTTCAATGTATGATGAAAAGGCATCTAGTCTATAACTTTAGGATGTAAGATTACAGACAGACTGTGATGTGAAACTTGCTAGCTGGTATACAAAGCTACATTCTTAGTGGTTTCTGGTTTGCTCACTCCTACTTTCTGAAGAAAATGAAACGAAAACATACTAGGATTCACAAATTTTTCCCTTATAATATGTCCTTTTTTTTTTCTTTTCTTTTTTTCGGAGCTGAGGACCGAACCCAGGGCCTTGCAAGCGCTCTACCACTGAGCTAAATCCCCAACACAGTATGTCCATTTCTAATATTAAGTTATATTTTGTTTCCCAACTCTGTATCAATTATGTTTGGGATGATTCTCTTTTCAATTCTTCGATGAATACATCTACTAATATTATGATTACTGACACATGAATTTTTAATTCTACCACCTTATGGTGTGTTTTTTGTCTTCGATTTTTTTCTAGTTTTGTTGTTTTCCTTTAGTGTTCTAATTAATTCATGAACACCTGAAGAAATGCTTTTCAAAGATCAATTATTCATTTCCAAATGCAAAATGCAAAAGATACTTTCCTTGTAAAGCTTGATTTCTTTGGGGTCTGGTATTTCAGCAGATGTTTTGGCCATGGAGATGGGAGTTAAAACTTTTTCTTTTAAGATTTTTTTTTTGTTCTTTTTTTCGGAGCTGGGGACCGAACCCAGGGCCTTGCGCTTCCTAGGCAAGCGCTCTACCACTGAGCTAAATCCCCAACCCCTAAGATTTTTTTTTTAACATTTATTTATTATGTATACATCATACAGCTTTCTGCCTGCATGTATGTCTGCAGGCCAGAAGAGGGCACCAGACCTGATTATAGATGGTTATGAGCCACCATGTGGTTGCTGGGAATTGAACTCAGGACCTCTGGAAGAGCAGACAGTGCTCTTAACCTCTGAGCCATCTCTCCAGCCCTCGAGTTAAAACTTTTTAAAACTGAATTATATCATTTTTCCTGTTCTCCTTTCTCACTCCAATCTTTCCTGTGTACTCTTGTCCTTGATTCTTCTCAAAGTCATGGCCTCTTTTTATTTAATTATAGCATATGTAGATGTCTAAATTTTAATGAAATAATAAAACATACACTTTCATTTTGTCCTTTCTCTGATTATCCTTCAGTTTTACTTAAAAACAACTTTTAGCTGGGTATGGTGGTGCATGCCTTTAACCCCAGCACTTAGGAGGCAGAGGCAGGTGGATCTCTGTGATTTCTAGGCCAGCCTGGTTCACAGAACAAAGTTCGGAATAGCCAGGGCTACATAGAGAAACGCTTCAAAAAGAGAGGGGGAGGGGGAGGAGAAGGAAGAAGAGGAGGAAGAGGAAGAGGAGGAAATCTATAAATTAATCTGACTTAAAGGTAACTCAAAGATATTCACCATTCTCCAGAAAACAATCTTTTCCATAGTTGGTGTCAAAAATCTGGTTGTTAAAAACGGGAAAAAGCAGCAGGACTGGGGATGCAGCTCAGTAGTGGGGAACCCAGGGGGACACTGAATTGGATGACTAGCACTGGTTTTTTTTTTTTTTAAACAAACAATGCTAAACGATGTACTTAATTAGGCTGGAGAAATAGCTCATCGGTTAAGAGCACTGACTGCTCTTCCAGAGGTCCTGAGTTCAATTCCCAACAACCACATGGTGGCTCACAACCATCTGTAATGGGATCTGATGCCCTCTTCTGGTGTGTCTGAAGAGAGTGACAGTGTACTCACAGACATAAAATGGATAAATAAATCTTTAAAAAAAAAAACTTAAAAAAAAAAAGATGTACTTAATTTCATTTTGCCCCACTATCACATCTTTGCAAAATTATAATGCTTAACTTAGGAGACAGACTTTCTTCAATTTGGAACTGGGTGATAGCTTTGCTAGTGAGGGAGAAGAGCCTGGTGTTCAGACAGTCAGCTAACTATCTCAGGGGAGTTCCTAACAGAAAAGTCTTTATCACAGATGGGGACACATGAGCTCATTCTACCCTAAATTCACTGGGTTTTTCTTTTCTGAAGGTATTACTGTTGCTGTTGTAACATGTCTCCCTATATATTCATGAAATATAATGATTGCTATACAATGTCACCTCATATTTGTAGAATTATCATAAGATCTGAACAAAAAAGTACAATTTCTTGCTTCTGCTAAAAGTCTAGTGACCCTTTTCAGAGACAAATACATTCTCAGTTATCTAAATTGTAATTGATCAAGATACCTCTTCTGTAAATTATGCTATTCTTCAGATCCTTGGGAAAAAACCAATCTCCAATGACACTGGATCTGAAGAAGTGAACTACCAACAGTCGCTTGAGTATCAGAAGCAAGAGCACACGTCAACGTATTTTTGTGAAGTTTTCATTACTTTTCTTTCAGCCCTCCTAAAGTCAGTTTTGTCAGTTTATTTTTGTCTTATATACAAATTGTTCAAAGCACTGTCCTTACCGCCTCGCTTGGAAAACCCTCTGCTCCGAGTCTGAGTATCTTCACAGTCATTAGTAGACTCTTAAATAGAAATGTAAGATGTAAATAGCATCTAGGTCGCTTTAATGACATAAGAGCTACTGTAACAAGAATAGTTTTCACGTTGAAATATAAACATTGATCCTTAAGATAATTTTACTGGGAACACAAAAACATTGCTCACAGTAAATTCCCTATACAGTAAGTACATATGTGTGTGTATGTGTATATATATATGTATATATATATATATCATTGTTTAATGTCAAGCGTTTGACTGAGCATGCACTATTTGCCCACTGCAAAGCTATACAAAATGCAAAATGAAAAGCATCCACAAGTAATCAAACGGATCAGAAAAGCATTTATAGGCTATTAGAGACACATGGCTGTTTTATTTAAAATGTCATTTCTTAGTAATTCTAGACAGTGCTGCTTTCTTAAATCCATGCAAACTTTTTCTCATTTTTTCTATTTAATTACTCAATTACTCAATGGCTTTTCTATTTCAATGACAGTACAACTATATTTCTAGGGCTTCTCTGAACAGTGGTGTGAGGATCAATCAATCACAACACTGATGGATGATCAAGTGAGCTGGGTGAGAGTAAATGCCTAAGCTCCATTCCCAGAGTTTATCCCCCAAGTGCTGAGTGATAACAAAGAATGCTCAATTCTTTAAACTTTTAACGTTATAGATTATTAATATAACTCTAAGCTCTCCAGAAGTTCTGAAACAACATATTTGGGAAATATGGAGATAGCCTCAAGGTATCTGGCACATGTCACTGAGGTCCAGTATTCAAGAACTTTAAACAGACAGAAAGTCAAGAGGCCAACAGCTTATGGGACTATCATCTAAACTCCTACACAAAAGTACCCGTCTAACTAATATGCTTTGTTTAATTCTTTTAAAAACATTATCCTGATACCTAGCTGAAGGCCCTCCTTAACTATTTGAGCTTTAGCAGCCAGCATATTTTTATATTTATTGGTTCTTTGGGGATTTCACATCATAAACCCATACCACATTTGCATCACATTAGCGTCCCTGTCCTCCCTGACACCTTTTCCCCTGCCCCAGCAAAAAGAAAAAGTCCAATTTATGTCATCTATATATTTATTGGGGCATGATCAAGCTCTCGGGGCCCTGCCCCCTAAATAAAGCTGCGCCCTTTTCTCCTGCATCCCTGCTGGAAGTCATCCACTGTGGAGGGTGAAACCCCAGCATCCTATCTCAGGACTTAAGAGTTCTCTCTGATGCTTCCTGTCTAGGCTTTTCCTACTTTGGGGAAGCGTGGAGGAAGGCTTGAGGTAGAGGTAAGGGTTGCCACAGAAGCCTTCTTTCTCAACTGTGCATCTGAAGTCATCAGTATCACTAGAAAAATGGCTCACTTGCTCTTTAGAGAAGATGAGGAGCCTTGGCTGCAGTCAGTGTGCATTCTGAAGAGCCATCTAATGTGGGGCCTGAAAATCATGCACTTGAAGGAGCTCATCCAGAGCAAGAGTGAGGTTGAGACGTGTCCAAACTCCAAAAATCTCATCCTGAGACTGGCAGGAATAAGACTGTTTGCTCCTTGCTCTGGGCCAGCATGTCTCAGGGCATATACATAAGCCTTACACCCCTCCACCACCACCATCACCCTTAAGGTTAGTTACATACCTGGTGACCAGATTACAGGTAAGAACATGTCTAGATAGCATGTAGATTTCCTCTTCATGCAAATGAACATCCCCCAGCACCTTAGTCCCAGTCAACGATACACACTCACCCTGAAAACTTCTCACTCCCCAAGATTTATATAACCCTCATTTACCTCCAAATAAAGAGAGCTGTTTTGCTAAAAAAAAAAAAAAAAAAAAAAAAAACTGTGGAGAAGGCCATTTCTTCTGCACCCACGAAGACCAAACCCCCGTAAGATAGCCCCCGCCCCAGCTAAGCCCCATTCCTTCCAGTGCAGCCCCAGTGCTCAGTCACTCAGAGGTAAGCAGACCCAGGCCAGCAATCTAACACAACTTTCTTGAAGAAGATTTAAGAAAGAGTATTGGGAAAGAAAGAGCTTTTAGAAAGAAGACTGACTCTGAGATAAAGAGGTGAGAGCCTGCTTTAAGAAAAATATCCTATAAATCAGTTTAGGATATTTTGATGGTTTGCATATGCTTGACCCAGGGAGTGGCACTATTAGAAGGTGTGGCCTTGTTGGAGGAAGAGTGACATTGTGGGGGTGGGCTTGGAGACCCTCCTCCTAGCTGCCTGAGGATGCTCAGGCTGTTCCTGGCTTCCTTTGAAGATGTAGAACTCTCAGCTCCTCCTGCACCATGCCTGCCTGGATGCTGCCATGCTCCTGCCTTGATGATAATGGACCAAACCTCTGAACCTGTAAGCCAGTCCCAATTAAATGTTGTCCTTTATAAAACTCATGCTGGTCATGGTGTCTGTTCACAGCAATAAGACCCTAACTAAGACAGATACATATGTCTTTTTGTCATTTTAAGAAATGGAATAATGGCATTAGGCAAACTTGGACAAAAACCAAGTCTATACTATATTCTAACTTCTTGTGAATCTAACTATTTTAGAAATAAGTTTAAAATAAAAAGTTATCTTTGTGGATCTGGAAGATAAAGAGAGCTCAAATGAAAATTAAATAAAATTAAATAGCTAAAACCTAATAATTACATAATATAAAAATGTGGTGTATAACCTATGCAGCTGGCACTGTTCTAAAGGGATAACTCATTAATGCACTCTTTCCTGTCTGCCTTCCTTCCTATTGGTCAGAAACAGTCTGACTGTATTTGCCAGGATGGTCTTAAACTCCTAGGCACAAGGATATTCCTATTTATTTTGCTGTGTTGTGTTTTGTTCTTTAAGACAGAGTCTCTCTTTATAAGCTAAACTGTTCTAGAACTCTGGCCTCAAATGAATAGAGATCCACCTACTTCTGCCTCCCAAGTGTTGTGATTAAAGGGATGAGACACACACTTGGCCTGACCCTCTTATCTAAGTGTCCCTAGAACTAGGACCAGAAGACAAGCCATCACACCCAGTTTTATTCTACTGCACTAACTTTAACTCTTAGAAAAACCTTGTCCAGTGACTATAATCCTCATCTTATCAACAGAGAAAACAATTTTAAAAAGTTAAACACCATTTTTAAGACAACACTACCACCAAGAGGATGATCTGGGTCTTAAACTCCCAAATATCTGCTCCTTATCCCTATACTATGCCAAGCGAGGCAGAGAGCCGTAAAACACTAGTGTTGCAAGCAAAAGCTGCTGTGGCAATCTTAAACCCATTCCTGGATTTGTCCACAACTGTGAGACTGGAGGACTTGATCCATAAGTGTCACTTTTCTTCTTTGAGAGGAACTAAGAAAAAAAAACAGAAATAGACAAAAGCAAAATCCATTTTGGAAAAAGCACTCCTTAACATAATGAAAACTTGACTTATGCTCTGCTGTTATTTGACCTCCCATTGCTAGAAAGTATTCAACTGGGAATCGTGGAAAATCTGTGCTTAGATGGAAATTATCTTGATTACTATGATGGTCAGGCTTCATTATCAACTTGACTGGATTTAGAATCATGTAAGACCACAACTCTGGACATGTCTGTGAGAATGTTTCCAGGGAGGCACAAGAGATTAAGAAGAAGAAACATCTATCCACCCTGCATGTGGCTCTCACTACCCCCACGTGCCAGCGTCCTGAAGGGAATAAAAAGAAAAGGAAAGACGAGCTGAGCGCCATAGCACCCACCCCCTGCCATCTCTCCACTGTATGTGCAACGTAACGAGCTACATCACACTCCCTCTGCCATGCCCCCCCCCCATGACAGACTACTGACTTCTTGGAATAAATTTCCTTAAGTTGCTTTTATTACAGTAATGTGAAAATGCAATATAACCAGTAAGTAGGTTAAAAATTACTAGGGTAAGACAAAAGTACTCAAAACTAAAGAAATTTTTAAAAGATTTTTTTCCTCTTCAACACTAATTCTCCATTCTATGTTTTCTTTTGAATGAGACAGGGCTAAAAGCAATGGCTGGAAGAAACCATCTTATTTGACATGCTATAATCCAATCCTAAACCTGGTATGGTGGCTCATACTCCCAGCACTGCACTCAGAAGGCTGAGGCTGGAGGACTACCACAAGTTCAAGGCTGTCTTGGTCTACAGTGCAAGCCCATGTCTCAAAAGCAGCAGACTACCCAATCTCAATTTTAAAGGTTTTAGGGATTATGTTTAGTTTTAGCTTTGATTTTGAGAACCAAAGTATATAATAAAATAAGCCCCCTATTCTTTTTCCTCCAAATGCTGGAGATGGAACCCAGGGTCTTGTGCATAATAGACTACCACTGAGCTCCAACCCAAGATCAAATCTCAAATACCTAATTAAGAAATGACATTTATTAAATATTTATCACAAATGTTAGTATTGTACTCTGTTCTTTACTGACAGCCTAAGTCCCTAGCGTATAAGATGGACGGCTCCCATTCTAGAGTATATAAACACTGACTTAAGAGTGAATCCCTTGCTTTAGTTATCATTAAACTAGAAGGTAAGCAGGGCTGAGAAATCAATAAACTCTGGAATTCAATGTCAAACAAAAAACACATCAAAATCACCAGAGATGCACTTTACATACAAGTTCCAAGACCCCACACAGACCTTGTAAATCAGACTCGATAAAGCAGTTGACAACCTGGTAACATCATTCTGTTCTCATCATGCTGTTTCCCAAGAGCTTGGGTACCTTAGACATTTTTTTTACTCAGAGAGAGAGTAGTTTTCTCATTATTTCCTCTTAAACTTACTTGAGTTTAAATATAAAATGGGGGGGGGGGGGGATTATACATGCCACAGGGCACACATGGAGGTCAGAGAGCAACTTTCCGGAATCAGTCACTCCCTTTCCACCACATGGTCCTAGAGATTGAGCTCAGCTACAATTACCCCACAGTGGAGTTTTAATTCTTGACTTACTTTCCTACTACCTATTCTTTTTCTCAAAGGTTGTACTTTATAGGTTAAGCTAAGACGGGTGGCAAAACCAAGTTAAAGGTGCCTGAATTCTTTCTCTACGCCCTTGCCCAAGGTCTCTACAGCTGCCTCATGAAACCGAGCATGATGTCACACGGAAGTGAAGTTAGGACTGCCCATCTGAGTCTCTGGCATGTGCTTCCAACAGTGTAATTTTAGAGCCACCACAGAGACACAGCTTACCTTTCCAGAAACCAGAGCTGTCACCTTCTTCAAACTTGTTATTTAAAAAACCTGTACAAAATAGAAAACAAAACTGCAACTTTCTGAAAGAATTTCTTTTATCTCTATAGTTTAAAAAAAGTTTCCATGACTGGAGAGACTGCTCAGCCGTGAAGTGCTCTCTGCTCTATTATAAGAGCCGGGGTTCAGTCACGCATGTCAGGTGCCTCACAATGTCTCTAATTCCAGCTTAAGGGATCTGACACCCATGACTAACCCCCTGGGATGTGTGCAGAAACACATATAACATGCATGTACACATAAATATAAAATATATTTTAAAAGGTTTCCAGGGACAACTAGTTATGAGGAGCCTACAGAATGAGATAAACTCTGTAACTATACAGACACAGGATGAGAACTAATTCAAATAATACTAGAACTTCTCCCTCTATTAGATTATTAGCTCTTTTCTTTTAAATTTAAAATTGTTTCAATAGACTTCATATATTCCAGATATTCCCTATATTCCCCCTTACATGCATAGGCAAGACAACAGTATGTATCATAACCATTATTTGCTTCCCATTCAAAATATTAAAAATAAGTAAGTTTGGGGTTGAGGAGATGGCTCAGTTGATGAAGTGCCTACCATGTAAGCATGAAGGGCTTGAGTTCAATCCCCAGCACCACCATGAAAAAGTCACACACATGTCTATAATTCCTGCACTGAGGAAGCAAGAACAAAAGGACCCCTGGAGGGGGTTGGGGATTTAGCTCAGTGGTAGAGTGCTTGCCTAGCAAGCTTGAGGCCCTGGGTTCGGTCCCCAGCTCCTAAAAAAAGAAGAGAAAAAAAAAAAAAGAGGACCCCTGGAGCTTACCGGCCAGGCAATCTGACCAGATCAATAAACTCTGGATTCAGTGAGAGACCTGTCTCCAAAAAACTGTTGATTGATAATCAAATGTTCTTCAGTGTAAACGTCCTCAAAGAACTAAGTGCAGTAGTGCATGCCTGTGGCCCTAGGTGTCTGGAAGGTAATTAGAGCCATTACTGAGTTCCTGGGTTAGATACCTACCTGGGCAGCATAGTGAGAGACCCATCCTGTCCCACTCTGTCTCAGACATACAGAAAAAGATATTCAGGGATACATACCTTAACAGTCAATGTCAATATGGAATGCCTATCAATCATTATCTAAACTGTATTATAAAAAACTCAGTTACAATTGGGTCTGTTTAATAGAAGAACCATCCAGTTACTTAGACAGTTGTTCAATTTATCTATGATATGTGTGTTATCTCAAGTCACGGAATATCTGCAGGTTTAACCAAATTTAAGGGTTTTCATAGCAATAAAATACAAGGGAAGTTTAATACACAAAACAAGTATCCAAGTATTCACTATATGATTGACAAAAAAATCCTTTAGCAGGTATTTCCTTTTAAAGTATACACGTAATCTCTAAAAGGAATATTATTTCTACAAAAAACTAAGTTTTAAATTATTACCTTCACTTTCAATCTTGAAAGCTGCTTGTGGAAAGGACTATATTTACATTTACTCTACTGCCCTCGCCACTGCTGCTCGCTCTTCCTCATTCCCGTGATCAGGAAGAGTCAGTACGAGTTTCTAAGACAGGGAAACGTCCATCTGTCCATTACTGGTCTTCCTTTGCTCAGCTACAGATGAGCACGCTCCCTACAGAGGTACAAAACCAATCTCCATGGGAACTGGGAGCCCTGAGTAGTAAAGAAGGGAAGAACTTAGGCTTGTGCATAAGGAGAATCGATGACAGCACAGCAAGAGGAATGGCTGTTTTATTAAAAGGCAAATAAATGGAGGGCCAGCAAGTGCTTGCTGCAAAAGCCTGATTTGACTTTAATCCTGGGAACGCACACGGAGGAAGGAGAGAAGCAATGGCTTCAAGTTGTCCTATGTCCTCCACGCATGCACTGCAGTACATGTGCAATCACACACACGCAGTAAGAATAAAATCTTCTTTAAAAGACAAATGGAACACACTGAACGTACCCACAATAGCATGAACTGCCGCCTTTATACTACGCCTATATGAAACCACTTTCTATGAGCCTCATGATTTCTACATGGCATACACTTTTTGTGCTTTGTTTTCTAAAAAAAAAAAAAAAGTCAACTAAAATTTTGGTTGTAAAATATTACAAGTAATTACCTCTGTTTCCAAAACCCTTTCCTCTTCCAAAGCCACCGGTTGTAGATGTAGTCTCTCTTTTACTAGACTCGCCAATATCTGAAAAATTTTAGGTAGTTAAACTCAACAGGAAAAATTAATCATCAAAAAATAGGGATGAAATAAATCTTCAGGGTTAGATGACTGTTACAGATGCTAAGAAAACAGTAAAAGAACTTAAAGATAAGTTATATACTTGCAAGGTTTTCTTTAATTATCAAGTTATGATTCCAAAGTCAAAATCATAACTCCACTAGTGGTAAAATGTAAGTTGTACTCATGTTTCCTTCTATTAGGAATTCACTTCATGGTTCCTTTGTACTAAATTCTCCTCACCGCAACAGACCAGAGCATTACATTCAGCCAACATGATAATCTTCACTATTGGAAAATTTGTACTATATTCAGTATTTATATTGTTCTATTATTTACTTTTCTAATACCTCAATCACTCCCAAGCTTCCTACTTTAAAACCATTTTTTACACCTATTTCTGTGTGAGCATGCATCTGAAGATCAAAGGGTGAACTCTATCCTTGCAATAGGAATTAAGCTCAGGTTGTTGGGCTCAGCAGAAAGCACCCTTATCTGTGAGTCACCTTGCCAGCACCTCACTTTGTTCTCTTTTTGAGACAGTCTCACCATGCAGCCCTGGCTGGCCTTGAACTTAGAGATCCACTTGTCTCTGCTTCTCTGGGCTGAGATTAAAGGTGTATGGCACCACCCTTAATTATTTTTTGCTGTTGGTAGTGGGGTGTGTGTGTGGTGTAGCCAGGGCAGACTTATGCAAAGATCAGAAGATAGCTTTCAGTTCATACTCTTTTTCCAGTCTGGAATTGGGGGACTGAACTCAGGGCATCAGACACATAGCAAATGAGCCAACCTGCCAGCACACTAAATAACTCCATTTTCATACTGTGAACATCCAGTATTTTTTCTGTATCCTACCTTCCTATCGAAGACCAATTCCTCTGTGAAGTCTTCTCTAGTACTCTAATCAAGTATAGCCTTTCCACATTCCCAACAGCATACCACTCTCTGTACCCTCTTCTTAGTAATGGTCCATGAGTTTCTCAACCAGTAGGTTAAGAATCAGGCTTAGAAGGACAAACCACCTACATAGGATACTGAGGTAGGAAAATCCATTGAGCCCAAGAGACGGGGACCAACCTGGGCAACACTACACGAATCTCATCTCGAAAAAAGAGAAATAATCTTAAGATCCGAAATACAAGGAGAATAATTGGTTCCTGTTATAGTATTTTCATTAATTCTTAGGGAATTTCATACAGTGAATTTTGAGCATATGCATGGGTACATGCATGTGTGTACATGTGTGTGTGTGTGTGTGTGTGCGTGCACACACACACACACACACGCCCTACCTTATCCTCTCTACCTGGAAAAGAAAAGAAAAACAGAGACATCCAAGTCAGCATGCACTGTCACTATAAACTACAATTATGAAAAAGCATTCTCTGTGATCCCTATAAACTGTCTTAAATCTCTAACATTCCAGTTTAGAGGTGCTGAAGGAAAACTTCAAAATTATATATAAGTACTGTCGCTGTCTTCAGACACACCAGAAGAGGGCATCAGATCTCATTACAGATGGTTGTGAGCCACCATGTGGTTGCTGGGAATTGAACTCAGGACCTCTGGAAGAGCAGTCAGTGCTCTTAACCACTGAGCCATCTCTCCAGCCCAACTTCAAAATTCCTAAAAGCCTGTATTAACTACATATGCCAACAACCAAGTATTTTCATCATATCTTAAGAACTGTATGTAATTCAAGAATATAAAGATACTCAACCATAATTTGAAGGGCATAAAAAGCTAATCAATGTTATATTTTAATTCTAAGAACCAAATTAAAAGCACACTAACACACATCAAACTACACAAGTTTGAAAAACACTACCAAGATTAAACTGTATAAAATTCTAGGTCAGTCATATGGAAAATAGCTTATGAGATTATATGTAGTATCAAGGTAATTGTTAAAGTTATTGGCACTCAACCAAACGGGAATTTTTGGTTTTGTCTAAGACAGATCTTACCGTGCAGCTGTGGACTGGTTCTGAACCCACACGCTGCCAAGCTTTCGTAGTGTTAGGACTATAGCTGTGTATTGCCATACACATACCAAACAGAGTTCTGTTTTTAAACATCAACAACATGCACTTCGACCTAAACATATAAAAATAACTGTGACAAAATGTGTTACACTGGCCTTTTCTAAAGGTACTACTGAGGCCAGGCATGTTAGCACGTGCCTTTAATCCCAGCACTAGAAGAAGATCCCTGAGAGTACAGTCTTCTACTCTTATTATTTAGAAGCTTCCATCAAAATGTATCACATAGGCTCTTTAAAGTTTGCAAATGTAATTACACTGTTAATTCTCTCCTAAATATAATACTGAGATATTAAGTATTTGTATTGCCAGTAGGAGCTGGCAAAACCAACCTTTGAACCTTTTCTCTCACATAGTTGAGACGAGTGTGGTGCACATGCATATAATCCCAGCACTTAGGAGGCAGAGGCAAGAGGTTCAGAGCTTTTCGGTTTATGAAGCAGACAGGCCTATAAAGTAAAACTCTTTAAAATGGGAAAACAAAGCTAAACAAAATAAAAAACCATCAATTATATGATCCAAGTCAGCAGTGTATACTAATGTAAACATTTAAAAACAAAATGTACATTAATATTTGAAAATCATGCTAACAATTAGTAGCAAGATACTCAACTATAAATTCAAATTTGTGTTTATATATTAATAAGAAATTAGGTTTTCCAAATGAAATACCTTAATTATGACAACATAGTAGAGCTGGCCCAGATGGTGAAGGCACAAGTGAGCCAACCCGAGGGCGTGAGAGTGGAAGAGCTGGTCCAGCTCCTTTACAGCCACAGCACTGGGTGAGCTAGCCAGGGCAGCGCTGAAGAGCTCTCCCTGGTGGTGCGTAGGAGAGCTGGCAGGATAACAAACAGCTACCACCCAGGCCCAGATCCAAGGCTTTAAGTTGGCCCACCCACAAAATCTCATCTATTGACTGCTGGAGCATGTGAAAGCTGATCCTGCTGATCCAAAGCTGCAGCAATCTCATGACAGAGGGCAACACAAAAGATACCCAAGAGGAGTCCTGGCAAGGAGTATTGATGGTGTAGCGGAAGTCAGAGGCCTCGAAACCAGACCAATGACTCACTGCAATGAACATTTGTAAGTGAAGATATGTGGACAGAAGGGTATACTGTGGGACACACTGTGACACACTACAGCTTCCACAATGAGAGGTTTGCTATGCTTTTTTTCTTTGGTGGGTGGGTTGAAAAGGTAGAGGGCAGATATGAGGGGAGGGAGAGATGAATGGGATTGGGGTGAATGATATGAAACACACAAAGAATAAAAGGATATATATGTGTATATATGTATATATGTGTGTATATATATATATATATATATATACACAGAGAGAGAGAGAGAGAGAGAGAGAGAGAGAGAGAGAGAGAGAACAAAGAGAAAAGGTGAGTGTTAGGTATTTTTAAGTTGCCATCAGTGCTAGAGATGCTATACCTTGAAAGACAAAAAGCTAATAAAGGTTCAAGTTAGCCTGACATTTGGTTCCATGTTATTGCATTATAATAAAACATAGTATCAACTATTAATTATGGGGAAATGAAGGTATTTTGCTCTGTAACTACTAAACCCAAGTGTCTGTAGCTTTTTGTTTGTTCATGCGTTTGTTTAGACAAAGTTTTGCATGCAGCCTAAGATGGTCTTAAAGTCAAATCCTCCTGCCAAGTGCTGGAATGACAGTACACATGACAAGCTTTGACAGCTTAAAAATGTCACTTCAAAACACAACACTTTGAAGGTAAAGGTAGAAAGACAAGAATTTTAAGGCCAGCCTCCGCTACACAGCAGATTCGAGGGTAGTCTGTGCTACAGGAGACCCTGTCTCAAAAATAAGTAAATAACTTGTTAAACTTAGTACTGATGAACTAACAGAAGTATCTCCCAGACTGCTTTTTGTTAAGAAAGCGAACACTCAACAAGGCCTTCCACCCTAACCTCCAAAGGTTTTTATAACATTCTTCTCACATCAATTCCTAGAAACAGGAATTTGAAATTAAGCAGCAGCTGATTTGGGGGACCACTCTGCTTCTCTAGTTCACTTAGCTGTCTTATAATACCAGGGAGGTAAAGCAGAATAAAGTACTTGGGCCTCCACTACCAGCCCTTATGAGGGCCACGAGCTCAGCACTTGTCCGCACTGTATTGCACATGGAGTTTATGGCCAACCTTGGTTTAAGGCCAGCATGGATTATACTATGTAGAGTTTAAAGCTGGTTGGACATGCTTGTCTTTGTTTCTCTGCCCCACACTCCCACACCTGACAATAAATAAAAATTAACTTGCCAGGCAGTGGTGGTATAGGCCTTTAATCCCAGCATTCAGGAGGCAGAGTCAGGTGGATCTCTGGGAGTTCAGGGCCAGCCTGGTTCTACAGAGCAAGTTACAGGACAGCCAGAACTATACAGAGAAACCCTGTCTCAAAAAAATCAAAAACACAAACTCATTATAACAACAAAACCTACCATGCACTGAGTTATAGAAGACTTAGCTTTGTACCAAATAGGCAATCAAACCCTATGCCATTATTCAACAGTTCAGAAGCTTAAAGAAAGATGACACTTACCTCTGTTTCCTAAATTTCTTCCAGAGGAAAATCCACTTCTCATGAAATGATCTCTTCCAGAAGGTCCATCTTCCATTTCTAAGCAAATAACATTTCAAAGCAAGTCAAATAAAAATATGTATCCAATTTTAAAGCCTTTTCAATATGCCACACATATAATAGAGAAATTTTATTAACCAACAAGAAAAGTTGACAGATTCAAGCTACTTGGGAGGCTAAGGCAGAAGAGTGACAAATCCATGAACAGTCTGAGCTACAACATAAGTTCAAGGCCAGCTATGTACTGAGATACATTCTCAAAACAAAATTAGATTACAGAGTTAAAACAGGGCTAGGGATGTATTCGTGGTATCCCATCTTGCTTAGCATGCATGAAGCCATCTCTAGTAAAGAAGAAAATTGCTAACAAAGAGCCTAACTGAAAAATGGGTTGTGTTTGTAAGTAGTTCTTGAGAAGAATACCCATGGTCCACTGCTTCTACAAAGACCTGTTCACCAGCCTAGGGATGGCTCCAGTCACTGTGAGCTAGGCTCTCTTCTATCAACCAGCAATAAAGAAAATGCCCCACAGACACGGTCACAGAGCAGGATAATCACGGTAATTCTTCACTGAGGATCATCTCTCTTCTAAGTGACTCTAGGCTGTGTCAAGACAATGACAAAAACTAACCAGGACACAATAATTAAAAGCAAGAGACAACATAACAGGATTCTCTTTCTAAGAAAAATGAAAAGAAATCAGATCAAGTATAACTTTAACAAAATGAAAATGTACAGAAAGCAAGGACAGATAAGCAAAGTCAAGCAAGCCTGTGTCTCCACACAACAAAAAATATGTAAATATGCATCCATAAAATACAAATGGAATTTGATACAATTATGTCAAAATATATAAAGAAATCTAAAATCAGTCACTCTCAGTGGTTGGCAAAACCCAGGGGCCAAGATTTTAGATAATTTTGTGATAATTTAGTTCCTTCCCAGCTTTTTAAATTTTTGACAAAGTTTATGTAGGTATCAGTTTAGTTTACATTCACTTGACTAGATCTGCCGCAATAAGAAAACAGCTTCCTAGGTCCAAAGGCTACATTCACAACCATAAAATAGGGGTTGGGGATTTAGCTCAGTGGTAGAGCGCTTGCCTAGCAAGCACAAGGCCCTGGGTTCAGCCCCCAGCTCTGAAAAAAAAAAGTCAGCAGTTTAATTCACAACCATAAAATAGGACTGACACATGGGCCAGCAGTGGCACTTGCACCAAGCCTGACTAGCTGAGGGCCAGCCCCAGCGCCCACAGGGTGGAAGGAGAACCAGGCAAGCTGTCCGCTCCTCTCGGAGCCTGGGCTGCAGCATGCATGCCCCTCCCAAAACACACAGTAAGTGTAATACACAAACTGGTTTTTTGAAAATAATTTTAATTGAAAAGAACTAAAAAAAAGTACTTGTTAACCAAAAGAGGAGCAATTTATTTCTTACCTGATTCATTCCCTTAGCTTAACCATTCATAGATCAATAGCTATGGCTTTTAGTGGGGTTATTTCAATCTAACTTTTTAAAACTCTATGACAGCAGACCATTATGCTCTCATGATACAGGCCTACGTCATTCCTTGACTGAAACTGCCTTTTGTTGATTCCTCAAAGAATCAGGTTTCTGTTGGTTACATTATCAAGAAGTACACTTTTACACACTTGTCTTTTTTTATGTTTAAAAGATCTCAGCATTTATATAGAGGAAGCAAAATTAGCTTTCTGTTAGTTTCATGCAGGCTCTCGAGACTCTGGTTATATATTAAAGCAATAGGTTTAAACTTTTTTTTGTTTGTTTGTTTATTTCGATATTTTTTTTTATTAACTTGAGTATTTCTTATATACATTTCAAGTGTTATTCCCTTTCCTGGTATCCGGGCAAACATCCCCCTCCCCCCTCCCCTTCCTTATGGGTGTTCCCCTCCCAACCCTCCCCCCATTGCCGCCCTCCCCCCACCAGTCTAGTTCACTGGGGGTTCAGTCTTAGCAGGACCCAGGGCTTCCCCTTCCACTGGTGCTCTTACTAGGATATGCATTGCTACCTATGAGGTCAGAGTCCAGGGTCAGTCCATGTATAGTCTTTAGGTAGTGGCTTAGTCCCTGGAAGCTCTGGTTGCTTGGCATTGTTGTACATATGGGGTCTCGAGCCCCTTCAAGCTCTTCCAGTTCTTTCTCTGATTCCTTCAATGGGGGTCCTATTCTCAGTTCAGTGGTTTGCTGCTGGCATTCGGCTCTGTATTTGCTGTATTCTGGCTGTGTCTCTCAGGAGCGATCTACATCCGGCTCCTGTCGGTCTGCACTTCTTTGCTTCATCCATCTTGTCTAATTGGGTGGCTATATATGTATGGGCCACATGTGGGGCAGACTCTGAATGGGTGTTCCTTCAGTCTCTGTTTTAATCTTTGCCTCTCTCTTCCCTGCCAAGGGTATTCTTGTTCCCCTTTTAAAGAAGGAGTGAAGCATTCACATTTTGATCATCCGTCTTGAGTTTCATTTGCTCTAGGCATCTAGGGTAATTCAAGCATTTGGGCTAATAGCCACTTATCAATGAGTGCATACCATGTATGTCTTTCTGTGATTGGGTTAGCTCACTCAGGATGATGTTTTCCAGTTCCAACCATTTGCCTACGAATTTCATAAACTCATTGTTTTTGATAGCTGAGTAATATTCCATTGTGTAGATGTACCACATTTTCTGTATCCATTCCTCTGTTGAAGGGCATCTGGGTTCTCTCCAGCTTCTGGCTATTATAAATAAGGCTGCAATGAACATAGTGGAGCACGTGTCTTTTTTATATGTTGGGGCATCTTTTGGGTATATGCCCAAGAGAGGTATAGCTGGATCCTCAGGCAGTTCAATGTCCAATTTTCTGAGGATTCTCCAGACTGATTTCCAGAATGGTTGTACCAGTTTGCAATCCCACCAACAATGGAGGAGTGTTCCTCTTCCTCCACATCCTCCCCAGCATCTGTTGTCCCCTGAGTTTTTGATCTTAGCCATTCTCACTGGTGTGAGGTGAAATCTCAGGGTTGTTTTGATTTGCATTTCCCTTATGACTAAAGATGTTGAACATTTCTTTAGGTGTTTCTCAGCCATTCGGCATTCCTCAGCTGTGAATTCTTTGTTTAGCTCTGAACCCCATTTTTTAATAGGGTTATTTGTTTCCCTGCGGTCTAACTTCTTGAGTTCTTTGTATATTTTGGATATAAGGCCTCTATCTGTTGTAGGATTGGTAAAGATCTTTTCCCAATCTGTTGGTTGCCGTTTTGTCCTAACCACCGTGTCCTTTGCCTTACAGAAGCTTTGTAGTTTTATGAGATCCCATTTGTCGATTCTTGATCTTAGAGCGTAAGCCATTGGTGTTTTGTTTAGGAAATTTTTTCCAGTGCCCATGTGTTCCAGATGCTTCCCTAGTTTTTCTTCTATTAGTTTGAGTGTGTCTGCTTTGATGTGGAGGTCCTTGATCCACTTGGACTTAAGCTTTGTACAGGGTGATAAGCATGGATCGATCTGCATTCTTCTACATGTTGACCTCCAGTTGAACCAGCACCATTTGCTAAAAATGCTATCTTTTTTCCATTTGATGGTTTTGGCTCCTTTGTCAAAAATCAAGTGACCATAGGTGTGTGGGTTCATTTCTGGGTCTTCAATTCTATTCCATTGGTCTATCTGTCTGTCTCTGTACCAATACCATGCAGTTTTTATCACTATTGCTCTGTAATACTGCTTGAGTTCAGGGATAGTGATTCCCCCTGAAGTCCTTTTATTGTTGAGGATAGCTTTAGCTATCCTGGGTTTTTTGTTATTCCAGATGAATTTGCAAATTGTTCTGTCTAACTCTTTGAAGAATTGGATTGGTATTTTGATGGGGATTGCATTGAATCTGTAGATTGCTTTTGGTAAAATGGCCATTTTTACTATATTAATCCTGCCAATCCATGAGCATGGGAGATCTTTCCATCTTCTGAGGTCTTCTTCAATTTCCAGGTTTAAACTTTTATGAAAGAATCGCTCCTTGACAACAGCAAAGGTTTTTATGAACTTTTGACAACAGATTTACCTTGAACTTAAAATAGCCATAGGAAATAATTTTGCTTTAACCAGATCAACTGAGTTTCAAACTCCCTTCACATTCTACAAACTACCTTGGCACAGTTGTTTTTTTGTTTGTTTGTTTTTCTTTACTTTAAGCCAGGTTCCAGTGAGCCAACAGTTCCATTGACTAGAAAATGCTTTACCTCATCCTCTAATTTTAATGGGAGAAATTATAAACTGAATGTAACCACAAGTCTTACATTTGACTTCCTTAAAATGAGCAGTAACTCAAATGCATAGGTAATAACTTGAATTCACAGGAAGTACAGTAGTCTGGTTGCCAGGGGCTGGAGACAGGAGGAGGGAAGAGCTATTATTTTAATAGGAACAGAATTACAGTTTGCAAAGATGAAAAAAACAAAACAAAACTCAGGGTAAAGAGTAGATGAGATACAGCAATGTGAGTGCTTAATGCCAGCCACCAACTACACACTTAACAACAGCAAAGATGAAAACGTAGACTCTTCAGGCTGGAGCAATGGCCCAGCAGTTAAGACACTTAGTGCTCCTGCAGAGGAACCAGGTTCAGTTCCTGCACGTGCACATGCGCACGCATGCACACACACACACACACGCACGCACATGCATGCACGCACACATACACACACACGCACACACACACACGCACACACACACACGGCAGCTCACAACTATCTCTAACTCCAGTTCTGGAGGACCTAGCACATTCTTCTGGCCTCTTCAGGCACCAGGCATATATATGATGCACTTACACACAAGCTGGCAAACACATAAATAATAAGTAAACCTTTTCTTCTAATCACAAAGCTCAAAGCTGGCCCAATGGCTCAGCAATTAGAAGCACTTGCTGTATGTACAGGCCTGACCACCCAGAGTTCTAGTCCCAGAACACCTAAGGTGGAGAGAGACTCAACTTCACAAGCATGCATAGCATGTACACACATAATGCACATAGTAATAAAAAAATTAATGGTAACAATGGTCACTGTATGTACATTTTACCATAATAAAAAAAAATCTTCCACTGTAAAGTAGCACTCACATCTGAGCCTGTTTAAAGCCTCAACAAAACAAAATACTGCCACGATTTAACTTCTTAGCCAACTCCTACCCTTCCTACCACGTTAGCATGTACAGTAACTCCACAGAGTATAGGTAGTACACATGCAAGTGGGATAGCCCAAGGAAAAACTAGTACAGAGAAATGGGTTAGGAGCAGTAGAACAGGTTGAAACTTTATTTTGAACTTATTCTCGTGGAAACTTCAGTAAATTAGTTTTCTGATGCAAAAAAAAAAATCATGTTCTTCATGGTATGACATGTCTGGCTTAGTCCGTTGTTTGGGACCAAATAATCTCACCATCTATCCTGCTTCCTTTTATCAGGAGACCTGACAATGCTTTAGCAACCTGAAGCCAAATATGCAACCTTCAGGTTGGAAAAAGTTTTGTAGCAACTAACTAAATTAAATAATGCAGTCTACAACACTATATCTTCTTTAGTTACAAGTTACCCTACCCTAAAATATCCAAGTTAGAATGCATCCTCATTAGAAAATTTTAAAAACCCGCTCTATGTATCAGCCTACCTAAGTATTATATACAACTCTTAACCTAAAGAGAAAAGCCATCTTGCCTTGACACACACCTGATGATGAAGCTGAAGTCCTGTTAAAAGTGTCTCCATTTGCCCCAGAAGAATATTTATCCTGTAAGAAAGCAAGCCAAGTTTTCTACTCAGAATAAGAACATGTCATCGATTTCACAAACAGAAACTTACAGAATCCCTTCCTTTTCATGAGAAATATATTCTAAGACTCTCAGAAATATATATAAGATCCTGAAACCACAAGTAGCATATAATCATTCATATATTGTTGCTCTCTCTCTGCCTCACTCCTTCTCCCCATCTCTCATACACACAAAATATGAGACATACCTTTTCTTATTCATATCTATCTATGGTAAGGTTTATGAACTTGGCACAGTAAGAGAATAATAAAAACAATTACGGCACTATAATATTAAGACCTTACTGACATTTATTCCTCTTGTGGTGTGACATGATCTAATGCCACCCACATGGAGATGAAGCAAGGTGGATGAAAAACCATTATAAGATCAAGCTACTAGTGACCTTCTGGCAATACATCAGGAGAAGCAATTCATCTAGCTGATGGTGAGCCACAAGCCCATAATGTCAGACAGCTAGTGTATACACAGACACACTTGATTTCTGGGCAAGACAAAAGGAGATGGTGGCAGGTTTTAACATGCTACCCAGAATGACATGAAATTTAAAACATCAGCTATTTACTTCTGAAATTTCCCACTTAATATTTTTACACCACAGTTGGCAACTTGTAACTGAAACCATGAAAAGCAAAACTGCAGAAAAAGAGATTGTTGTGTGATTTCATGATAAAGATTACTGTATAACTGCATGCAAAACAGTAAGCAGTGAGGGGTTCTAGGTCAACAGATGCACCCTCATTAGTTATTCTAAGACATGGTAACCTAATTTGTAGGTGTAACATAAATTATCACTTAAAATTAATAAACTACAGCCACAGGACAAATCTGGTAGGCCACCCATTTCTATAAACAATTTTATCGGAATACAGCAATTCATTAAAATATGAATATATCAACAGATGTACTAGCTGAGCTGTGGCTGTAACTAAAACTTAGCAGTCTAAACCGTTCACAGACTAGTCTGCTGAGGCATCCTGACAAGTATAAACTGCCATGAAGTAAATACACCAAAGACGATACACAATATTGTTTGCAGAGCTCAGTATTTCACAGTACACTCACAATGCTACAGTGTAAAGTAGAACACAGGACAAAACTATCAGCAGGCAGGCTCAAAGTAAAGACACTTTTCTAAAGATTTATTTATTATATCTAAGTACACTGTAGCTATCTTCAGACACACCAGAAGAGGTCATCGGATCCCATCACAAATGGTTGTGAGCCACCATGTGGTTGCTGGGATTTGAACTCAGGACCTCTGGAAGAGCAGTTCGTGCTCTTAACCGCTGAGCCATCTCTCCAGCCCCCAAGTAAAGACACTTACGTTAAAAACTTTCACTGTGACTAGGAATGACTAGCACTCAGGAAGATGATGAGACTGAGGCCAGCTTGGGGTACATCAGACGACTATCTCAAAAATGTTTTCTAGGGGCTGGGGATTTAGCTCAGTGGTAGAGCGCTTACCTAGGAAGCGCAAGGCCCTGGGTTCGGTCCCCAGCTCCGAAAAAAAGAACCAAAAAAAAAAAAAATGTTTTCTAAAGCACTACCATTGGAAATAATTTAACCAAAATAAGTTAATATCTTTACACTTGTTAGGTGGCAGTTTCCTGAATTCTGCTTTGCTGGCAGGATCAAAGCTGAGTTCATGTTCCCAGGCCCCGGAATTCAACTCCTGTCCTGCTTCTTCAGATGTTTCATGTCTGTCTGTCTGTTAACCAGTGAAAGATGTAGAGGGAAGGTGCTGCTATCCCGTCGTCTAACTAAGGCACACACATTGTCAATGTGCTGCTTGTCTTTACTTAATTAAAGGAGCCTGCCTGCTCCTTTGTTCCTTTATCGCTCTCAACTTCCAGGTCAGAGTCCAGGAGGGGACCTGGAAGGAAAAGCTGACTCAAGGACCCCAAAATTAGGTGACCTGGATATGGCCCAGTCACCAACATTTAAACTTCTTTACTTAAATTAACCCTTGTGTCAAAATATGATTAGACAATGCAACAGCCCAGCCTGGTCCCCTTTGTGTCCCCATCCTATAAAAATGTGCAATCTCACTGCAGGGCTGTTCAGATCCTGAACTCTCTCTGAAGTGACTTTTCTTGGCTTCCACCCGGAACTCAACTTCAATGAATACTCAGTTATGCGCTGCAAACTATACGGATTCTGGGGCTGTTTTTCAAACTCAATGATGTGGTGAATAAAGCAGCTACTGGGTCAGAATATTCATGGTTAATTTCAATTAAACTTGAGGGAGCAGTAGTTGAATAATTCTCTTCAATGATCTCAAATATTCACTGTTCCTGTTTCTAGTCTTAAAAACTACTATAGATACATGTACATTATTGAGGCAATTTTTGCTACAAAATCAATAATTAAATACCAAGTTAACTTTGATACCTTCTGGTATTTCTCAGTTTCTCTGTTATGACAATGTGAGTAATTTTTCTTACTTCTAGCACCTATAATGTCCTTCCATCATTAACCCACTCCTTTATTTCTTGTGTAAGCTTCCTCTTAAAACTTTCAAACTATAGCTCTGAAATTCATGTATATGGAGAACCCAACATGAATAATTTAAAGTGAGAAGACCTAAACTTAGAGATATTACAGTCAAATGACTGCATCACAACCACAGTCTTCCTTCAGTAAGTTCATCTACGTAAGTGCTAAAGTTGGAAAGAGGGCACCATGGTGGTTATCTTCAGCTAATTTCTAAAATTTCTCTCACAAGAGACACTAAGCAGCCTTTAAAACTTTTATGTAGCTCATGAACCATCCAATTATTTTCCAAAGTTCTTATTAAGACCGGGTGTCACTGAAATTCCCTAGAAAACTGCTATACTAAAACGGCCCAAACTTATTGCTACCAGATACCAAAACAAGAATGATCCAACCAGTCCTGTGAAACAGTAAAAATCTTACTGGATTAGTGTGTCTGCACCAATAAATAATAAATGGGAATGGTACATTCGTGCACTAGAAAACCGAACATTTCATTACTACTGATGCCTCAAGCTAATAGAACTTAATATTCACATGCTTAACTTACAAATTCCAAGACAATTTGTGAAAATAGGTACAAGTTTACAATAGGTAAAAATGACTGAAGATTTAGGGCGTCCACTATACTACTCTAACTCATCCATATTTTAAATGTGATTTTTCAAAATATTTTTAAAAGAAAATGCTTTATCCCTTCTCATTAGCTTAATTTGCCTTCCTAGTCTCTCCAGCTGTTGACCCATCTCTCCGTCCCACTTAGAACATTATCCACAGCTGCTGCCTCCCTGGTTTCCTTCAACCTATGCCCAGCCCAGCTTCCGCTCACCTCCACCTGAAATGCTTTTTTAAAATTTATGCTTTTCTCATACAAAGACCTCAGCCTCCCCTCCTGGAATGTGTAGTGTTTTTGTGTTGTTGCTGCTGCTTGAGAATTTCATACATGCATATAATGTGTTTTGGTCAAATCCCATCCCCATTCCCTGCCGTTCACTTCCTCCTCTGTCCTCATACCACCCACCCTTTTCCCTCCCCACCTTATGTAGCTTTTACAAACCCCCTGAGCACTTATACTAAGTCTACTTACAAGCACAGCCTGCATATGACAAGTAGCCTCTCAGGGACTGCATCCCCTCCCCTAAGAGCCATCCATTGCCAACAGCTTCTTGCCTAGAAGTGAGCCCTGTCCCACACCAGCTGCTAACCCTTGAAATTAATACCTATGTGAAAGAGGGTCGTAACAGATATAATTAAGGATTCTGATAGAGTTATTTTAGATTATCCAGCTGAGTCTTAATTTGTCATCCTGTGTGTCATTAACAGAGAAGTTAACACAAGGGAACACACACTCAGAGGTTGGGGGTGACACACACACACAAACCACAAACCAATGATTGTCTACATACAACAGATACTAGAAGCTGCAAAGATTCTCTCTTAGAACCTCCAAAGGAAGGACAGATGTGCAGATACCCTGACCTCTTTACTTATGGCTTCAAGGATGAGAAAAAGCTTAGGTTGCTTTATTCACATTGCCAGTGTGTGGTGCTTTGTTACGGCAGCTATCTGAAACCAATATACCTGCCTTGCTAATGCCCTCATGTGTTGTTTGTTCCCTCCTGGTATCTTTGATCCTGATGTCCTGCTAAGATTGCTTCAGATCACTAGTCAGAACCTTCAGGAAGCCATCCCTCTCCACTTGCTCTAAACCCACTTCAGCATCAACAGACTCATGCTTCTCTATTTTCATGGCTCTCCCTACCATGAGGAGTTGGTGAGTTTGCAAATGTGAGTCTCCTACAGTACAACATCTTTGATAAAGTATTCTATCATGTCCAACACTATTTATAGCACAGGATAAAGTAAAAATATGTTAAATAAATCACAGGCCATGCTATTCACTTACTTTTAGAACAACTAGCTACAAACCATTTGTAGTCTCTTAAGCCTCCCAAATAAATCAGTATAGAAATTTCAAATATTTGACCCATAAAGATTCTCTCTGTAGCTACAAATAACTTTGGATGAAGATATGTTTGCCTGCATTCTAACTGTTAACTCTGAGGTGTAATCTATTATTTTCTTATCGACTATTACTGCTACTACTGAATCATAAAATTACAGTTATGGAGAGATTAACTCAATTTATTTTCATTTTAATTTCAGGAGCTTTTTTTCATCCTAAAATGTACCAAAAAGGCAAACAGGTCTTACACAGAAATAATTAGTATTTAGAATTTCTCCCAGTCAGCTAACAAAAGGCACCGCTGCACAATAATCAAACTGGGTAGCTAATACACTCATTCCGATAAGCCAACAGAGTACAAATGTGCAACAACTACGACTTCTGAACTATACTGCTAAGCAGTTCGCATCATTTCACACCTTTATTCTATCCTTAGGCGGCACAGTCACTTCCAAATCTAGATTTGGGAAGTACTAAGAGCTATCAGAACACTACCCTAATATTTCTAAGTATATAAGCATATATTATTATTATATCTTAAAGAATGCTCATTAAAATTCTGATCACAGATACTGTTTAAGATGGTATGTATACAAGACTATATCAAAAGCACTATTAAACTAAAAACAGAAATGAAAATTCAGTGGGAACAATCAAATGGTGTCTTAAAATCCTGAAGAGAAGACTAGATTTTCCTCCATAAAAATGGTATTTATCCTTACCTTTGTCTTGTTTTTATTCAAGAAAGGTCAACAGGTCATGAACTCTATCATGTTCACTCAACTCAACAAACCCAAGTCACCAACAATAAAACCAACAATGGGGTCAAATTTGAAGATAAATACAGGAAACTTACTATAAACTAGCTCCATACAACTGTTAAATCATGATGTGTGATTATCAATTTAGTATTCTCAATGTCAAGATAACTTGGCTATGTTACTCAAAGTACAGGGATTCCAAAAAGGTACTTTTCAAAGAACTGGCAACCTGCCAATTTGATAGCCCATGCCCATAATACCTGTATTTAGAGACCAAAGGAAGGGGAAGGGGAAGGGAGAGGGGGAAGGAGAGGAGGGGAGGGGGAGGGGGACGGACAGGGGCAGGGGCAGGGGCAGGGGAAAGGGAAGGGGAGGGGGAGAGAAAGCAGGGTGTGAAAATTTAACTAATACCCAACTTCAGAAACGCAGAGCAAAAAATATACACAACACACTCCACAATGTGTAACAAAAAATCTTGAAGAAAAGAAAACTCTGACAGATCCCTTACAAAGTCCAAGTACAACAGAGTCTGCATCAGTTAAGTTTTTTACTATATAATCTATTAAGAACTAGAAGGAACTACAAGCCATTAAATGTCCTCTTAACATTTGAACCAACATTCCCATTTTTGGAAAAAAAATTCCAAATTAAACAAGCCATAGATATGAATGATAATATAAAAATGAAAAGCTACCATTATCTTAAACACCCAAAGAAAATCACATATTGCAGTACACTCTTTTGACAAAATACTGTAAAAATATTATTAATTCATAATTAGTGAAGTTAAAAAAGTCAAAATTGTTATATCATTAAACCATGTAAATTTTTTGAAAAATAAATACTAAAAATATAACAAGAGCAAGACTTTTAGATAATTTGTCTCTCTACCAAAAGATGTTATTATTTTTATGATACAAAGAGAACTATCAAAAGATAACATATATTAAAGACCTAAAATAAGTTGCAAGCCAAGAAATATTATACAGTCAGACTATTATTTGAGGTATCTGAATTCAAAACCCGTATCAATCAACTCCAATTAAATCAAAAAAACATAGTGTTTTACGTTTGTATAAAATAAGCACTTCCACAAGAACATCACTTAGAATCAGAACTGACACACACATAAAATGGAAAATTTTCAATGTGAGGGAATTTCTGCAAAAACAGTATCTTATAAAGTACATTGCATTGAAATATGAAACCCCAAGGCTTCTTCTTGAGTTATAATTTTAACTCCCCATGCCATTCAGAAAACCTAATCTAGTATTTTATAGTCCAATATATTCTCATTGAGCTCCTTAGATAAAATTACTTTTCAGAATTCAAAGTACCTCCCAAAATCAAGTCATTACTTTTAATTTTGTCTATTCATAAGCTATCTGTCAACATTTTCAGACACAACTGTACAAACTTGTGTTCACCTGGCGGTCCTAAGTCATTGAGGTCTGAATTACATTGGTAGCACTACAGCTTTTGCTTGTGATTATCAAATTACTATGTCATTCAATTTGAAGCTTAGCCTGCGTTTCTCATTACCCATAAGAGAGGTAAAAAAAAAAAAAAACCACATGCAGATAAACACTGAAACAGGCTATAAAAATTTAGAACTTCCTCACCAGTTTATTAACTGATAAAAACCCACAACTTTTAATAATCCTGTAAGTTTTATTACCTTCTCAAATACAGGAACGTAGGAAGACACATGAGGTTTGAGGATTTCTGCCTCCCAATCTTCATCTCCCATGATAGCTTCAGGTTCCTTTTTTAAAAACGGAGAAGAAAAGGTACTTTTGACCATGAACACATCAGAAGTGTTATCTTTAAATTATGGGGCTGTGGTAAAGGTCAAAGACAAAGTGAATGAAGCACTAGACAACTGGGGTTGACCACCACCACAAAATAATACAATCTTTTGGTCCCTCCGCACCACTTGCAACTACTAAACTAACTTCCCCAAAAGTCTTTTGCTTCTTGCCTAAGGGTGATTTTTATAGCTAGCACTTTTATCTTTCATAGGCCAGGGGAATCATTCAGGCAATCACTGCGTTCCCAGGGGATGCCAATTTGCCCAAAACTCTAGTTTGTCTCCCTAAAAGGATTCCCAAATGGCTTGCTGTGTATGAGGTGGGTGGGGGGTTACTGAGATAATATTCAAGATATGTCCCGTTGCGTCCCCTCAATGGCAGACAGGATGTCTTGGAGACTGGAAGGGGGAAATGTCCTGAGTAGGCGCCCGATTCTTTCGATGTAGGATACAGAGCTGCCCAGAGGAGGATCGCTCACCACAAACACCGTTTCTTCTGAGAAATGGCCGCCTAGGCGCTGAGCAGAAGGTTCCCTGGGCCTCCCTCCCCTGCAGGCCTCAAGTGTTCACACACCGCTCTACTCAGCATGAAGACTCCAGTCTGAGCGGGAAGGCCCCAGAGGCCGACCTCAAGCCCCAGGCAGGCCCATGTGAGCAGCCTCTGGCCTAAGTCTGCCCCAGAGGCTACCGGGCCTGGTTAGGACGCCCTGAGCCAGGGTTGGAAGCAAGACCAAGGCCACCAGCCCACTCACCTCTCCGCTCCAGGATCCCTGGGCTCCTCGCGGCCCGCCGACGCGGCTTAAACGGCTGCACGTGCGGACGCCGGGACGCCGATTACGTCACGGGCGCGGGGCTCGACAACAAATAGCACCAGGCGACGGGGCTCGACAGCCAATCAGCGCCCTCAGCGCGCGGCTTCCCGCCCCATGGACGGCCTGTGCGTTCTCTGCTTTGATGAGGCCGAGGCAGGGGCAGTGAGGCCTCTTTGCTCAGTGGCCTGTTAGGCCTGTGTGAGGGGGTTGACCACGCCCGCCACCCACTGCATCCTGTCTCTCTTCTGGGGGTCACCAAGAGCTTATCAGTTCCATTGTATTCATACAAAAGTTTAAAAAATAAAAAATAAATCTGGGACTCTGGGAGGCAGAGGCAGGTGAATCTCTAAGTTGAGGCCAGCCTGTAATACAGAGCAAGTGCCAGGATAGTCAGGGCTACACAGAGAAACCCTGTCTTGGGAAAACCAAAGAGGGTAAAACTCTGGGAGCTATGCAAATGCTTTCTCTCCCATCCCTTCAGGCTTCCTCTTGACCTACCAAAGTACCGGGCTTGGCTATTCTGAGTCTAGTGCTCTCTCTGTATCTGAGGAGTTCACTTCCCTCCACTCCTCCACTAAAACCAACTAGAAGCAATGTTTTTCTTTTTCTTCTTCATAAAAAAAGGCAAAGATGAAACTCCATCTTGGAATTGTCAAGAAAGCCAGTCTGTAGGAAGATAACAGAAGAGAGAAAGAAATGGCTTGTTTGCCAAGGCCTGGATTTGTGGTATATCTGTTTTCATTCCTAGGGCACTGGCCAGTTCAGCATTTAAAGCACTCATTAACTAGATAGTCACTTTCTGTCCGCTCCTCGCCTCTTTCAGAAGGAAAATTCCTTCAGTGTTTTTCCTAGTGCCTGCCAAAGGGTTAACAATCAAATATATGTAAAGGCGATTCTTGATTTCATTTTTACCTCCACAGCTTTCCTTTCTCTGAATCTTTGAAGAAATTCTAAGGAACTTAAAGATGAGGAACTCCAGCTTAAGCTTGCTTTTAAACTTTTCATTTCTGCAACCATCTTTTTCTTTTCAGCACCAAAAAAACACATCAGCATTTATCTAGTGAGCACTACAGTCTCCCAGGCTATTAAAGCGAGCTGCTTTTAAAAGTCACATTAACAAAGGCCAAATTCACAATATACTTTAACAGAACTGTCATTTAAAATGTGAACAAAGTTCCTAAAATGAACGTATTTCTAAACATAGACTCTTTGCTATGCACTTTTGGAGTGAACAGGTAGGTTGACTGCTAGGTCCAGTGGCACATTCCTGTAACCATTACTTGGAAGATATAGGCAGGAAGATCAGGAGCTCAGTGCATAGATAATTCAAGGTCAACCTATGCAACGTAAGACTCAGCCTCAAAAGCCAAAACTAGATGATGATGATGATGATGATGATGATGATGATGATGATGATGATAATACAAAGACCAGGGGCATGGACCTGACCACCTGAGGACTTGCGTTTGATCCCTGAGATCTGCATCAGGGAAGGAAAGACTGACTTCCACAACTTGTCCTCTCTCTCTCTCTCTCTCTCAGACACACACACATACACACACACATACACACACACACACACACCACAGAATAAACTTAATACCATTTTAATAAAATAATGACTAAAAGACTGAAGCTTTTTAAATAGAGAGGACATCACAAGCACTTGGCTGAAAATTCAGCATTGGGTTCAGGGCAGGGACGGGGGAGGGGGAAAACAATAAGTGTTTAAGGTATGTTACCACAATTTTTTCCAAATATAAGGAGAAAATAGGAAATATGCAATAAGAAACCTGGCAAACACTATCTTAACTACATGACCAGAGTTTACAACGCTCTTCTTGTTACCCACCACTATATAACAAACTACTGCCAAATATGTTGGCTTACAAAAATTCTCTCCCAAAGATTGAGAGGGCTCAAGAGACCATCTCATATGATTACATTCAAATTATAACTAGAACTTGAATCTTCTGATGCTTTAATATCAACTTTTTCTTTTTTGGCCCTGCCAGAGTTTGAACCTAGGTACTTGAGCATGCCAGGCAAGTTGAGCTACATCCCCAACCTCCAATGCCAGTTCGTTTAAACATCCAAGGTGACTTCTTTACTCTGGCATCTGGTGGCTGAGATGGGCAGAACAATGGAATGCTTTTTCTACAAGAGGCTGCCTTAAGCTTTGAAGGTTGTTGGACAACCTCAGCCTAACTCTGTAAGGTTGTTTCATTTCAACTAGACAGACTTGTCAGGGACATCTCTCCAAAGGACTAGGGCAATAGTTGCAAGGCTTCTTGAGTTCTAGCATAAGAAGGTAAACAATTATATTTGTAACATTCAATTAATTAGTTATCAGAAAGTCACAAGGCCAGGCCAGGTTCATGGAGATGGACCTGCATAATGTTGTGAAAACTGGAGATAAAGTTTACTGCAGAACATGGAAACTGACTATGGTTGATCACAATGTAGTTGCATCAACTAACTCCTTTGGCGTTCATTCAAATCCCCACTAACTTACCCTTTCACTGTTGTTCCAGAGTTACGCTAAGCACATTTCTTCCTCTTAATTCTTTTTCCCTTCTGTGCATTTTCAAATGGCCTGTCTTGGAATTCACTCTTTTTCTCTCCAGTTTGAATTACTCTATCATCAATGCATCATCCCTGGTGCATTTTTGGAGTATCTTCATTATTGAGGATTTCAACTTTTTAAAAATTGCCTCCATGTCTCACTCAATTTTACCTATTAAAGTGTTGATTTATTTCTACATTTCGATTGAAATTCAGTAAGCTTCTTTAAACTTGGTTTGTTTGCTTTTAATTATGGTGGAAATTTGAATGAGAAATGTTTGCCATTGACCCAGGTATTTGAACATTTAGTTCCTCACAGACTGCTGTTTAGAGGGGCTTGGGGGATGCAGCCTTGCTGAAGACAGGGCACCAGTAGGGGCCTTTGTTAGTATCCAGCCTCACAGCACTTGCAGCTCACACTTTCTCTTGCGCGCTTTCAGATGTGAGCTCTCCGCTTGCTGCCCCGGCCACCACACCTGGCGGCTTCCCTGTCCCAGTGGGGTCTTATCAACCTGAAAACACAGCCAGAGTAAATTCCTTCTTCCATAAATCAGCTTTTGGTGGTGGTATTTTCTCACAGCAATGGTAAAGAAACTAGTGCAGAACCCTTATGAGCATCCACCTACACTGGTTACTGTCTGGACGGTTTCTGGCATTTTATTTATACTGTCAGATGAGGTCATAGTTCCTTAAACGTCCTTGGTGCTTATTGATATATGACGTCATTCGAGGACAAAGGGTTAGGTATTTATTCCGGACTTCATAATTTGGCTTGCTTTGTTTTTGTTTAGTTTCAGAAATTGAAACCAGCATGCTTATTATTTTTTTTTTTTAGCCTGTAATTTCTAACACTAGATGGCACCAAAATTCAGGTTACCTGTGGCCATGCTAGGAGGCAATCCAAGCTTATTTTACCCTAACTCCTCAGCTGGTGAGTTTTTCCAGACTCCATTAGGGAGTTTTTTATAAAGGGTAGTTTATGCACACAAACCTCTGTCTGGGGCTTGCATAGGCCTACCTGTGCCTTCCCAGGCCATCAATCAGTCTCTGGTCACGAACTGTAGAAAGAATCACCAGAGGGACCAGCCCTGGCTCCTACTCTAGGACTGTGGCTCTGAATGCCACAATGCTGAGCCCACAGTTGGTGCTGAGCTGACAGTAAGGCAAAGTGAGGCAAATCCAGCATGCTACAGAGCATGCCTGTGCCAGACATCCAGGTCGTGAGCTCCATCTGTGATACTGGCCCAGGACAGTTGTACTGCTGCAGGCTGGGGATGGGTGGCAGCAACGGTCCCTCGGGGAGTATTAAGGTTGGCATTGAGCTCCTAGGCAGAATCCTTGCTTTCATGCTTTGCCATCCATTAGGTGGAGTTCTGCTCTCCATTCTAAAAGCTGGAGTTGTCGGGAAGATTCCCGACTGCAGTCTTGGCCATCATCTATCACAGGTCTACAGCTACAGGGCCACGGGATGCAAAGAGTTGCACCCCAGAACTGAGAGACCACTGTAATATGTCCATACTGCTTCAAGTCCGTGGTCAGGATTTAATTCCTTCTCCGTTCCCAAAGTGGAGTTAGCATTCTCCATGAAGCTTAGAATTATGGGAGGGGCAATGCAGGCCTTGGCATCTTTTCAATGTGTCTTTTCCTGTTATACTGAAATCAGAACACTGCAGATGGTTTTTTTCACCTTACTTCTTTAGCTCTTTTGAAGGTAGTGTGGTGGATGAAAATCTGTCAGGGGCATCAAACCTTAAGGACATTATGACCTGATGTTGTTAATCTACAAACGTGTTGGGCCTTACCTACAGCTATTATGGGATGCATCATACCGCAGGGCCTTAGGCTAGACACAGCAATTAATCAGTAGGGAGGTAACTGGTAGATGATCTTACCTAGCTGCCTCCTTAAAAAGGACAACATTTAAACATGCCGGACAGACTTTGTATCTCAAAGCAAAGACTTCCAAGAACCATCAGGGCTGCCTGATGCATTACAGTGGGAAATACAGAAAACTACATGTAGAGGCTTGATTTCAAAATCCAACTTTAGCTTTGACCAAACCTTTAGATTTAATATTAATGTCTTAGATACAATGATTTAAAGGTTATGACTTTTTTTTTTTTTGGTTCTTTTTTTCGGAGCTGGGGATCGAACCCAGGGCCTTGCGCTTCCTAGGCAAGCAGTCTACCACTGAGCTAAATCCCCAACCCCAGGTTATGACTTTTTAAAGCAGTCTTTATGTTTTAGAAATACAAATATGTGGTTATAGAGGACATGAGACTTGGTTCTGTATTAACTGTTTTTTGTTTTTGTTTTTGTTTTTATGAGTAACGAAAACATAGAGGTTCACCATACTTCCTACATCTGTACATAGCTAAAATTCTCCACTAAAACATGAAAAAACTAGGCATAGTGAGTCAGGTTGTACTACTATTGCTACTACAGCTGCTGCTGCTGCTGCTGCTGCTACTACTGTTGCTGCTACTACTGTTGCTGCTGCTGCTGCTACTACTGCTGCTGCTACTACTACTGTTACTGCTACTACTACTGCTGATGCTACTACTATTGCTGCTGCTACTGCTGCTGCTACTACTACTGTTGCTGCTGCTACTACTACTACTGCTGCTGCTGCTACTGCTGCTGGTGCTGCTGCTGCTACTACTACTGCTACTGATGCTACTACTACTGCTGCTGGTGCTGCTACTACTGCTGCTGCTACTATTACTACTGCTACTACTACTGCTGCTGCTGCTACTACTACTGCTGCTGCTACTACTGCTGCTGCTGCTACTGCTGCTGCTGCTGCTACTGCTGCTGCTACTACTGCTGCTGCTGCTGCTGCTGCTGCTGCTACTGCTACTACCACTACTACTGCTGCTGCTGCTGCTGTTGCTGCTGCTACTGCTACTACCACTACTACTGCTGCTGCTATTACTATTACTACTACTACTACTACTACTACTACTACTACTACTAGCATTTAGGCGGCAAAAGGATCACAAATTCAAGGCCATCCTGGGTCACAGGGCAAGTTTTGTGTCAATGAGGGATACAAAGTAAGACCTTAACTAAAAATACAAAAATAAATAAAAATAAAAACCAATCATGAAAAATTGCACTTCTCCCCCTGACTTTTCCTGGCTGTTCTTGCCTACTTCTATGACCAATTCATTCTGAATCTTTTCAGATGCCTCCTTCTCTACCTAATCATTAAATGTTAGTGTGTGTGGTGTGTAGGGCATTTTATTAGTGATTGATGTAGGAGGCCCCAGCCCATTGTGGATGGTATCATTCATGGGCTTGTGGTTCTGAGTTATGTAAGAAAACAGGCTAAGCAAGCCATGGGAAGCAAGCTAGTAAACAGTACCCCTCCATGGCTTCTGCATCAGCTCCTGTCTCCAAGTTCCTGCCCTGTTTAAGTTCCTGTCCTGACTTATTTCGCTGATGAAAACCGATATAGACGTGTAATCCAAATAAACCCTTTCCTTCCCCACCTTGCTTTTTTAAGCATCAGAAACTCAAATTAAGTGTGTCTTAGAATCTGTTGTCAATTGCTGACCTATTTGTAAACTGAGTGATTTTTAAATCTTATTCTGTAGCACATGAATGCATTATTAAGGATTTCTTAATGGGAAACCTGGCACAGTGCTATTCTCTTTATTTCTTGATTGATCTTCGACCTTGCACCTGTAGCTGTGGCTATGTGCTCAAATATTTGGACAGGCACTGCCCTGGCAGCCATGAAACCATGAAACCAAGGTTTTGCCCATAAAACCAAGGCAAAACCTTGGGCTAACCCTTCAAGAACACACTAGGCAATTACAATTTCTTGAGAAGGTCTCTTTTGGTTCCTTTGATGCCAGTGACCTTTGCCAAGAAGGTGGATTGCCAACTTCAGGCCACCACCATCACCACCTGAGATGTGGAAATTGACCAGAGCTTTGTTACTAAATTCAACAATTTCGTTATTGTCGTTGTTGTAAGTGTCTCTCCAACAGTTAGTTGTAAGGTTCTTGTTTACTTTTGCACTTTCCAACCTTGTCTAAAAAATGTTTTCTCAGACTGGAATTAAGAAAAGAAAAAAAAGGGCTGGAGAGATGGCTCAGCGGTTAAGAGCACCCGACTGCTCTTCCAGAGGTTATGAGTTCAATTCCCAGCAACCACATGGTGGCTCACAACCATCTGTAAAGAGATCCTATGCCCTCTTCTGGTGTATCTGAAGACAGCTACAGTGTGTACTTATATATAATAAATAAATAAATCTTAAAAAAAAGAAAAGTCTTTCTATCAGGAAGACTTACAAAATTATGTATCATTCATTTGAAAGTATAGCCAGATGCAGTTGTAAGCCTTTTGGAACAAGAACACTATCAACAAAATGACCTGCATCTCCCTTAAAGGCAACATTCACTAACTACTACTTGCAATTTTAAGCCCTCGGTTTCAGAGCAGATATTTAGAGGAGTTTGAAAGCAGACTTTGGAAGACCTTGTTTTGAATTCCAGATATTTTGTTACTAGTCTGTCTAGCCTTACCATGTCACTTAACTTTTCTAAAACTGTTTCATTATTGGTAAAATAAGTAAAGTATGCAGGTTCAAAAGACTTAAAAAATGATAAATGTAAAATTCTTGGAATTCATTACTACTCGATAAGTTTAAGTCTTGGGGTCTCGATCACATCACAGCACATTGCTTTTGAATGCTAGCTTTCTTTACAGATCCCTGGTTTAGGACATGCCATATCGATCTTAGGCATCTTACCGTGAGATGACTTCCTTACCAACATACAATGACTTTAGGTAGAATGTATGTTTATTTGTGTCGATTTGGGGAAAACCTGAGGGGAGTCAATATTACCTGAAAGTCTCTTTTAGTTTAGAGTCTAATTTATTAACCAATTAAAACACACACACAGAAGCCTGGCATTGGTGGCACTCATCTTTAATCCCAACAGAAGCAGGCAGAAGCAGGCGGATCTTTTGAGTTTGAAGCTAGCCTGGTCTACAGAGTGAGTTCCAGAACAGACAGGGATACAGAGAAACTCTGTCTCGAAAAACAAATAAAAAAACAAAAACAAAACAAACACAAAGGCAAAACAAAAAACCACAGGGGGAAAAAAAATCAATGCAAGCTAATAATAGTTTCCCCATTCCACCCCACTCCTGCTACTCTCAGGGTCCACAGCGTCCAAGGGCGTGACTGCAGAACACCACAGGAGCCAAGAAACCTCAGCAGGACGTCGCTACACTATCTTGTTCTCACGTGACCTGTGATGTAAAACTCTAGATGTCGCTTCTTTTTCTCTCTTCCTAGGTTGTTCGGGCGGTGAAGACAACTCAGCCAGTCACAGGTGGGTGCACCAGCTCCGCAGCGACGCAGCCTCGGGAGCCAGAGGGCGGGGTTTTTAGGGAGGATGGTTGGGTGCTGCAGAGCCCTCTGGGAGTTGTAGTTCTAGATGGCGGCGCTTTCACAGAGGCGGCGGACTGTGTTCTCTTAGGACTCCATCCCCCACCATCCCCCGCGGCCTAAGCCGTTGCCTCTTCCTGTTTAGGGGACTATTCTCTAAGCCGCTGCCAACTGAGAGGTCTGTGAAAGGGTCTTCGTCTCCTGTTCTGGTATTCTAAGGTAGAGGGTTTGGTCTGCTGAGGTAGACACTCTTTCGCTCCTGGCAAACTCACCCTGGGACAGTCCAAGAGGGAGCCCAGGCGAGGAGGGAAGGGCTGAGCTTGCAGCCAATGGGCTGTCAGCATGGAGGGGTCTTTGGGATGCTGGGAGAGCCAAGCCCCGGGCTAGGGACACTGCTCCAAAGCGGCGCAAGTCCCTCGAGTGGGTCAAGTGAGGGGAGTCCTCGGGAGCTGAGGAAATCTGGGTCTGTGGAAAAAGGTAGGAAGGGTTTCAGCAGATGAACACCCAAAGCCGGGGTGAGAGGACTATTGGGATTATTGCAGGGATAGAGATGCCCTTGTATGAGGAAGATCTAGAGAGGGGAATTGAGAGCAGTGGTAAGGGTATGACTCACTTGTGCTTGTGTGCTGGAGATCCAACTCAGGGCTTAGCAATGAAGTCGCTCTACCACCAAGCCACTTCCCCAGCCCGTCAGTGACTGCTCTGATTGTGGGTGGCAATGGTGTGTTGACTGTCTTGCAGTACTGGAGCTGTGAGACAGCTAGGCAACTGCTTTCTCCTCGCTTTACAAATCAGGAAAAGACCTACCTAACTGAAGACATCTGCTTATCACCAGTCACTTATTAGCCAACTTGTCCAAAACCGAACTGAAAGGATCCTTTGGCAGTGCCTTATCTATTGTTGAGATTCCTCTCTGTTTTCCTATTTGACGCCTTCAAATATTACAAAGAACTGGCCTGCGGAGTAACAGGCAAAAGTTTTTGTCTGTTCGTTATTTATTTGGGGCTTTGTTATTTGTCCTCAACAAAACTTTTCAGTAGGCCAAGCGGCACTTGTAAATTAAAGAGAAACCTGTATGCCTTATAAACAACAACTGCCAGATAGGCATGGGGCAAGACTGTAATCGCAGGACTCAGAAGGCAGGTGGGCGGATGGTCACCAGGTTAGATAAATAAATAGTGAGACTTCAAACCTGAAACCCAGAGGTAGGGAGATGGCAGGTGTCTAAAGTGCCAACCTTGCAAGCATGAAGACCCAGCTCGTGTTTTTCTTGGGTCTTTGCACCTTTGTAAAACAAACAAACAAACAAACAGGTGTTTTATGGTGCACATAGTAACGCCCAACATTAGTGAGATAGGAACAGCAGGACCTGGGGGCTTGCTGGCTACCTAGTCACCTGGACTTGGTTAGCTCCAGCCCAGTGAGAGACCCCATCTCAAAAAGTAACATAGAGGGAAGATACCTGACTTCAGTTTCTGGCCTCCACATGCATGTGTGCAGACACACAAACATGTACATGCCCATAGACCACACATACATGAAAAACTAGGCACTTCAAAATCCTCTAAGGAAGTAAAATTTACCTTGCATTCCCAGCCCTGCTCACTATAGCTTTGAGAACATTCAGCTTTAGATTTCCTCCCAAAATCTTTAATGTGAAACTGTTCTACACATGAAACTGTCCTATTATAGTTCCATAATACTGTAAATATTTAACAGGCGTCAACTTAGGAAGCAGCACTGCTAACCTGAGTTACAAATGAAAACAATGTAGTGTTTCTGTAAAAGATCTATATTGGCATAGAAAGGGGAAAAAAATCACAAGAGGTTAAAATTTCCTAGCAGGACCGTATTTTTATAATTCATTTAAACTTCAATACTTCGCTAGTAGTTTTTGATTTGTTTGTTTGTTTTGGTTAGTTGGTTGGTTGATTTTTTTTTTTTTTTTATCTAAAACTCAACTTCAGAAAATCTAGTGTTGCTGGTATGGGAGGAGAAGTTCTTTGGTGTCATAGTATTGTTTTGGTGCTTTCTAGACTACACTGTGTCCATGGCTGCCAGATTTTAACATTCTTTGAAGCATTAGTTAATCAGAGTACAAAAATGTGCTGCACCCCACCCCCAGTGACATCAGAATTGTAGAATTGTGGCTATTAGCTATTAACATACCAGTAAATTCTTCATAAAGGAGGATATGTGTTAGTAGAGTCTAGCAGATTTATAGAGGAGAGAGATACACATGCAGGAACTGCATCTACCAGGCTGCCTTGCTTTTATACTACAGAGGTAGGTAAACTCTTACCAAATGTCACCTGCTCATGTCTGTATTTCCCATTTAAAAAATGTTATTAGAATGGAGCCATGCATACTCATTTCCATACTGTCATACTAAAAGGTAGAGCTGAATAATTCCAGATGCCCTATGGCTTGAATAATTTCTTCCTGCCTCTTTATAGGAATGGTCACTCTATGCCTAATAAACAATATAAAGTATCTTAAATTTTATAAGATATGTAAATGTGTTAGATAATAACTAATTTCAGCCTCTGAGAAAGAACATAAACTCTTTGGGAGTTTATGTCCATAGAAATTTTTTTCCCCACACCTAGTGTATTCTGCAAATTGATGCATCTTGGCATAGGTAGTATAGATTCATGTATGGATAATTATAAGGAGGGTGTTAGAACAGGTTCTTCAGGTCATAACCAGAGAGCACTTCAGGCAAGCAAACCCCATCTCTGTCCATAATGCTGCCACCAAGCACGACAAGCCCCGTTCCTTGCTGCCTGGGGTTGGAGTCGACTTGAACTATAGTCACACTTTCCATTCTGTGACTTAGCATACCAAGTCAGTATGCAGGTCATATATTAACTTAGAGCCCCATTTTCTTTAGAGATCTGTAGGAGCAGGAATGTAATAGGTGGAGCTTTATAAGAAGCCTTCTTACAATGTTGCAATTAGATGCAAGAAGAGTCGAAAGGGCAGCATTGCCTTGGGTATATTCTCAGGGTGCTGGTAGGGACTTTATGAGAGCCAGATGGAGCCTTCTAAGACCAAAGTTGTTGTTTTTCCCAGGACTCTGTCCTTATCTCCTTGGCTTGGCTATCTCATACCCAGCTGGAAGCCCTTTTACTTCTTATCCCCAGTGTTCCCAACATCGCCATTTCAATCTTGACATTTATTTTAACTCACATCTGTTTTTACCCCAGTATCACACAAATTATATAAGCCATCAACTTCCTTTGGGTCATGGTCTTATTTATGCGATCTCATAAAATATCTGAGATGAAGTAATTTATAAACAGCAAGTTTATAATCTTAACAGTTCTGAAGACTAGAGAGTCAAGGTCAGGGTACAGTTAGTTTAGATGCTTGGTAAGGACCTTCCAGGATGGCTCCTTCTTGCTAAATTCTCACAAAGTCAAAAAAACAGAAGGCAGAGTGGGGCTGCTAGCTCAACCCGTGCATTTAAGCATCTTCTAAAGGCTGCTTAGGACTATAACACCAAGGCATCTCTCCAGCCTTGATAATTACCTTCAACACATAAGCCTGGGAGGTAAGCACGGTAGTACCCTGCACTAAAACTAGTTTCAAACAATCAGGAACTCTTAATGACTTAGCTATGGGTTAAGAGTCTTGAATTTAGGACTTTGTTTCAAAGATCAAAGATAAAGATTCTAGAACTGAATACGAATGTTTATATTACCTTGCCTGTTTAACACCCACCAAATTATATCATTAAGACTGCAGCAAAGGGGCTGGAGAGATGGCTCAGTGGTTAAGGGCACTGACTGCTCTTCCAGAGGTCCTGAGTTCAATTCCAAACAACCACATGGTGGTTCACAACCATCTGTAATGGGATCTGATGCCCTCTTCTGGTGTGTCTGAAGACAGCTACAGGGTACTTATATACATAAAATAAAAATTTTAAAAAAAGACTGCAGGGGTCGGGGGTTTAGTTCAGTGGTAGAGCGCTTGCCTAGCAAGCGCAAGGCCCTGGGTTCGGTCCCCAGCTCCGAAAAAAAGAAAAAAAAAAAAAAGACTGCAGCAAAGAGATGTTATGTGTGTGCTTAGCATTTTTGTCATTGATAGACCGTTCTGCACTCTGACCTACAGTCACAGAACTCTTGTTCCCTTCTCAGCATATTTCATCACATAGCAGAGTATCTTATCGTTTCATTCATTTTTAAAAACCATTAAGTTCTTTTGGAACCCTTAGTGTATCAGGGGAATTTGAAGTTTGAGGTAATTGACTGAGGCAACTGGAAACCACCAAGCTCTGAACTCATTTGCTTAACTATTTGATAAAAGAGGCAATAAGAACCTTGGACTCCTCGTTTATGAGTTTTTTATTTAAATCAATTTTCAGCTTCTTTGGAATAAACCACTAGTTTTACTATGCCACAACATTTCAACATTGCTCAAAATAAATATATGCATGGGTAGCTAATGTAGAGCCTTTTAAGTTCCCTGAATGGCCGCCATGACTTCCCTAAAATCCATCAGTAAGGCTGACTGACCATAAAGAATCTTCCTAAATGTTCCCTCTTTCCCAGTTTAGTAGTTATTTAATCCCTAGTTAAAATATCTTCAGGAACTAAGAGGACCTACTCAGTATTCTTAGTCTATTTAAGAACCAATGGTGCAGTATTGGTTTACATGTGGGGAAGTGTAGTCACCCACCTCTTCCACTGTTTAAGCAGATTGGTTGTTATTCTCATTTGGACCTGGTCCTTTCTCCAGTTGAACTGTCCCTGAAAGGACTGATAGTGACTAGGGAAATATCCTTCACAAAACAAAAACAAAAAAACAAAAACAAAACAAAATAAAACAAAAACAAAAAACAAAACTTGCATCAGGAAACAGAGTCAGCTAAACTAGTTTGCCTCAAATAAAAGTTATTTTGCTAAAATTCTAATAATGGATGCACAGACATATAATTCCATCCCTCCTAGCTCCACCTGTTTTAGAGGCTAAGGCCTGTTTGCTGTGTTGGCTGTTAATGGTCTTTCATTCACAACCTAGATGATGAAGAACCGACTTTTCAGATCTTCTTGGGTCTTTCAGAGAACTCAAGCTCTTCCTTAAGGCAAGTATCAGTGTAGAAGTAGCATTGGGAATCACACTGATTGGACTCAGTCCCAGCTACGTCAGCTACGTGATCTAGGACGAGTTTCTTCTCTGAGATTCTGTTTTCCCTTATTCCTTCCTTCTCTTCTTCCCCCTCCCTTCCTTCTAATGTGACAGTAATATTTACTTACCGAAATTCAACGGTTTAAACAGCACCAAGCAAAACATGAGACAGCAGGCAGCCTTCGGGAAGACAGCAGGAGCTCCATCTCCCACACCCTTTCTGCTGACAGATGCATCATTTTCTCTGGGGTTCCTCCAAAATGGCAAGCAGCAGTTTACGAGAAATGAGTTCTTTTCCTTTAGCACTATTTTGTTTGTGCTTGTTCAATGATTCTATGAAGATTAACCTTTTTCTTTATATTTTTCTACTTTGGAATATACTCTTTATACTAAATACTAAATACTCTGTGGAAATCCATTGCATAGAATAATAGTGGTTGGCATTTGTTTTATACAAACAAATATATCCAGTTCAAAGGAAGCCTTTTAGGGTTTTAGATTTTCCAAATGAATTTTGCCAAAGCTACTCTTTCCTCCCAGCCCCCTCACCTCATGCCATTTTTTTTGATGAGAGGATACTGTTTTCCTTGCAATTCATTTTTTCAATTTCTAGAATGCCCTTTTCAGTTGAAAGAATTTAAAAATTATATAAGGGATAGCAGAATCCCAAAAGTGACTAGCCTACAAGATGTTTACAGGATTCGTAAGCTTTCAATGCCATTGTACGTCCCAGATTAATTTCACATCTCACATATACTGCATATGGAATGTTTTTACCCATTGCCTCAAAGAGCCATTTTTAAAATTAGTCAAATTTGTACTTTTACATTAATGAAACAATGGAATTGTGAGGGCTCACTTTATAAGTAGGTTAGTGTCAGTCGTGACATAGAGAAACTAGCATTGGGTCCCAGCATGATTTGATTTCATTTTTCTCTGTCGCTCTAAGTGATATAAGGCAATTTCTTTTCCACCTTCAGCTTCTCCTGTTCCTTATCTTTCTATAATCCTAGTCTCATTTGGGAAGGCCACCTGAAATCCAAAGATCTTCCTAAGTTTCTCATCTTCAGTTTAAGAGCCTTCAGTTCTTAGTTAAAGTAAGCTCTGTGAGTTAAAAGGACTCATTTTCCCTGAATTTAGGCAAGTCTTCAGTGTAGAAACTAAACTGAGTGGGTGCTCAGTTCCGCACTAACCTGGAGCAGCCTGAGATATTCTCTTAAGACTCCGTCACCGAGATGTACTGGGATCCTTGCCTCTCCTGCAGAAAAGAATTTCAGGAAGAGTCAGTGTGAGGCAGATTTAAATTTATTGAGTTTAAACCTATATTTACAAATGGGTGTTAATAGAATGTGTGCTCAGGGGAAAGACAGTATTCCCAGTGTGTGAGGTGTGAGCTTCCCTGGAATGTGGAGCTTAATTAAGTCTCTTAGAATAGCAACGTGTGTGTGTGTGTGTGTGTGTGTGTGTGTGTGTGTGTGTGTGTGTGTGTAATTATATACACAGGAAATTATAGCATGGTTTAAAGAAAGTCTATATTCTTGTTGTTTGTTAAATTCCCAGAAAAATGAAGGTTTAAATCTTTTTTTTTTTTTTCCGGAGCTGGGGACCGAACCCAGGGCCTTGTGCTTGCTAGGCAAGCGCTCTACCACTGAGCTAAATCTCCAACCCCTGAAGGTTTAAATCTTAAGAAGGAATAAAGCCACATTCAAGTGATTCCGGCCTTAAGCATAGTTCACTGCTAGTCTCATTTGAAATATCTCTATAAAATAATATTACCTTTATGTAGGCTATCCCTTAGACAACTTTGTTAATTTTGCTGGAACCTTTGACTTGTAGCCAGTGAGAGAGTTTAAGTGAATGTGGGCCCCAGGTCCCTTTCTTCTCACATCTCCTTAACTTGTCTGTCTTGCCTTAGAATCTTAGGCTTCAGTTTTAACACTTTAGTTAAAACTTAAGGCAAACAAGTGAACTATCTATTTTATTAGGTAGAGGAAGGTGTTAAGACCTGTTTGATCACACTAGGTACAGCTTAGCAAATTTGAGACCACCAGAGCCACCACGTTGTCCCTTGCCTATAAATAAATAAATCAAAACTTCAAATTTTTTTTCTGTTTTAGTGAAATTAATGTCATCAGAGTTGCTCCCATTTTAATGGGATTCCAATAGCAACTACCTTCAAACAATGTGCACTTTGCACTAAAGCACTGATTCTTAACCCTGCATGTCAGATATTTCCATCAGGATTCACAACAGTAGCAGAATTACAGTGAGGAAGTAGCAATGAATAATTTTATGGTTGAAGGTCACCACAGAATGAGGAAGGGTCACAGCATTAGGAAGGTTGAGAACCACTGCAAAAGAATATTCTTGCTACATGTTTGAAAGTGTGCAATCTGCTTGCTCTATAAGTCAGTTTCAAAGAGTCAGTTGAAAAAAACTTTTTAACCTAGGATAAATCCTGTTTTTTTTTTGTTTTTTTGTTCATCCTTGGTTACTGAAGCCCTGTTCACGATATGTAACTTGGACTAAATCTTTCACTGATGTCTTGCTAAGCTGATTTAGAAAGTAGAACCAGTGTTTAGTATAGAGATAAACTAAAACTGAAATGATGAAATGAAAATTAGCACTGGGTTTGCATGCCGCTGGGCTAGCTCCTAAGAGATTTAGGGGACATTACTTCTCTTGGTTTTATAAATTGTATTTTTAAACTTGTTGATGGTAAGAAATGTGGCTTAATTTTCTATTTTTCCCAATGCCTCTCTACACTGTAAGGCCTCAGGAAGCCCTTGTTGAATGACTATGTTTAGCATTTACCATCACTTGGCTGTCTTAGTGATTTCTGCCATTCTAATCCATGTAGTGTGTGGAAGTGAAACACTTATTTTGGGATGGTATTAGTTTTGGTTGTACCCCACCCCACTCCACCCCCTTTGTGGTCCTGGGACCTCTCACATGGTGTGCAAGCACTCTACCATTGCGCTACGCTTGTCTTTCCGTTCCCTTTGAAATGTCACTGTCCCAAGATGCTGCCTAATGGATTCCTTTAGCATTTGCTTGTCTTTAGTAGTACCGGTAAGGGCCTGACTGGGTTGTACACTGGGGAAAAGCAGAGGCAAAGAGGGAAGTGAAAAAGAAGGAAACAGAACAGAAAATGCACAGATTTGGGGAACAGAGCACGTTACTAGCTTCTGTGTCACTAAGTCAGTGCCGCACCGATGGCAGTTGTCTACATGTTTATTAAGGAAGATTTTTATTTAAAAGAGAGAAACTCAAAAGGCAGCATTAAAAAGTACTTTTATCTGTTTATTGCGATCATTAATAGCACAACTGAACATTTCTCAGCACATAGTTCTAATGTATGCAGCACTTTTTTTAACCCTTATGTGAATTGGCGAGGTGGGTGTTAGTGTTTTAACCCTTATGTGAACTGGCGAGGTGGGTGTTAGTGTTTTGATTTTGCAGGTGGGAAGGTAGTGGCATGGAGGTTAAGTGGATGGTGCTAGGGGTTGGGGATTTAGCTCAGTGGTAGAGCGCTTGCCTAGCGAGCGCAAGGCCCTGGGTTCGGTCCCCAGCTCCGAAAAAAAAAAAAAAAGAAAAAAAGAAAAAAAGTGGATGGTGCTAAATCCTGTAGGTGAATAGCAGATTTCTGATACAAAACCTTACTTCCTTTCAATCGTTCCATAAATATTATTGTAAGAAAATCAGGATAAGTTTGGCTGGCCTGAGGCTCAGGAGTAGAGCACTCACCTAGCAACCATTGTGTCCTGTACTCATCTGTAGAGAGAAAGAGGGAGGTGGGGAGGAAGGAGAGGGAGTGGGCAGGGAAAGAATGAGTTAGAAAAGTTAGCATGAGAGTCCATTAAACAAATCAGGAACGATGCTTCAGCATTGCTCTGTGTCCACAGTAATGTGAAGTAGGAGATGGTCCAAGTAACAGAGGTGGGACAGAGAGTAGGACAGACGGCCTAGCACTGGTGAAGAGGGGTCAGCTCAAACTTGGATTACCTAGTTCTGAGAGTCCATAATTGGTCCCTTGCACCTTTTATCTTTCTACATAAACAGCCATACCAACAGTAACTTAAACAGTTGCCATACCAACAGTAACTTAAACAGTTAAGAATAAGAGCAACAATGGCTTTTACAGCTCACAGTGCATTTCATTTTATGTAGTTCTTTGCATTGGACAGTGAAGTATGCATACACAGAAGTGCATTAAATGCATACACACTCACACATACATAGAGTTATAGAGCAAATATGCCTGTAACAATTAGATTGAAGAAGGTGAACACTGCCTATACCCTATACGATCTCCTGTCTTCCTGTTAATCCCAGTAGCGTGTTCTCTCAGCCATCAGAAGGGATGCTGTTCCACCTGGGTAGTTTCCAGGACAGAAGTTGTCTCATGCATTATAAAATGTTTAGTGTCTTATGATCTCTGTCCTTGATTTGTCAGTTAAACACATCCTCCCCCAAATTATACCAACTAATTGCACGACATCAAATTCCTTCTGTATTGCTCTGTTCTACTCTCTTCGTGGTAGAATAAACTGTAGGGCGGGGATAAGAGCAGGAAGTTCCACTCATCTGCTAGAGTTCTTTACCCTTCACATTGAGTACTGTTGGGAGCCTGACTGCAGAGAGAGATGTGGCTGAGGCCTTCAATCTTCTCGGGATTGGAACCGTCTTAGGTCCCATGTTGCTGTTATTGAAAGATGGCCTTTTACCTTAGGTGATTTTAATTGAACCACTGATGAGTTCCTCAATGAAAACAGAGTAAGTAAGCAAAACAAAATGTATTTCAGCAAATGAGCTATTCCAGAGTTTATCAATATAGTACCCTTTGGCTTATATTGTAACTCCTGTGAGAGTTCCCAGGATCTAATAGAATAAAAATCCTGATCCAGCTGGTGAAGAAAACATTACATCTCCCCTTAACCTCCCGGCAGCCCTGTTCTCAACAGTTTCTGTTAAAGCATGAGTACCAAGGATGAGAATATAATACATTTAAAGCATTTTAAAGTAAAATTTCACATATATCGGTAATAATAATTTAAAAAAGTTCTCAAAACAAGAAAACAGCTGCAACAGTAAGGAAGGGAGATGATGTGCTTCTGGATTTTAGTGAAGGAAGAACCAATCAGAGTCCAAATGGATTAGATGCTGAGTGTGAGAAGTCTCTGGTAAGATAAGCAGAAGGACCAAGATTCCACTAGTTGAAGTAAGAAAACCGTATGCATGTGGTTTGGGGTTTGTCTTTTCATGTTTGAGGAAGGAAGTCGAGTTTGGAGCGTGCTAAGTGTGAGTTGTAGAACTACACTAGGTTAAAGGTGCTGAGTAGCTAGTTGAATATGCAGGTGTGTACTCAGGAGAGATGTTTGGCTAGACTCTTTACCGGGGAGGTTGGCTTCCTTTAATCTTCTGAACTTTCTGTAGTTGAAGAGCTTTCTTTTTATACCTCCTAATGTGATAGCCACTAACTAGCCACAGTGCTAAGGAGATGTAGTTTCCTTGTGAGGGAGTGAGGCCCCTTTACTCCTTGTACTCTGCTCTGAGGGGAAACTCACAGTCTTTACTTTAGGTGGACCTTGATCTCTGTTTGTTTCCCTAAGTCTCGAGGCTTTGAAGTCATCAGTTCAAATTCTGAAAAAGCAGCCATTCCCTGCAGCCATTCCAGTGTTTCTTTTCTTTGCTGCCAGCTTACCTGATTTCATTCTCTCTCTCTTTAAGCCTTTCAAAAAGATTTTTAAAAATATTCTATTCCAGGATTGGCTCCAAATAACTGACTCTTTATATTCCTGGAAAGGAATTGTCTCACTTACTTTTCTTTAGGATGAAAGAGAAAAATGTCAAGTTAGTAATATTTCTGATAAATGTCAATCATATACCCCATTTAAGCCCTGATGGCTTTACACCTATAGTCCGTGGCTTGCTCAGCAGTGGGAGACCAAACTGGGTAACAGTGAGCCGTCTTTGAAAATGATACCAACAGCAAATCCCCATTCTTCTCTATTTTGCTTTCATGCAAATATATTAAAAATAGTAAAATGTTTTTAAGACTAAACTAAATTACCTTTTTCTGGTTCATATAGGACTGCCTTCCCCAGTGCCTGGAATCTGAGAAAAAATGGCAAACGTGGATAGTGACTCTAGGCATCTTATCTCTGAGGTAGAACATGAAGTGAATCCCGGACCTATGAATATCCAGTTTGACTCCTCAGACCTAAGATCTAAAAGGTAAGGTCTTAATGTGTTTATTTCATAATTAGGGCTTCTAACAATTAAGATATAATACATTACAGCCCAAAAGATCAATAGTATTGATAGGGAAATAATCGTTTTCTTACAGAATTTTTACTCTGATGTATATGCATATGGTGACACGAATCCTGTGCCCTCGTTTACACATTTTCGTGTCTTGGAATGAGCGTGTCTGCTATCAAGTAGGATGCATTTATGTAATTGACTCAAATATCTGTGATTACCCACTTCACGCAAAGTAATCCGATGCTAAAGATAGAAAAGGAATAGCCTTTTACCTTCACTTAATTTAAATACCAGCAGATAATTTAAAATAATTTCAGATTAAATAATTTTTCAATTTATAATTGGAAACCTCAAGAGAATCTTTAAAAAAAATAAGTAGAAAAGAGGACTAGTGAGTGAGTTCAAGAAAATAGTTACTGGGTTGAGAGATGCTGCGGTACAATGTGTGATGTGCAGAGGTGAGGACCGAAGGCTGCATCCCAGCTACCACATAAGCTGGATGTGAGCCTGTGCACACCTAAGACACAGTGACGGAGTGGGTAGAGACAGGAGGATCACCATGACTTGCTGGCTGCCAATCTGATTGAAAAACAAACAAACAAACAAACAAACAAAAAAACCAAACAAACAGGAGTTCCAGACTAAGGAAGACCCTGGCTCTTAGAAATAAGACTGAGGATAATTGCCCTCCTCTGGCCTCAGTGCGTGAACATATTTGCGGGCACACATACACAAAGTGGTTACTTACAAAATAGGAAAAAAGAAGACCAAAAATGGCGGCACACACCTAGCAGTTAGCACTCAAGAGGCAGAGGCAGGAGATTGGGGCCAGCCTGGGCTACTTAGTGATACCTTGTCTATTGGAAAAGAAAAGAAGTAACACGCCAAAAAAAAAAACAAAAAAACAAAAAAAAACAAAAAACCCGAGGCACTAGAGAGATGGCTCAGCAGGAAAGGCTCTTGCCACTAAGCCTGACTACTTGGGTTAGCTCCCCAAGCCTCACATGAGAGAGGGAGGAACTTACCCAGTGCCAGTGTTCTGACCTGCATATGCACAATAGCACTAGAGTGTTCTCACACTGAGTAAATGAAGGAAGAAAGTTATAAAAAGTTTAAACGAAAAATAAATAGTCTTCCGGTGAGGAAATGAGGTAGAAAAATTTATAAAATATCCTTAAAGTAGTTTTAACAGGAATATGCAAAATCTGCGAGAAAAACTAAAATGTTCCTGAATGATGCAAAATGGGATTTGGAGTATTTCATCAAATCTGAGATGCTCTTGGTTGTAAATTGCATTTAGAATATACAAAGCTTGGCATAGTGGTACACGCTTTTAACCCCAACACTTATAAGGTATAAACAGGCAGAGTCCTATGGGTTTGAGGCCAGTCTGCTCTAGAGTGAGTTCCAGGAGAGCTAGAGCTACGTACTGAGACCTTGTCTTGAATGGTAGGTAGGTAGAGGTAGACGGACAGACAGACAGACAGACAAAGAGGGTCTGGAATGAAGCTCAGTGGTTAAGAGAACTGGCTTTTCTTCCAGAGGACATGGGTTTGATTCCTAGCACATACATACATGATAGCTCATAACCATGTGTAATTCCAATCCCAGGAGATCTGACTCCTTCTGTCCTCCATCAGCAGTAGTCGTGCCCATGGTGCACAGACATTCTTGCAGACAAAGCACCCAGACACATAAACAGACCATTTCAAAAAACCCAACGCACAACACACAGGCGTACACTGCACACTGTCTGTGGGTATTATACATGTAAAAACCTGGACTTGGAATTTTTGCTTTCTTTTCACTGAAAGAACTCTTGACCATATTGTGTGTTATTTCTCATTTGTCTCTTATAGAACTATAAACGTTGATCATAGAAACAACATGCATTGGTTAAGACATTATAACACCTCACACTTAGAAAACCTGATTCTTCTGGATCACTTTTTGATTTGGTCATCAGACATGTTGTGTGTCCCTCCTGCGTGGACAGTTGTGAGAGTGGGTGACTTTGATGACACAACCTTCCTTGATTTTCTCCAGCAGCTCTGAGGATGCTCGCAGATCCCTGTACTTGTACTGTCCTGGTCTCACCAGATGGTGTCAGGAGAGGTCTTCTCTTACGGATCCCAGTCCTTCCTGAAGTGGTTCTGTGGTTTGACTGAGGTGGCCCAGGATGGCAGTTATTTGTCACACACCACTAGAGGTAGCCATCATACCACCACCCGGCCAACAGTGATTCAGACATTGGGTGTTAAAGATTATGAGGTGTCCTCATTTAGAAACGTTTAAATGTATATATTAGAAAAGTATGTTATCAGTATCAGTATGACAGAAAGTCATCGTCTACTCCAGGCAGGAAGAATAAAATTGTAATCCAGGGGGCTTCAATCCAGGAGAGAGGTTCTGCCAGTGAAGTATTTATCATACAAACTTGAGCACCTGAATTTGGGTTCCAGCATCCATATAAAATCCAGGAGCTGTGGTGCATACCTGTAATCGCCACACTAGGGAGGCAGGGCTTCTGGAGAGCATTGGCTAGCTAGCCCAGCCAAACTGATGAGCTCCAGGCTAGTGAGAGACTATCACAGTAAATAAATAAGCAAATGAATGAATGAATGAATGAATACACCACCTCAAATATGCCAATAAATGAAGGAGAGGGAGAGAGAGAGAGAGAGAGAGAGAGAGAGAGAAGCAGTTCAAGTAGATACCTGATGTGCTCACAAATGCATACATACACATGTGCACACAGAGATGTGCACCCAGAAAAAAAGAATTTTACCCACAAAGTTCGTGTGATCCTACACTCAAATCCCAGCAGTCAATTCTGAGGTTTCTGTGCATCAGCGATCTCACTGCTACACACACTGCTTTACGGTGTCAGGCGGTGTGTACACAGGGTCATGTAAGTTGCTAAGAAAGCAACTAAAATGTGTTTTCTTCCAGGACTGAAAACTTAATTATGGCATATTCATACAGTGGAATATTTTTCATCTAAAACAAAGGAGGTGGCCTTATGATATAACAAAATGGAACAACTCGATATTTTGTTGAAAGGAAAAAGTGAAGTGCAGAGCAGTATCTGTAGTCCGCCACCATTCATGTACAGTCAGTTACTGCATTGTAGACCATGCAGTATATGTAGATGAGGTCTGGGGAGGGCTCAGATGGCTGAGAGGGACCGCACAGCTGAGGTAAGGGAGCCTGGTGCAGTGTTAGCAGATAGTCAGCACCTAGTCATTGCCACCCTCCTTCCTGTCAGCGGAGGGTTAGTCTGCTTAAGAGCTGCAGCAGACAGATGACAGTGAGCTGAGCCTGGCAACCCATTCTTGTATTGTAACCCATTGTAACCCCTTCTTCAGATACTTGATTTTTCAGTTTTTCTTGTACCTACAACTGGAAGTGTAAAATTTATCCCTGAAGAAGTCGTCGTTAACAGTGGCTATCAGAAGAAATAGAGAAGTTGGTAATGTTGATTCTTACTGGTATATTCCAGTCTCGGTGAATGTATGCATTTACAAATGCTGAGAATATTCAGAGTTTTCTTGAAGCTTCCAAGTTCTGTGCTAAATAATCGGCCACTGTGACAATAAGACATAGGTCATTAAAGTGCATTCCATTACAATGAGTTGGCAGGAGTTCAGTTCCTCGAAATTTTAATCTAACAGGGTATATTAAATGGAAATACATTTTCTGTAATGAAACTTGTGAACGGAGAGAATCCGCTATTTTCAGTCCTGGTGTAACTGGTAAGCACGAATGAACCACTTGTAAGACCTTAGCAGTCCTTGCTTCTGCTTGTGGGATAATCTCTGCTGGAGAAAGCAGGAACTATTTGATGAGAAAAAATATGTGAGTACTTTAAACATTGTTTCTGCTGAGATATAGATTCTCCCACTTTACATGTAAATAAAACTTAGATGACTAGTACCAAGCTCCAGTCCTTTGAGTCCCTGTGCTCTGGTGCCACCCTGTATGTGTGTGTAGTATAATTTGATGTTTCTTACCAGTCTGCTCCCCTTTCCAACTGAATTCATTTAGCTCCCTGTCATATCTGTTAGACAAGGACTTTGGTGTATTTATACTTTTCTGATTTACATTGCCACATATATCATCCAGTTAGCGTTCATGATGGCGGTGTCCCAGATTATCTTACATTTGGGAAACTGCGGCTGTAGGATGATAGGAAACAACCTTGGATGTTTGAATATTACTTAGCTTGTGTTATTTTCCTCTCTCCCACTAGGGGGCAGTCGAATCTTAAGTTAGTTCAGATCTTAGTCTCTTAACTGGCAGGCAAGGACTGCAGGCTTCTCATTTTTATGAGGTAGAGTCTGAAGCAGGTGGAGGAAGGGCTTTGACATTGGAAGATGCACGCCACAGGCGTGTGAATCATTTAGGCGCGTTATAGATAAGTAAGGCCCCTTTTCCTTCAGCACGCCTCCCGCCAGTGCTGTTTTGTCATCTGTTTTGGGGTAGAATGAACAATAAAATGTAAACGGAAGGGCAGAAAGGTCTAGAAGCCTCCTGTGTTCTAGTCGATACATTCTATTGGGAATTAACAGGCTTTTCTCAGGCTTTTGGAGACTACTAATGGAGCTGGTATTCAGGATTGCTTCATGTTTCCCTACTGCTCTGTGACTATGCCCTGGGAAAGCTGACCTTCCCAGCCAGCCTACAAAGTTATGAAATGGTTAATTTTTAATTTTTTTTCCAGTTCTGGGTATTGAACCCATGGCCTTGTGTACATTATGCAAGTACTGTACTGTGGCTTGGCTCAGTTTTTAGCTTTCCCCTTCTCTGTGTGTCTTTCCTTGTTTTCCCTTCTCCTTTTCCCAGAGTTCAGGGCTTTCCTGTGACTCTTTGTAGGCCCAGGGTTACTCTGTAAGGCCGGAGCTCCCTGAGGCTCCACCCCCTAAGCATGCTCTGTACACACACTCTTCTTCTACAGCGTGGTTACAGGGCCCAGCTGTCCTGTTCTTGCAGGGCTCTGTGGCCCACTTGGTATTAGAATGGAGAATAATCTGATGGATCAGAAATGTAATCTATTACATTTATATGACTGTTTTCATTTCAACACCAAAAAGTCTCAAAATACCAAATCCTAACATTCAAGCTTTTGCTATTGAGGGTGTTGGTCATGCTCTGAGAAACCACTAAGATAGAATTGGATGTTTCAAATACAGAGCTTCCTCGTGCCCTTGGACCATGTAAGGTACATTATGGTGCCTTGCTGTTAGAGTATCTACCAGTCTGTGTGTTTGTGAAGCAGCCTCTCTATCTCTCCTCCCACAAATGCTGTCACTGTAGATCAGCCTAACTTGATAGGTGGGTATTTGTGGCTCTAGGAGAGAGGAAGACTCAAGCAGTTTCCAAAGGCAAGGTAAAATGTTTAATAGATGTTGGCTTATGGCGGCAGTTGGAAGTGGTTACCTGGTGCTTGATGATTTTATAGTTCTCGATTATATAAACAACAAAAATGAGAAAAATTCAGGCAGTGGGAGACAGTGTACTTAGCATGTACAAGGCCCTAAATTTGATCTTAAACTTCCTAAAAAGAGGAAAGAGGTAGGGGAAAAAAGAGAAATTGATTTTCCCAGGAGGGCTAGTGTGCTAAGCCACCACAGATTACGTAATGAAGAGCTTGCCACCAAGCAGTCAGATGGGCAGGACCTCCATTGTCACTGGTACCACTGCTCTGTATTACGCACTTCATCAAACCCATCTGTCTCCCATCTCCTCTGCTCCTTTCTCTCCTGCCCCCTCCCCAGCCCAGTTTCCTCCGTACTTTCCCACTTCTCCTCTTACTTTTGGCCCTCAAAGAAGTATATTTTTGCCAAATGCTTAAGGAAAAAATTCTTGATCTTAGCATTAGAGGCACCTTATTTATATGTGACTTTGTTACGTCATTAGATTATGCTTTTTCTAGTCTCATTGGAATCCTCTTAGTCTCTTAAATTCTTTGTTCCAATGCCTTTTTCCTTCTCTTTTCTCTCCTAGATATCTTTTTAAACTTTTCCCCCTCGGTATCTGCTCACCTGAGTTTTAGCTCTTTAGATCTCTCAGCTCTGGGGAGTTAGCTTGTCTGTTTTGTTTTCAACCCACTCCTGGGAAGTCAGTCATACTTCATTGCACTTTCCCCCTCTCTCACTGGGGAGCCTGGGAAGTGAGAGAAATCTGAAGACCAAGGGAGCCTTTGGGCTGTGACTGACGCTCTGCAGGGTCAAGTCAAAGAGACTTGGTTGAGCAGAAAAGGTATGAAGAATTAATGAAGAGTTAGGGCAAAGCCTTTATCTGTCTGGTCAATGTTAGCTCGTGTATAGTCAGAAGGGGTTTGTGGCCGTGGTATAATTGCACCCCAAAAGCTTAAAGCCAGTAGTGGTAAGAAGATTCAAGATTGCTTTCAACAGATTTAAAGCCAAATGCTAAAATGTATATAAAATGGATCTGGGGTCAGAAAGATGGCTCAGTCTGTAAAGACCCTGCCTTACAAGCTTGAGAACCTGAGTTTGATCCCCAGAACCCCATAAAGTAGTTGCTGCAGTGACACATGCTTGTAATCCCACCACTGGGGAGCTAAGAACAGACAGGTCTCTGGGGAGTCCCTGATGAATTTTACATACATCAAAAATAATGTTCCCAAAGGAAGATAGATACATGTCATGTCCTGTCATGGTTGGGGGTCGTCATGGCAGCACAGTGGGACAGCCTGCAATCCCAGCACTTGGGAGCTGGGAGGCAAGGGGATTGTGAATTTCAGACCAGTCCGGGCTACAAGAGACCCTGTCTTTTTTTTAAAACTAATTTATTCACTTTATGTATATGTGAGTACACTGTAGCTGTCTTCAGACACACCAGAAGAGGGAATCAGATCCCATGACAGATGGTTGTGAGTCACCGTGTGGTTGCTGGGAATTGAACTCAGGACCTCTGAAGAGCAGTCAGTGCTCTTAATCACTGAGCCATGTCTCCAGCCCGACCCTGTCTTAAAATATCAAACAAAGAAAAAATTAGACAAAAAATTATACCATGTGATTGTTGTTCTGTTTTATGTAAAGAGCAAAAGGAATCAAAGCCAAAATGCAAATGTCCATTGGTATTTTTCAGCCGTGCACCCAAATGTTACCAATTCATTTAGTGAGGTTTGCAGTGTCTGGATTGAACCCAGAGCCTGGTATGTGCTAAGCAAATGCTGTACTACTGAGTAACGTCCCCAGCACACCAGCGATTACCTCTTCAATAATGTTTACATTTCTGCAATACTTTTCTGATGAGACACGGACATGATATAGAACTAAGATGGTTTTCGATCACCTGTGCTTCTGTAGGATTGTGTTCATTTTCTTCCTTCCTCCTCTCCCTCCTCTTTCTCACTCTCTTGTTTTGTTTCTGATTAGGAAAGGTTTGGGAGGAGGATCATACAAAAGCTCTTAGGATAAAACCTGGAAGCATAAGGAAACACAATCCTAATCCCATTATACAGAAGCAAGCATTACTAAGACTGCCCTGTGAGCTGCCTGTCTATGAAGCTCTTAGTGTATAAAGTGGATGTGATCCTTGTCAATTGGAACTTAAATCACATAGTGTGGCTTCCATAAGTTGTTCCCTGTTTGTTTGTGTGTCTCTCTCTGATCTTCTCTGCCTTCCCCTTTTATATTTTCCTCTCTTGTCTTCCTTTGTGCTTTTCTTTCTCGTTTCCCTTTCTTTCTCCTTTCCTTTCTTTTGCCAGCAAACATTAAGTCCCTCTGTGTGGTTTGTACATGGGGTGCTTCCTTCTAGCAAAAACATTGAAACATGATGACTCAGTGGCTAAAAACTTTTTTAAAAATATGTATCTTCAAAAATTATTTTTCACTAAGAAAATGCTAGTTAAACCCACTCTGAGCCAGCATTCCCAAGAACCCTGTGAAGCCATAGCTTTCTGGATGTTCATGCTGGGCTGTTTGTACAGCTAAGGGCTAGGGCAGCATTCTCAGCTTTCCTAATGCTGCGACCTTTAATACAGTTCTTCGTGTTGTGGTGACTCCCCAACTATGACATTATTTTGTTGCTACTTTATAACTGTAATTTTGCTACTGTTATGAATCATAATATAAATATCTGATATGCAGGATACCTGATTTGCGACCCTGCAAGGGGAGTAATGACACACAAGTTGAAAACTTCTTGGGGTGGGAGCTATGCTGTAAGAGTCTAAGTTGAGTGAGGCCTAGGGACGTGTGATGATAAACATCTCTAAGGAAAGACTTATATTGATGACAGAAATGGCACACAGGAAGTTCTGCTCCAGTTCTGAGTCCCTAGCAGGGAACATATGTACTTAGGATAAGGTCTAGGTAACTCTTCTTTTACAAAGAGCCACATAGTAGATATTTCCAACTGTGTGAGCATAAGGCCTCACCTTCTGCCACAGACCACCCCAGTTGGATATGGGGGTCCGTGGGATGAGGGTCCTTGAAGTCTAGGTGGGTAAGGATTCAGCAGTGACAAACAGAAACAAACACAGAGGCAGTTTGAATCTGAGTGTATTTTGCAGCTCTCAAGCAAGGATATTTATACATAATGAAACAGGTATTAAAATTCTTAGAAGATGTGTTTAGTGACTCAATCACAGATAGGACAGATAACATTGTTACCACTTGGCACAATAAAGTGTAAAATCATGCAGGGCTGATGGCATATCTCCAAGAACAGGTAATGCCTTTTATGGTTAGTTGTAGTTTAACATCTAGTACCTATTTTTTGTGTATCTTCAAAGTGTAAGTTTTAGTGTATTTTAATTCTTTCTTTATTTAAAGCTTTCTTTACCCACCATCAGTGACACACATATAGCCAACTGAAATTTTATTGTTGGGAATGTTTCTGTAATAATATTACTCTGTAATTCTGTAAATGATTAATGAAGGAAAGCGCTGGTTTTCCCAGAAATAAGGTCATGGCTAGTGACCCCATCTCAAGATGGTTTCTTATCCATTTTTCTCACTTAAAATCTCAGCCTAGGCCATCAGGAACATCTTGTAAACATGGATAGGGAATAGAAGAAGATAAAACAGATAAATTGCCAAGAGAACTACAGCTCAATATTTTGTTTGGGCCAAGAGTTCCACAACCGGTTCCAGGAGGCCTTCTTCCTTTGAAGTTTCCGCCTTAGTCTGTGGAACTTGTCACACAGATTCACCTGGGGTTGGTGTGGCAACCTTTGCCATTGTAGCATGGAAAGTAGCACAGGCCACTCATAATTGCATGAACTTGCTATGTTTAAATATAACTTTATTAATGGAAACAGGCAATGGGCTTTGTGCTGCGGGTTCTGGACCTACCAGGAGGAGCCCCAGGGCCTCCGGGATAAGCAGTCCCGGGTGCTTCATACTGACATAACCCATGAGAATTCCTTCTGCTTTCTTCTGGAGAAGTTAATAAGGGGAAGGGGCTGGGCTACTCATTTCATCCCCCACTTTACTCGTTTCTAGTAAAAACATTTTGGGAGATACAGCTCACTTGTAGAGTTTTTACTTTAAATATACAAAGCCCTAGTTCAATCTCAGTCACCCTCACACACATATACACATACACAGATACACATACATACACATGCACACATACATACACATTAACACATGCATGCATGTACAGATACACAGAGAGACATACACATACATATACACATAGACAAATGTGCACACACACATTAGCACGTATGCATACAATCATACTGAGACATACACACATATACAAATACACACATACATGCACGCACACACACACACACACACACGCGCACACACACACACACACACGCACACACACACACACACACTCATTGTAATTAACACTGCTCTTTTTATTAATCTCTAGCTTCTCCCTAAAGTTGAAACCATGAAAGCAAGCCTAGAGTTTTTAGGAGAGCTTTGTCTGTATGAGTGTGTGTCTGCATGTATGATTATACAGCAGTGTCCGTGAGGCCCATGGAAGCCAGAGGACATGGTCAGATCCTCTGGGACCAAAGCTACACATGGTTGTGAGTTATGAGGGTACTGAGAATTGAATGCAAGTCCTCTGGAAGAGCATCTAGTGCCCTGAACTGATGAGCCACTTCTCCAGCCCCAAGCATAGACTCTTTTAACAAGGTAATCCAACGTTTTCAACTGGTGGTCTGGAGGAATGGCTCAGCAGCTAAGAGCACTTACTGCTCCTGCAGAGGACCCAGTTCAGCTCCCAGCACCCACATGGTGGCTCACAACCATCTATAACTCCAGTTCCAGGGGATCCAACACTCTTCTGAACTCAAGGAGTACCATACATATGATACACATACAATACATGCATACATGCACGCATACATACATACAGGCAAAAATTGATGTGTGTATATAAAAATAAATCATTGCTTTGAAAAAAGATTTTCACTATTGTAAACCCTAGGAACAGAAACTGGCAAAAAAAAAAATAGTAATAATCCATGAAGTACCAGATTAAAGAAAAGTTACAATTTCCAGTGCAGCTGTCCTTAGGAGCCTTAGCAGGCTGGGGGGCACACAAGCCGAGCATGTGTGAGAGGCTGTCTACCCCATGACTCAAAAACATCTCTGAAATCACCAAAGAGAAACTACAGTAGGAATTCTCCCTAAATATCATCTTAACATAGACTTCATCATGTTTGGATATTAAACTGTTGACAGTTTTAGTAATTATTGTGTGTGTGCATGGGAGCACACGTAGTGCTGTGCACGCAGAGGGCAGAAGATGGTCGGTTCTCCCTTTCCACGTTTATGCGAGTCCAAGGGATTGAACTCACCTCACTGTGCTTGCACAAGCGCTTTGCTTGACTGGCAGTTTTAATTCATTCAACTAGTGCTATGATGAGAGGTTTCTACATAATTTATATCATATTTTTAACCTCTTAAAGGAGTCTCAGAGGACAATTATCCAAGTAAGGCATATACACATAATGTAGGTTCTTATTACCACAAGGCACCATTGCCTTCTGGAAAGAGTGTACTGGTTTATACTCCCCCACCAGGCATATGTGAGACTCTATTTCAGTGTATCTTTTTTTTTTAATATTATCACTATTTGTTTTCTTTTCCTAAAACATATCTTGTATTTTGCTCAGAAAACTTTGCTGTATATCAGCGTTTCTCAACCTGTGGGTCTCAGTCCTTCAGGATCAAATGACCCTTTCACAGGAGTCACCATATCACATATCCTGCATATCAAATATTTACATTATGGTTCATAACAGTAGTAAATTACAGTGATGAAGTAGAAATGAAGTAATCTTATGGTTGGGGTTGTCTTAGCCATGGTCTCTATTGCTTCAATGAAACACCATGGCTAAGAAGCAAGTTGGGGAAGAAAGGGTTTATTGGGCTTACACTTGCATGCTGCTGTACATCCCCAAAGAAGTCAGGACAGGAACTCAAGCAGGTCAGGGGCCTGGAGGCAGGGCCGATGCAGAGGCCACGGAGAGATGTTACTGGCTTGCTTCCCTGGTTTTCTCAGCCTGCTCTCTTATAGAAACCAGGACCACCAGCCCAGGGCTAGCACCACCCTCAATGGGCTGGGCCCTCTCACTTTGATCACTGGTTGAGAGAATGCCTTACAGTTCCATCTCATGGAGGCATTTCCTCAACTGAGGCTCCTTTCTCTATGATAACTCCAGCTTGTGTCAAGTTGACACACAAAATCAGCCAGGACAGGGGTCACCACAACACGAGGAACTGTGTTAAATGGTCACAGTGTTAGGAAGGTTAGGTGTTAGCAAGAACCACTGCTGTACATAAAAGTCAGCGGGTAGCCATTTGACAAGCAGTGTCACCCTGGACTCTGGCTTAGCCAGTCCTCTGTTATTCTGGAACTGGTCTGCACTATGCCATACTCAGGGCAATGATCTCTGAACATCTGAGTGGGAAATACAGCCTGGGTCCTCATGTTCAGAGCAGCACAAGGTCTAGTAAGGGCTGTGTCATCACCTGGCAGAAGCGTTAAAGAGCAAGTTAGCCAAATGCTGTTCAAAACCCCTGTTATGAAGGCCTCAAGACACTGAGACAGGAGCCCGTGGCTTAATTTCTTCTCTCAGGCCTCACCTCTTAGTATTTTTGCGCTGGCAGCACTGGCATTCCGAGGTAGAAGGGTAAGGGAGAGGCTCGGGTGGTGACTCAGAGCCCTTGTTCTTTTTTTTTTTTTTTTTTTTTTTTGTTCTTTTTTTCGGAGCTGGGGACCGAACCCAGGGCCTTGTGCTTCCTAGGCAAGCGCTCTACCACTGAGCTAAATCCCCAACCCCCAGAGCCCTTGTTCTTATAGAAGAACCAGGTTCAAGTTTCGCACACACTGGCAGCTCACTCATGACCTCTCCTGGCCTCCAAGTGCACCAGGCACACATACAGTACACAGACATACATGCAGGCAAAGTAAATAGATCTTTCAAAAATGAATTAAGGGGATGGGTAAGAGGCTCATTTTCCTCAGTGATGTGTTTAAAAGTGTTCAGAGTTCTGGTTTTCCGTTTCTGAATGATTACACTAAGATGGCAGAAACAGGCTGCTGGCAGTTATCTGAGCTAAAGTCAAGGCTGCAGAAGGCGGCATGTTTTATATGAATTTTTTTTTAAGATTTATTTATTTTATGTACAGCATTCTGCCTGCATATGTGACTGCAGGCCAGAAGAGGGCATCAGATCTCATTACAGATGGTTGTGAGCCACCATGTGGTTGCTGGGAATTGAACTCATGACCTCTGGAAGAGCAGCCAGTGCTCTTAATCGCTGAGCCATCTCTCCAGCCCCGTTTTATATGAATTTATTAGTTTACTTTACTTCCCAATCACAGCTTCCCCTCCTCTCCTCATCTCTCCTCCCTGCCATCCTCCCGTCCTCCCATTTTTCCTCAAACACGGCTCAGAAAAATGGAGGTCTCCCGTGGATATAATCCCTCCTAGGCGTAGCAAGTTGCAGTGGGACTAGGGCATCTCCTCCTGTTGTCTCCAGGCAAGGCAGCCCAGTTAGGGGACAGGGACACAAAGGCAAGCAGCGGAGTCAGACGGAGCTCCTGCTCCTGCTGTTTAGAGTCCCACACGGAGGCTCAGCTGCAAAGCAAGGCATTTTCCTCTCTCTCTCTCTCTCTCTCTCTCTCTCTCTCTCTCTCTCTCTCTATGTGTGTGTGTGTGTCTGTCTGTCTGTCTGCCTGTCTCTGTGTGTGTTTATTCTCAATTCTTCCAATATTTCAAGTTTCCAAAAGAGAAAATTTTAGGTCAATGCTAACATTTGATTAAATTTTGGTTAAAATGGTAGCCACTAGCCTATCATGTTATTCCCCAACTCCTCCCTTCCACACACACCCCCCATTGTGGAATATTTAGATTACAAAGATTGGAGACTTAGTACTTCCAGAACTTTGTGGTTGATTTGTGTGAATGGCCCTGCTCTCAGAAGCCTACTCTTTATTTGCATTTGAAACAAGCACTTTGTTTCAGAATATTCCATTGGTAGCCCTTGCAACTGCTGCATGTGAGTGAGACCGGTTTGACTTGTTTTGGCACTCACACATAGTGGGTAAGGAGAAGCTGCTTGTAGTTCCCTCATTCCTGATCTCCTTTTGGGAACTGTCACTCGCTGTGTCCCATATGGAACCACATTCTCTGAAGGACATCACTCTTGATATCAATTAGAGAGAAACAAAGACACGTGTGGGTGTTTACCTACAGGTACACCTGTCACCTGAACTTGTTTGTGACATTTCTTGTGTTTATCTGATTCGCTTGCCCTTCTCCCATGAAATACTAAAAAAGAAGATAAGAACTGAATTCTTGCATTTCTGTTGCAGGGTTAAAACATTCATCTAAGGCATTTTTGAGAGCCAAAGTCTGAAACATGAATTGCACCAAAATAATTTTGAAATTCATTCTTAGTAGGATCTGTATTTAATTAGGATAATATGGACTTCAGAATTAATTTTCAGTTCAAGTTTTTTTGCCATATGTTTTTGATGAAGATGTTTACTTGCAACTAAGTTAACAGTTTAGAATTCTAAAATGGGGAATTTATAACCTTCAACCAAGGGTTTCTTAGCATTCACATTTTCTAAACCTCCTTCATCACGCTGTTCTTCTCAGTTAAAAGTAACAGTAGGGGCTAAACAGCACTGACTGCTCTTCTGGAGGACCCAGGTTCAATTCCCAGCACCCCCATGATCTCTCACAGCTGTCCAAAATTTCAGTCCTAGGGTAATCAGCACCCTTTTCTGGCCTCTATACACCAGGCACTCATGTGGTACACAGACATACATGCAGGCAAAACACTCACACACATAAAATAAATAAACATATAGTTTAAGAAAAATAACACTAGCAATCTTAAAGATTGGACTGCATATAAATGTGTGTATGCATGCATTAATTTGCAAATACATGTGTTTACTTACTTACATTTTATGTCATATACCCTATAAGTTAACATACACCACAGAAACTTTTAATTATAAGAAATAAGCATTGCGGGCTGGAGAGATGGCTCAGCGGTTAAGAGCACCCGACTGCTCTTCCAGAGGTCACGAGTTCAATTCCCAGCAACCACATGGTGGCTCACAACCATCTGTAAAGAGTTCTGATGCCCTCTTCTGGTGTATCTGAAGACAGCTACAGTGTACTTATATATAATAAATAAATAAATCTTTAAAAAAAAAAAAAGAAATAAGCATTGCTAATAAAAAAATTAAGTATATTCTAACAGTATAGTGAAAGTTCACTTTAAAATAACAAGCCTTTGATATGCTTTTCTAAAATAACATTGTAACAATTACTTACAAACTCATTTCATTCTCATCTAGTCATTAGGTAGAATTGTTGAAATTTGTGGTAACTTTTTTTTACACAGTACTTGAAATACTATTTGTGTATTTTGGTATTGCATACAATTTTTGTTCTTGTTGGTTAGCTTTTAGACAGGTCTCTGTCTGTAGCATAGGCTGTCCCAGAACTCATTATCTAAGCCCAGGCTAGCTAATAACATAACTAACTAACATAGTAATAACATGCTAAACTCACAACAAGCTTTATGCCACACCCTCCTGAGTACTAGGATTACAGATGTGAGCCACCTTGCTCCATATTCCATATGTTTGTTAAAGCTCAAAATACTGGTATTGTTGGCATAATACTGTTAATTTGGATCCCCCGACCTCTTCTCTTTTCTTTTGTACTCTTCGGTGCCACCCCCCTTCATTCCTAACACTCTCTGTGTTCATTTTAATCTCTCCATGCAAGCACCTATCTCAGCTCCATACACACACAGACACACACACACAGAGACACACACACGTACATGCATACACACACACACACACACACGTACATGCAGACACACACACACAAGCACACACACACTGATACAGAGGGAGCCCTCAATAGGTGGTGAATCTTCCTATGGGGAAAGAAGAAGAGTTAGTGGACTGAACAAGCCTCTTCCAAAGTGGGAGAATTGCCCAGCTGCTGTGAGCTCTGCATGGCAGGATCTCTGACCCCTCAGGCAGATCTCAGAGCCTTTCTGGACCCAGTACATCACAGGTTTCAGTAGGAAGGCCAACTGGCCAGTAGGAAGCAAAGAGAAGACTCTGGGAGCATTCGTAGCTAACAGTCAGATTTGGAACGCTGTAGTGTTTGTACGGGTTGTTGCTCAGCTTGTGCAACATTTGATACCTCTCCAATTTCTGTGTAGCAATCTAAAATTATTTCAAGATAATTTTCCCTTGGGTCTGGAAAGATGTCTCATTTCATAAAGTGCTTGCACTCAAGCATGAAACCCTGAGTTTGGATCCCTAGGACCACATAAAAGCTGGGGCAGCGGCAGGTTCTATGATCCCACCACTAGGAGGCTCTGACTGGGAGACAGCCAGATCCCTGCAGAGATCATTGGCTAGTCAGCCTCGACAAATAATAACATGGACCCCAACTGAAGAAGACCTCCTATGTCAACTTCTGACCTCCGTGCATATGCGCATTACACACACACACACACACACACACACACACACACACACACACACACACGTTCATACCTACACAATGTGCACACGTATTTTTCTTAAAGTACTGGTTAATTCTGTGTTCCCGTAACACATTTTTAAAGCACACTACCACAGAGATAAATTACCAGCCCCACACAGCACATTTTGTACAGGTGCTGTAACATGCCAGATACAGTTACTGGCTCCACAAATGTGCTAGTGGCCAAAGTGACAACAACAAAATAATTCCACCCCCATAGAGCTTGCATTTCACCAGAGGGAACCAAAAGAATATTTATCTACCGTCTTAGGTAGTGAAGCGGCCAAGGAGAAGATGTAGGTAGAACAGAGGTGGATAGCAAGAGTGTAGAAGAGCTGTTGAAAGTTGAGATGTGATGACCGTAACAACCGAAGGCCGTGCTGAGGAGGGAACAGCATAGGAAAGAGCTAAGAGGTGATGAATACTCTGTGCCGATGTCCAGATAAAAGGTCTTTGCAGATTTTGTTCCTTACCTGAGATTAATGGTGAAGGTCCTGAAGAAGCTGTGTGCGTGTAACGTTTGAGGGTTGGTGAGATCAGCGTGGACACTGAAGTCCAAGATAGGGGATGAGGGAGGCACAGTGGGGAATAGTTTGATACACGAGCCAGGCTTTCAGTGTGGACGGCGTACTTTCAGTGTGGACAGTATCTGTATAGATTCAAGTTGCATGAACTGCCAATGGACTGAGACCACAGGACAGAACTCCTGTTCTGAGAACTCTAGGATACTTTTACATTTAAAAATTAGGGATTTGAGAAGTAATTAGTCAAAGACACGATGGCTTCTTTCCTTTAGATTAAATCTTGTGTTAGCATGTGAAAATCTCCATATATTGACCAACATGTATGTTTTTAAATAGATCTCATAATTTTTCTTTTTCTCTCTCTACTCCCTCCACTCCCATGTAGTGTGTGTGTGTGCATGTGTGTGCACATGCGACACACGGGAATTGAACCCAAGGCTTTACACATGTTGAACCTGTGAGTTACATCCCTAGTCTTCCATTCTTTGAAACACTCTTTACAGATACTGGCCATATCTGTCTAAGATTCAGCTTACCTAAAACTTCCTCAATGGTCTAGCAGATGATGTAGTTTCCTCTTCTGTGTCCCTGACCCCATTCCCCACATAGCCCAAGCATCACCCAGGTCCTACTTGCCTCGCTCCCACTGCTGCATGAAGCACTTGGTTCTACTGTACAGTCCTTGGGGTTCTGTGTTTCATTCACTGTTTAATGTCTCACAAATGCAGAGTACTTGGTTGGAACTTAAATAATATTCATATAATAAATTTGAAAACCACTGCCGATAAACTAGCCAAAGTAGAGAAGCTTATATAGGCTTAGCCTTGACAACTGTGTTTCTAGCTGGGTTGTAGGACAGGGGTTTGCAAAGAGATGGTAATGGGCTTCCTAGGAAGTGAGAGACTCACCAGGGGCCAGCGCTCTCCAGCATCCCCTAGCAGCAGGACTGAAAAGCTTTCTGGGAGACAAAGTGGTTTACTGAAGCAAGTGCCTTGGGCTCATTATTTGAAAGTGCGTCTGTGTAACATTTCTGGAATACTTGATTGCCTTGTTATGTTTGTTTGTTTGTTTCTGGTTTGTTTGAATAAATTACCCCAGCCTGTCTGCCAGGTGTTTGAACAGCACAACTTCCACAGGGATGCAAATACCTGGGCAATTTCAAATCAAGATTTCCATACTGGGTAGGAGCCTTGCCCTGAGTCAGAGCTGTTACTAAACCTCACAGAAGCGTGGCTTGGCAGTAGAAGGGTGGAGACAGATTGAAAAGCCAAAAGATTTTAAGGAATTTAAGGAGTAGGCTCTAAAAAAGGTGTTAGTAGGAGTGTGGTTTCTTTGTTTATAAGTGTATTAAATGAATGTGTATGAGAATTGAATCACATTTTAAAATGTTTTGTAAATTTTGCTCCAAATTAAAACATGTTTGCTTCGTATGACTGTGACTGTTTACAAGATGAGACAGATATGCCCTCCTTGTCCTCACTGGGTACAGATGAACCGTGTGTCAAATAGCAAGTGACCCTGATAGGCACAATCGAAAGAGAATCCAAAGATAGAAGCTCTCAAGGCTTTTGTCCTGAACATTATCTTCTATGTAGTGATCTTTATTTTTAAAGTGTTTTAAGCAAAGTTCACTTTAGAAATATATTTTCACTTTCTAAAATGTGTTTCTAATAATTCACCGAAAATATGCTGAATTGTCTATTTTTAAAGAGAATCTGTTTTGAAAAGATTCCAAAATATTTGTTTGAACAGGCACTCGACATCTCGATGAAAACGGTTGGGAAAGAAAAGCTTTCAAAGCCATTCATTCTGTTCTCAGAGTACCCAAGCCAACTAAACTGGTACAGTTAACGCTCCAGCCAGAGGCAGGAGCCAAGATCCAACACTTCCCGGACTGCCTCTCGGCAGACCTTCAAACCAGCCTAGTGGTTGGATATTAATGCCATTGAATTCCAGAGCAAACAACCACAAGAAGAACATCTATTCCTCTTTCTATCAATATTACTCCTTTTTAGTAGCCTAAGTATCTGCCTTAAGTTAGCATTCTTGAGTTTTGTGGGGCGCTGATCCTGCAGGAAAATCCTATAGAGTGTGAGCTTCCTAACATCGTATCTCCGAGGTACCCGTGAGCATGCGTGTGAGTGCATGGGCACGTGTGTGTGTTTTAGAGGCCAGAAGTCAATGCCGAATGTCTCCCTCCATTGTACTCCACCTTACCTTTCCAGACAAGGTTTCTCCTTGGCCCTGTAGCTCATCAGTGTCCCTACCTTGGCTAGCCTGTGAGCTCCAGTGGGTCACCTGTTTGTACCTCCTCCCCAGAACTGGGGTTAAAGACGCATGGCTCTGTGCTTGCCTGTGCATGCCGCAGATCTAAATTCAGTTCCTCACACTTGTGCAGTAAGCACTTTTCTAACTGGACCATTGTCCTAGCCCCCAGATACCAATATTTTTACATTGCCTTTAAGAATCCCTATCACCATGGAAGTAGAAATAATATTTCACATCGTAACACTTTAGAGAGATTGGTGGTTATATTAGGCTACCAAATATATATGTAGTGATTGTTAAGCCTCTGGCCCACTTGTTTTTACTATATCCCCTTATAATTTATTAATAGCACTTCATGCACTTGCCAATATATTTGATATATAATATGTTGCTCTCTCTCTCTGCCCATGTATTTACTTTTGTAAGGGCTCTGGTTACTATTCATTAAATTGACTAGTTGATACCTACTATATTTGAATGCTGTCATGGAGAATAAAAAACAAGTGACTCAGATGTTCTCTATGTCAGTTAGAAGACTAAACTCGACTACTGTTTCTCAGGTATCACAGAGTTTTTTTAGAAAAGAAGCAGAAATTAAAATTTCTTGGGGGTTTGTTTTGTTTTGTTTCCCCATTATTTTTTAGCAGTGTATACTGTGGAGGAGCAGTAGACACAGTGCTGTTTCCCACTGCAAAGGGTCTGAGGCTTGGCAGAGCGATGCAATGCTACCTTGTCTTTCCACTTTGGACCTTTAGTTATGGGAAGCTTAGAAAGCAAATGAGGGAGTTTCAGAAAGACACTGAAGGGGCTGATGGAGATGATGATCGAAGGCTAGAATCTGCAGTTCATCAGGACATGGTCAGGGAGGAAGCAAAAATAGATAATAGGACATTAGAGTATGTGGCCAAGATCCAAGACAAGTACAGGAGGCCAAAGCTCTCCAGTGCTGCCATGTTCCCTTTGACCCACTGTGGATGCTCACACAAAGAAAGTGGTTGAGATCACTGGCCATTGGGACAAGAGCTGAGAAATAGGAGTTTTGTTTCTCAAAGCAAATAACCCTGGCTTATAGAGGAAGGAGTGGAGACTCTTCAGTAAAGGAACATTTCTCTGATTTAGCGCCAGAGTATTTTAAAAGCCTAATCAAAGCAGTTTCTATCTAAATTAAATTGTTGGAGACCAACAGCTGATACATTTTGTCTTCCTTTGCCAAATTTCTCTTTACTGACTTCTTTAAGTGTTTTCCACTATTTCTCCTCTGTTGGTAAACTCCTTAAGTTCCAATTGTGTTTAAAGTAAAAGTGTTATGAGACAAGAGCTGACTTCTGTGGGTAGGGTGCTACTACTTCTGTGACATTTTCTTTCCCCACTAAAAGTGAGAAGTGAATGCCTTGCCTTTGTGCGTCCCATTTCACAGGGAGGACAAGAGGTTATTCTCCACAATGGCTGACTTCCAGAATTTTTGCCTGAACATTTTTTTGTCAAGTATATATTCCCTTCTCTAGGCCTTTCTATATAGAGCCTACCAACATCGTCAATGTGAATGATGTCATTCAGAAGGTCAGCGACCATGCTGCTGCTATGAACAAGCGGATTCATTACTACAGCCGGCTCACCACTCCTGCAGACAAGGCACTGGTAAGAGGCAAAGCTCTGCTGCTGTCTACAGTTCGGTTGTATGAAGTAAACACCAGAAACCAGGCAACGCCCAGGGCTTGAACTTGTCACTGGAGTAGTCAGAGAGAGCATCATGCAAAGTCCAAGCAAGAGTAGTTCCTGTGAGCTTCAGGCTTGTTCGTCTCATCTACTCTGGAGTAGAGACATTTGGAACTCTCTGTTGACAATAGCCTTGGTTTTTAGTTTTTCTTATCTCAGATACCAAACGCTCTAAGGAAAACAAATTGCCTTTGAAACTGCAGCTTAGATGTTGATAAAAATGTAAGATTCTGGCTAGTCTCTTTAACTTCTAAATTCAAAGCTACAAAGGAAAAATATTCATATACATTTTCTAAAGGAATAAGAAACAAATATGTCCATACACATACCTGATAGCTTCCTGTTTAGTATTGTCTTTTTATAAGTTAAAAACTTAGCCTATGCAGACCTCATTCTACCACAGTTCATTGTTTTGTCTTATAAACGTTTAAGAAGTTATTAGGAAAGGGCTACAAATTCAGTAAAGGCCAAGTTTGCATCATGGGTCATATCTTATGGACTCATAACTGACTGAAGTCTGTCTTATTATTTTAGAATTTTAAAATATGTAAGTAATCTGTTGCTTATAATGATGATCATCAGATAAGAGATACTCAGAAATTTGAAAGCTTAAAAAAAATATGGTTATTTGGGTCTTAGACGCCAAAAGGAAGAAAGGAGCCAGCCTCTGATCTTCACTGGATGTCTACCAAGGAGAAGGAGTGGGTACCACTGGCCATGGCTGTCTGATGTAGCCCCCATAATTGCTATGTGAAGTCAGCATTCAGAACTCTTGTCTTTGCTTGTTTGGATAGCATCTCATGAAGTCCAGGCTGACCTCCAATTCCCTGTGTGTTAAGAGTGATCTTGAACCCCTGAGCTTCCTACCTTCTCTCCTTGGTTTATAGCATAAACAAAACACCATACCTAGCTCTAAGATATCAAGAAAAGACTTATGAAATGCTATATGTAGGATCAAGTTTTGTAGTTTTCGTCTTTTATTTTTACCTGCCCCACAGGCCTTTACCTTATTAGTGATAGTGAAGTGCATTATAGAGTTATGTAAGTCTTTGGGGCCTTTGAGGTTCTGGCCTGATTCAGACTCTCCGGAGGCCGTACTCTAAGAAGCAGACTTCAGAGATATCTGGAGCTGGAGGAGCACCACTGCCTAGAAGTTAAGTCAACATTGTGCACTGAGTTGTAACCCTCTATTAACTGGCACTGAGATAGATGACTGGCACATCTAACCAGTCACCAAGATTAATGTGACCTCTCCATTTCTGATGAGCAAGCATTTTCTAAAAAATCCCCAAATCACTCTCCCTAAAGGTATGTTTTACAGAAGAACAATAAATCACTGTTCATAGAGTAAAACCTTTTCATTTATGGGAGAAATGCTGTTATTGTTATTGTAAGCTGGAAAGGGGAGGAAGTTGTCTGCCAGCATCCCTCGTGTCCTTGCTACTAAACACACATGCCTACAGAGCAGCCTTGTCAGCGTCACCGAGGGCTTAGCAAGAAGGCATTGTGCAGGGCTTAGTCGGAACCAGTGAAGCAGAGTCTATGTCAGCAAGAGCGCGTGTGTCGCAGAATGTTCAGATGGAAATGCTGCCCTACACCGTTACCACAGTAGGATCCAGCCCGTTTTCCATGCCTCCTGTGCAGCTGCCACTCTTCCCACCCCCATCCTCCACATCTTCCCATGCACAGTTCAGACCCAGAGGCTAAGCCCATGCACGGGATTAGCTGGGGTGTACGTGGAACAGGTTTATTCTTCCATTTTGTGTACGTCAGTGTCAGAACACAACCAGAAGTTTCTACCTCTTATTGAACCATGTTCCTTACAAGTTTTGATTCTAATTGTTTTGTTGTTGTTGTTGCTGCTGTTGTTTTTGTCCTTACTTTGGGTTTCGTTTTGTTTTTTTCCCATTCACTTTTTCAGCTATGCTGTTTTTCCTTCTTGATGGGGCGTAGTCTTGCACTTTTTTTTTTTTCTTACTCATGGCAAGAAGAAAAGAAAATGTAGATTGTAGAGGAATGTAGATAAAGAGCAGGGAAAACACAATCCTCATATGTATTTTTATCTGTGTCTCTAGGACCTCGGCATTTCTGAAGCCACGCGTAGCATTCAGGATATTCTTCTCACAGTCACCACTAATCGTGTGGCACTGCAAGAGAAGGCTACGGCATCTCTGTGCTCTTAACCCATGCCCTGTATCCCACTGAGGCCTCCTACTCCACCCCTTCCTTCAAGTCTTCCCTAGCTAGTTCAGCTCTCATTGCTTACCCAGCGAGATGGTGCGGTACAGAGCTGAGCACTCAATTGTGTTGTGCCTCCTAATCTCAGGTCCAGCTGGAATTTGAGACAGTTCGAGGCTGTTAACTTTCAAACAAGAAACATAGCACAAAGTTGTAAATTTACATGTAGGTGCTAAATATTAAGAGATTGTTGGTTCGCACTGGTCAGATTCTGTCTGTGCTATCAAAGACTTCTCCAAGAACAACCCTCAGAGATGGGCAGAGTATTACCAGGAAACAGGATGCTCTCCCCATCCCTAACAGGGAGGTGGATTAGGAAGAAACGCAGGAGGCAGTGTGAGAAGTGAGGTGCACGTCCTCAGTCACCTTTACTCTGTCTGCTGGCTCTCTGTTGCCCCTCTCCTGTTACAGATAGCCTTCCATGTCTTCTGCTCCTGAACCCGCATTGGACCGTTGATTAAGTTACCTTTTTACCTGGATCTTTTACCCAAAGCATTTAAAAATTAGTTATGGGCTATTTCTATACTTACTGTTCATTGACACCTCAGTTCTTTACTCTGAGATCCCTGTCTGTTTCTTACACTGCCACCTTCACCTCTGAGTTAAGTATACACCACTTTGAAGATAGATAACGTATTTCTCCTTTATACCTACTACTATATTTAAAAGAATAATCAGGGATGCATAATGCTAAGTGTGTATGAGACTTAGAAATATACATTAAGATGTACATGCTGGCAGCTTTGTATAATATCTATACTCATGCAGCAGAGGGATCACACGTTTGAGATAGGAAGGGAGAAGTGTAATAGTCCAGAACCTCACTAGCAACTATCCTCGAGGAGCCCAGCAACCAGAGACCCAGCTGTTTCAGCTCCGTGTAAATCGAGAAGTGTGTCTGTCTAGTCAGTTTCTTTAATCAATAGACAACATCCTTTTTATACAGTCACTGGTTCTGATGTTCCTCTTTTCTCTCTCCCAAGATTGCTCCAGACCACGTAGTTCCTGCTCCAGAGGAATGCTATGTGTACAGTCCATTGGGCTCTGCCTATAAACTTAAGAGTTACACTGAAGGCTATCGTAAAAACACCAGCTTAGTTACTATGTGAGTAAACTACTTCTTGGAGTGTGAATTAAACCGTGTGAATGAAAACAACTGGCTATTGACTTCTGTCTTTAATTAAAATGCTTGAGGAGCCTGACCTCATATTGTTACTGCTATTACTCTTTCAGTTTTATGATCTGGAATACCATGATGGGGACATCTATACTAAGTATTCCTTGGGGCATAAAACAGGTAATATAATTTTGAGTATACTTTTATCTGAAAATTTCTTAATATTTATTATTTTTTATTTTTAAATTATATATATGTGTGAGTCTGAGTGTGGGTATTTGCATGTAACTAACTGCCTGTGCCCATGGGGGTCAGAGGTGTTGGATCCTCCTGGAACTGGGGTTGCAGGCAGTTGTGAGCCACCCAGCATGGGTGCTGTGAACCAGGCTTCAGTGCTCTGAGAGGCCAGAATGCATGCATAACTGCTGAGCCATCTCCTCACCCCTGAGAATTTTCTACAGCTATAATCCCATCCCTTAGCCTAAGGAGACAGGTTCATGAGCTCAAGACCAGTTTGGGCTACATGGTAAATTTTAAGCCAGCTTGTGTATGTTTCATATGTCTCCAGAATAGACATTTAATAATAGTTACTTAGATAACTGAAGTTTTTACTTTATCTTTTTTGGTTGTGAGCCTAGCCTTTAACGGCTGAGCCATCTCTCCAGCCCACTTTATCTTTTAAGTTTGGGGCTGGACAGTACTTTCTTAGTCTTCCTGGGCCCTGTGTCCAATTACTAGTACTGGAAAAGAAAGTGATCACCATATTTTGTTTTATTGTTTACATAGAATTCTCTTTAAAAAGCAGATGGTTCTGTTTATTTTTCCACTGCCATGTTTTTTTTGTCAGAATTGTCTAGACTTTCAATGTAATTGCATATGAAGTTATTCTTCATTTTTAAAAAGGCTGGATTTACTACTGGGATGTGTGTCATCGTGCTGATGGGCCTTCTAACACTTTACTGCTGCTATAGAGTGGTGAAGTCCCGGAGTATGATAGGTAAGTAGAGATACATTGTTGCAGGAACTAATACACTTTCCCATTGAGGCAGATCCTCTATATATGTGTCAGCCCTCTTCTTTTACCTTTCCTGTGTGTGTGTGTGTGTGTGTGTGTGTGTGTGTGTGTGTGTGTGTGTGTGTGTGTGTGTGTTTATGCACATGTGCTGGCCCCAGGTGGCTCACTCTGAAATTCAGAGCTGAGCATACTCTGGAGAAGACATTTATATTGGGGCCGATGTCCATATGAGACAATAAAAGTGTCACTTACAAAGCGGTTACATCTTATTATCTCTGTTCATGAGCGCATGTGGGTGCCTCTAGTGCTTGCTGGAGGAACTTCTGTCCTCCCACCACCGGGTCCTGAAGACTGAACTCAGGTTCTCAGGCTTGGTGGCAAGTCCCTCTCTGTCTCCCTGGCCCCAAAATATTAGACTTTTAAATAAAGCCCTTGTCAGAATACTGAGAATCCTATGACTCTAACCAATTATTTTTACTTGTTTTGACGTATATATAGCAGACCTAAAAATATAAAGTATCAATAGAAAAATAGAAAAAAAATGAAGTATAAGCAATTCCTAAAGTACAGATACATTATACCTCTACTTATTTGTATAAATTCTGGATCCGGGAATCAGGAAGGTAATCCTTTCTTCTTCTTTTTTTTTTTTTTTTTCTTTTTGTTTTTCAAGTCAAAGTTTCTATGTAGCTCTGGCTGTCCTGAAACTCACTCTATAGACTCAGGGATCTTCCTGCCTCTGCCTCCTCAAGTGCTAGAACCAAAGGTTTAATCTTTTTGTTTGCTGGTTTTAAGCTTGAACTGGGGTCTTGTTGGATTGTTTACGTTGGTTCCAATCTTATGAGTAGAAATAATCTATGTTCCAACTCTACCTTTATTCTCCCAAGCAGTTGGGAATCAATCAAGCGCTCTCTCTCTCTCTCTCTCTCTCTCTCTCTCTCTCTCTCTCTCTGTGTGTGTGTGTGTGTGTGTGTGTGTGTGTGTGTGTGTGTGTGTGTGTGTGTGCGCGTGTGTGTATCTTTCTAGGTCACATTTACATATTAAACTGAGTATGGTAGTACATGCCCACAATCTCAGAATTGGGAGTTAGAGACAGGAGAACCAGAAGTTCAGTGTTCTCAGCTACATATGGAGTTCAAGGCCAGTCTAGGCTTCATGAGAGTCTGTCACCACAACAACAACAACAACAACAAAGCAAAGCACATGTGTGTGCGCACACATGTGTGTGCATGTGTGTGCGCGCACACACATGTGTGTGCATGTGTGTGCGCGCACACATGTGTGTGCATGTGTGTGCGCGCACACATGTGTGTGCATGTGTGTGCATGTGTGTGCGCGCACACATGTGTGTGCATGTGTGTGCGCGCACACATGTGTGTGCATGTGTGGCATCTATGGCCTAAACAGGCGTGTTTTCCCTTCAGTCATATTAGCAAATGCAAACCAACCTCTAGTTGTTTCTGTCTTAACTAAGCAGCTCCTTTCTCCAGTTAAGCAGTCTCAGTCACTGGGGAGTTTCTTGTCACTCATTGTTTGAGATCTTGGGAGAAGTCTTGTTTAAAAGCCATTCCAGTTCCTGGTTTAGTTTGTTTAGCCTTTGGTTTCCGCGGTTTCGGTTCTGACTGAAATGGGAAGAGCTCTTTACTTTGTATAAATAAAGGGAACGTGTGTATATAGAGATATACGTGTGTATCTATATATGAAGGGATCTTACTCAGGCTGTCTCAGTGGAAAGCCTCCTCTGCACTCCGACTGTTACAAAGCAGGTAACGCCTGGGTTTCTTAAACTCTTCCATTTAAAAGAGTGAACTTGCATCAGTTCATTTTGCAAAGTCAACAGAAGACTAATGCAAGGCTGGACAGGACAAAAAGTGAACGAGAAACAAAGTGACAAAACATTATTTGATAGAATCAGTAGTGTACAAAAATAATATCCCGTGTTTAAAATAGGATGTGTTTAAGCTGTGTTTATTCCAGCGAGGGGAGAGAATGCTATGTCAGTAAGAAGCCCAACGTAATTCACTGCATTAACAAAATAAAGGTAAAGTCCATGGTTACATCAATTGAGAACCATCCCACAAGAAAAGGCACCGATGGTGTCAGTCATCCTTATCTTAGTAAAGCTCTAAGGAAAGCACTATTTACACAAATTAGTTTCTTTATCCCAAAACCGGGACCAGCAGCTCCGTGGTGATGAAGTGCCTAAAGCTATTTCCATTTAAGTTGGAGGAGGGGGGGAGGGGGAGAGGGAGGAAGATGAAGACAATGACGACATAGGGAATGCTCATGCTTACTCATAGTTTTCCGACATATTATCAAGTACACCAAAAAATGTCGAGCTAATATTAAAAACTAGAAAAGACTATAGTTACGGCAAAAGAATGTATTAGAATGCTGACTAGTACTATTAGAATTTATAGGAATCTGAAAGATAACTGCCTATGAAATCAAGAATCAACAGCTAGAACTATAGTACATAGAACATGAATCCATGCACCATGACAGTAAACTCTAAAAGACTTAGATAAAATTTAGCAAGAGGATACATTTGATGGGGAAAAAAATCCAGGCTATCTAAACACAAAGAATAAAATCTGCACGCTTAAGAAAAACATGCCATGGGGCTGGGGATTTAGCTCAGTGGTAGAGCGCTTACCTAGGAAGCGCAAGGCCCTGGGTTTGGTCCCCAGCTCCGAAAAAAAGAACCAAAAAAAAGAAAAACATGCCATGTGGTTTGGAAGATTCGTATGGGAAGCCACATGTATAAATTCAGTCCAATTTCAGACAAAGCCAGGAAAGTTAGGGAAAAAAGAAGTAGTGTGGAAGAATCAGACTGGCCAGGTATTGAGACATGCTACAAAGTCGTTGTAATAAAGCAGAAGGCTACTGCCTTAGAGACAGGGAGACAGTAGAGTGGAAGGGATAAAGAGGTGGCTGCTGGTTAAAAGCTCTTGCTGCTCTTCTAGAGGACCCAGGGTTGGTCCCTGGCACCTGCATAGCATCTCACAGCTGTCCAACCTCTCGTTCTTGGGGATCAAATACCTTGCTATGACCTCAGGGACCACATGGAGCAGAGACATTCAGGAAAAACATCCACACACGTGGAATAAAAATGTTTAATCTTTATAAAATTAGACCTCAGGTGTATGAGTTTAATGTCATATTTGGTGTCAGTTAAACTGTGTATCAGTTGGTGGGAAAAACTCTGTGTGATACCTCATACAAAAATTTAGTCCAGATATGAAAAAAATAAAGCCATAAAAATATTAGGAAAAATGTGGGAGATCGTGCGTATAAACTAGCAATTGAGATTCTCCTTATTGATACAAAAGACATAAAAACTTTAAAGGAAATATATCACAAGATTACAGGTCATTACCAGAATCATCCTGGCAAGCTAGTCAAGAGGACATTTGAAAGAGCCATATGCCTCCAAGGTGGAGTCCTTGCTCTGAGTAATCTACAGAGGAAACCAATCCGTTGGTGCCCTGTACAGAAGTTACAGTGAAACTCCCACACAAACATTAATGGTATAATTGCTAATCAGGGAGGTGGCTATCGTCCCTCGCTCATGAGGACTTTTCCTGGGCAGAGTCTATAAGTAAGCTGTGCTCTTCAAAGTCCAGTACGATTGGACAGTTATGGTAAACATGTTTTTCCTTTCTTTGTGTTATTTATTTTTATTCCAGACACCCCAATGTCTATAAGGATGCTATTGGAGTAGAGCCATAAAATCACATACATTGGACAGGATTTGGGGACTAGGCCAGGACTTTACTGGTCCTACTTATATACTAACTACCATATAGTATACACAGACAGACAAACAGACACATTGTATACTACTATTCTCTCTACCCCAACCCCTGGGAAACAAGATGAGTCATGAAGTGACTATAATCTGAGGGCAGTTAAAATAACCTTGCGTTAGACCTATCTGTGTTCTTATTCCCTACTGAGATATTGAAACAAAGAAATTGCTATTGCAATAATCCAGCCATAGAAATGCAAATATTTCATGTTCTTTCTTTCTTTTTTTTTTTTTTCTTTTTTTCAGAGCTGGGGACTGAACGCAGGGCCTTGCGCTTGCTAGGCAAGCGCTCTACCACTGAGCTAAATCCCCAACCCCATGTTCTTTCTTATATAAATGTCTTTGTGTTCTTTTTACATAATTCTTAAATATTTTATCATGCAAATGTCTTTTATCTTTTTATATAAATTCTTATCATTTAGTATGTTTTATTACAATCTTGTCTCCAACTTCATCACTTTTTAAGCAAACCTTATGGGTTTGGTCACCATTGTTATATTTGTTGGTTGTTTGGTTTGTTGAATGACTGCGTTGTACATTGTGGCTGTATTGTATTATGAATGATTGTGTACTGTTGCACACAATTGTCTGTTGTTTACTATTTTAAGTGATACCCTTCTAAAAATAATTTATACATAATTTGTGTATTCTTTGGGATTGCTTCTTTAAATTTTGACCCCTAAGGGGAAAATATCCTGGGCTGGATATATAGCTAAGTAGCAGAGCACATACTTAGCATGTGTAAAGCTATTTGGGTTCAATAGGAAGGAAGGAAGGAAAGAAGGAAGGAAGGAAGGAAGGAAGGAAGGAAGGAAGGAAGGAGGAAGGAAGGAAGGAAGGAGTTCCCTGCAGTACCGGCTGTACATGAATGATAGGCCGCTTTGAAGCATGTTGTTATTTTGTTTTCCCGGTTTTGTTCTGTTCTATTTTTCTCTTATGCTTGCTAAGTGGTATGATTTTCTTTAATGGTATTGTTTGTATCTTCCCAGTTATCCTTGGTGCCCTTATAGTTGCACAAAGTACTCTCCGTCATGTTGCTGTTAGTTTTCTATCTACAAGTTCTTGTGACTTCCTTTCTCTGTTTGAATGGCTTCTGTGAGACTTTCTGTTTCCCTACTGCTGTTTCCGCAGTTCCTAGGCAGGATAACCTTTCATAGTAGACGTCATTGCTGTAATGAGTTTATCTCTTGCTGTCGCTTTGCTTCACTGTATTTACGTTCTTCAGGCTGTTCAGAAACTCACCGTGTAGCCCAGGCTGCCCTTGAGTCCACGTATTCCTGCCTCAGCATCCTGAAGTGTGCATTTCTTTACTAAAGCATGCCTAGCTTTACTTTTACACTCTTAATGTAGTTATCTAAAATTTAAATTGGCTTGTAGCATAAAATATGACTGAAGACAGCTTTCACTCATGTTGTTGAATAGTGATTAACTGTTAAGTAGTGTTTTTAATGAACTGGCAGGTGACTTATGCCTTCAATTCCAGAAACCTGGGAGGCTGAGGCATGAGGATGGTTGTGAGTTTGGGGTTAGTTAGCATGGGCTGTGTAGCAAGACACTGTCTCATAAAAACTAAAAAGAGAGTGCATATTCTATTTTTTTCTAGTTAGTTTTCCTATTCTTGGTTATCACGTGCTCTAATTTGCTATAAGAAGTTTGGATCCTATTTGTTTCTCAGATTATACTATTTCACTATATCACCTTTCTATTTTATTTTATATTTTAATTGCTAGCTTTTTTTCATAATATGTTGTCATATTTGTTGGTAAAGTAGCCACAATATTTTGCTAAATATTTTGAGTTAATTGGGGGAAAACGAATTATAAATGTGGAGTATGTAACAGTACCCAGTCTTATTCTTTCTCTTTTGTTTTATCTAGTTACATCGGACACAACTACCTGGGAATATCCAGATGTCTGCAAACATTACTTTGGCTCTTTTGGGCAATGGTCAAGTCTCCTTTTCTCCTTGGTGTCTCTCATTGGAGCAATGATAGTTTATTGGGTGCTTATGTCTAATTTTCTTTTTAATACTGGAAAGTTTATTTTTAGTAAGTATTGATCCAGTCTTTAACACAGTTACTCTCAAATATCATTGTAATATTTTAGTTCTAGCCACACACTTTTATATGTAAAGTATTATAAATATGGATAATGTACCATTGTAATATTTTCACTCTAGCCTCACATTTTTATATATAAAGTATTATAAATATGGATAATGTGCTTGATTCAGCTTTTCTATGCTTATGACCTCAAATGTCATGTGTATAAACGTGAACTTTTACATAAATAACAGGTCTCATTCTGACATTTTCATAATGCATTTCAATCATATGCACTTCCTGTTCAATCATTCACTTCCTGTTATGCCCTCCTGGTCTCTACTGCTCCCTGTAGTTCCCTTCCTCCTCCCAGCTAGACTCCTCCTACTTTGACGCCTTTTTTTTTTTTTTTTCTTTTTTTTCTTTTTGTCCCCCAGTGAGTTTCCTCAGGGTTGCCTACAGGAATATAGGTGAGAGCTCTTCTGCTGGTGCACTCCCACTTCAGCATTGGCTGCACCACTGGCAACACTGTCTTCCCTCCCCATCGGGGGATGCCTGTTGGAAGTGTATTGACAAGCCCAGCCTTAAGAAGATAGTCACAATTACTATGCGTTCAAAGTGCAAATCATGTCATGCCCAGCAGTTAGCCTGCCATCTGCCCCTGACTTACTCTGCATCCTAAGGGATTTGGGGTTTGGGGGGTGTTTGTTTTGTTTGTTAGGGGAGGGGTGGGTGGTTAATCTCTCAGGTTTTTCCATGAGCATGGAGAGGGTGTCACAGCTGTCCCACTTGCACTGTGCTGTCAACAGTCATTTTTCTCCGTGCTCTGGCCAGTTTACCTTTACGAGTCCCTGCACTCACCTCGGACCACTGCAAAAGAAGCTCCCCTGACCAAAGCTAGCAGCAGCACTGCTTCATGAGCATAAACAGTTAGGTAGAGGGCGGTTTAACAGACACATCATGGCCCTCTAGCAAAATAGCAGCAGCAGCTTCCGCACCAGGGCGAATGGCCTTCCCAGCTACAGTAACCTTTATGAGGAATGCTTCTCCAAAGGCTCGAATTAGTATGAATGTTTCCACAAAACTGTACTACTGTAACAAAAGTTTATGAAGTTCACTGGTATGTGTTATTGAGGAATTGGATGTTTGAACAGTAAACAGTTTACTTACTGAAACATTAGGAGCTAAAAGAAAACAGGAGAATAATGAATCTTAAATAATATTTAAGTACCACAGAACTGTTACCTACTCATCGCAGCTCTAGAATTCTGAAGAGGGTGTTCAATACCCAAGCCAAGCGCTTTTTACACTGACTTTAACTTGAATGGAAGATGTTCAGTTTAAGCTCCCTTTTTTGGCATTTATTTGTATTGTGTGTGGGTGCGTATCCATATGTGTATTGGTGGGTATACATGCCAGGGCACACGTGGGAAGTCAGAGGAGAATCTGGGGAATAGGTTTCTCCTTCCTCCACTTGGGTTTTGAGCATCAAAGGCTCATGATTTATACTAGCCAATATATCCACCACTGTTTTAAACGTCTTCATAGCTTGTATTCACTTCTATGTGGTGATTCTAGACAGGTCTTTTTTTTTTTAATATTACTTTCAGATTAGTTGTTTTTAGTTTAGTTTTTTTTCCATAAAGGTTATAACAATATAATCAGATCTTGATTGAACTTGCATTGAATTTTTAAGTCAACATACCATAATTAATGTCATTAGGCTATTGATTTGGGATTAATAAGAATTGCATTAAATTTTAGGTGTGGGAAGAAAGTGTGCTAGGATACTAAGTTTTCCTATCCATAATCATAGCACAGTTTAAATTTATATTTAATGTCTTTTAAATTTTTCTTGCTGAAAGTCTTACATACTTTAGAAATAGTTTTTAACCTTAAGGTTTAAGTTTTAAACCTTAATTTGGTTTTGTAAGTGTAGTTTCAGTTCATTATAAAACTCATGCTTTTTGTTATAAAAATTTCAAACGTATAAAATAAACAGAACAATACAAGGAATCCACATGTTCCTCACGTAACTGTAGCAGCTGCCACACTCTTCTGTTCCAGTAGTCTGTTCAAATAGGGTTTTCTAACTCCCCACTTCTAAAAAGAGTATCACCCCTTGAGAACACTTTTTAGACATTTTTTTGCAATTATGCTTGGTGAAATTTTAATATCACAAAACCCTTAATAAAATGGTATATCTCCACATTATCTTTCTTAAAAGTAAGGTGTTTTTCCCTCCCCTTAGGAATGACTTTTCCTCCTGGATATTATAATAATGTCACATCCATTGAGAGAGCACGGGCTGTGATCTGCCCCTCACTGCTGTAATTCAAGCATTGGTATAGCTGTGTCTTAGGTATGAAGCATGACCCTGTGCCACACAAACAACATCATCTGACTGAGCACAGAGCTTACCCATCGCACATTCAGCAGAGAACGGCATGTGTGCTTGAGCCCCTGCGTGGGCCTTATCCTTTGTGCTTCCCCCAGTGTAACTCCGCAGTTCTTACAAGCACAATAGTCGCCATCCAGCTTCAGCTTTCTAGAAGCATTTACTGTATCTCAGGAAAACTTTAAGCGATTTCCCAATAGGCTTGGCCAGGTACAGTCGTTTCCCTTTTGGCATTCTTGAGAACTCTATATAGAACGTAGTTGTACTCCAATAAATCAGTGTGAGTAAAGGAAACATTGTATACACCATCTTCCTTCCAGACCTTTTGACGGCCATTAGTTCAGTCTTCCAGCTAGTTGTTGTTTGTTATTTTAAACCTTATATAAAATTCTATGTAAAATTATTGTGTAAAATATTTCTACATGGCACTATGAAGCAAATGACATTTCTCTAGGCAAAGAAAACTAGAAGTGACATATGTAATGCTGAAATAGTTTGGGGTCAGTGAACTCAATATTATATGTAGTAAATAACTACTATTATAAGCAGAAGACTTTAGATGGTGATGGGACTTGGCATCATCGTTGAACTATATGTTTGTCTTTAACTTTTAGATTTTATTCATCACATTAATGACACAGACACTGTACTGAGCACCAATAATAGCAGCCCTGGTAAGTAGTCTGGAATTCAGTTTGTTTCCTCGTCCCCATTCCTACTCCCAAAAGGAATTAAAAATAGAATCCACAACCCCATTTTAGGCAAATGGTTGGGGAAAAGATGTCGCTACATTACTGAGTCACCGTTAAATTATTAGTGCTATGTTTCGGAATAGGTATATCTATTAAAAACAAATGGTTGAGTGTGATTCGCCGGCGGGGCACCTGCCTGGCAAGTGGGAAGCCCTGGGTCTGATCCTCAGCTCCATAAAAGAAAGAGATCAAAAAGAGCATTAAAGTAAGACTGCTGAGACATCTCAAGGACAGCAGGCTTGACAACCTGAGCTTGAACCCACCGACCTACGTGATTGAGTAAGGAACTCAAGTTACACTCTAACCTCCACACACTCACTGTGGCATAGCAAACAGATGATGGATGGATGGATGGATGGATGGATGGATGGATGGATGGATGGATGGATAGAGGGATGGATGGATGGATAGATGGATGGATGGATGGAGGGATGGAGGGATGGATGGATGGATAGATGGATGGATGGATGGATGGATGGATGGATGGATGGATGGATGGATGGATGGATAGATGGATGGATGGGTGGATGGATGGATGGAGGGAGGGAGGGATGGATGAAGGGATGGAGGGATAGAGGGATGGAGGGATGGATGGATGGATGGATGGATGGATGGATGAAGGGATGGAGGGATAGAGGGATGGAGGGATGGATGGATGGATAGATGGATGGATGGGTGGATGGGTGGATGGGTGGATAGATAGATACTGAGAGAGCAGAAAGGGAGGGGACAAAGGGAAATGGGGAATAGATACATTCTCCAGACTCCCCGGTTCTCAGTGTACCATCTAGACCCTTAGGCGGCTATCCATAGAGTGAACTGCAGAATTATTCTGAATTGTTCAGATTCTCTAAATTCTTCAGTTTTTCACCAGTGATCGAGGATTTCTGCTTTTAATTCCCTAACACATAGATTTGTTGTTGTTGCTGTTACTAAGAAAAGAAAAAGGGGGCCAGTGAAATGGGTCGATAGGTAAAGGTCCTGGCAGCAAGTCTGCTGACGTGAACTGAATCCCGAGTCCTGCATGGGGGAGGGCAAGAACTGACACCACCATGCTATCCTCTGACCTCTGCACATGAGCAGGGATGAACATGCACACACAAATTATAGAGAAAATGCTTGTTATTTAGCCTTTATATGGCTAATAATGCAATAATTGCTCTGCATGATGTTTTTTGTATTATTGAAATACCATCAGTCCAATGTTTTCAGTCCAGTGTTTTCAGTCCAGCAGTGGGGCTGAGGAACATGCATGCTACCTCAAAGCTTTTTAAAGATTCCTTTGCCTTTCACTATTTATATTTGGGTGAAAGATTCCTAAAGTAGGGGGATGGCACGTGCATAGTTGTTTTCAAGGTGCCTCACACTGATTCTCATAGGCAGGCCACCGCCCCCAGCTCTGCCCATGGGATTGGTAGCTTATGTCAATCTTGACAAAAGAGTCATTGATGCTCTCAGGGAATTTAATGAAGGAGGAGCTCTGTCTGTACCACAGCAGTTCAAAGAGACTTGTATGAGGATGAGTTGGTGCCCCTTTTTGAGAAGGCTGGTCCTGTCTGGAGTCTACGTCTCATGATGGATCCACTCTGGTCAGAACAGAGGCTATGCGTTTATCACCTTCTGTGGAAAGGAAGCTGCCCAAGGACTAGTTAAACCGTGTGACAGCTGTGAGATTCGCCCTGGTAAAGTCCTGGGAGTGTGCTTTTCTGTGGCAAACAACTGACTTTTGTTGGATTCACTCCAAAGAATAAGACTAAAGAGAACTTCGAGAAGAGTTCAGTAAAGTCACAGAGGGTCTGGTGGGCATTATTCTGGATCATCAACCCGATGACAAAAAGAAGAATTGGGGGTTCTGCTTCCTCGAATATGAGGATCACAAGTCAGCAGCCCAAGCCAGACTCTGGCTCATGAGTGGAAAAGTCAGTGTGGGGAAATGTAGTTACAGTCGAGAGGGCTGACCCCGTGGAAGAACCAGATCCAGAAGGCATGGCAAAGGTAAAAGTTTTATTTGTGAGAAACTTGGCTACTACAGTGACAGAAGAAATATTAGAAAAGTCATTTTCCCAATTTGGAGAATTGGAGAGGGTGAAGAAGTTGACAGATTATGCATTCGTTCATTTTGAAGATAGAGAGAACTGCTGTCAAGGCTGTGGATGAAATGAATGGAAAAGAATTAGAAGGGGAAGAAATTGAAATTGTCTTAGCTATGCTACCAGACAGGAAAAGGAAAGAACACCAAGCTGTAGACAGGGCTCCAGAAGCACCGCGTATGAGGATTATATCCTCACCTCCTCCTGATGCCACCTCCAGGGAGAGGTGGAGGTGGGCACAGAGGGAGAGGTGGGCATGGCCAGCTCCAGATTACTGTGGTTATGAAGACTACTATGATGATTACTATGGTTATGATTTTCACAACTTCAGTGGAGGCTATGAAGATCCCTACTGTAGCTATGATGGTGGCTATGCGGGAAGAGGAAGAGGAGGAGGGGGGCGAGGTGCTCCATCACCACCTCTAAAGAAGTAGAGCTGGCTGTTCACAAGGGGGCACCTTTGGGACCACAAGAAGCTCAGGGGGTGGCAGAGGGGGTCCTGTGTAACAGCAGAGAGGCCCTGGTTCTCGTGGAGCTCGGGGCAATCAAGGGCGCAATGTAGGAGGCAAGAGAAAGGCAGATGGGTACAACCAGCCTGATTCCAAACGTCGTCAAACCAACAACCAACAGAACTGGGTTCTCAACCCATCGCCAGCAGCCGCTTCAGCAAGGTGGTGACTGTTCTGGTAACTATGGTTACAATAATGACAACTACGAGTTTTATCAGGATACTTATGGGCAACAGTGGAAATAGACAAGTGAGGGCTTATAAACGATTCTTTCAAAATCCGATTGGCCCTAGATCTACATTCTTCAAAACAAAATTGGCGTAACTGTTTCATCTTTAAGTAGCAGTTTGCTGCCATTTGTGTTCAGCTGAAGAAGTCACTCTTGTGTATACTCTCAAGGCTTCTTATCTCTTCTTTTCTAAGTGCTCCTGGACATCACTGGGCTTGCAGAGGTCCCTTATTCTGGGCCCACAATGCTCTATTCCAAGCTCCAGCTTAGCTTCAGGACAAACTGTAAATCATGACTTTGCAAAGCCTTTGGTTTGGACAGTTGTGGTTTTGGATGTGGAATAGATCACACAGGAGTATGACGTAAGCTGTAAATAAAAGTACAAGCAGTGCCTCGCCTTAGTACTTTAAGAAATTAGAGCAAACAGACTGAAGTTTATTTGTACTGAAAATAACCTATGACTTCGGTTTTGCATTCCTAGAAGCAGGTTAACTGTGTTTTTAAATCATTGTAACCACACCTTTTTGAAATCTGCCCTATAAAATTTGTTTGGCATAAACATCAAAGCCATAATTTGTTCTTTGATGTCATCGTATTTCCAATTTCTTGTTCACGTAAGATTTCAATAAAACTCAAAAATCTACTCAAAACAAGCAATGAAACAAAAACGATTCCTAAAGTGCCCATGCAGCCCTTTCTGAGAAGGGAGCCTGCATTCACACTGACAGCCTCACAGGTGCCAGTCCCCGGGCACAGTGACCCTCCTCCAGCTGTGTGCCCTCGTCTCTAACATGGCATGCACTCACTTTCACAGTGATCTGTCCAAGCGCCGGGAGTGGCCATCCTGACAACAGCTCCATGATCTTCTACAACAGTGACACGGAGGTGCGGCTGTTTGAGAGGTGGTGGGACAAGTCCAAGACAGTGCCCTTCTACCTTATAGGGCTCCTCTTGCCGCTGCTCAACTTCAAGTCTCCTTCGTTCTTCTCCAAATTTAATATCCTGGGTAAGATGCTGCTTTGTGGAACTTGAGCAGTGTGAGTGGGGAGACTGTTACCTTCCCCGCTGTTCATAGCTGCTGAACTTGTCCATTCACATGATACTTTGATTCTGCCACTCTTTGTTTTTCTGTAAGGTTTGGCACAGAAAAATGGGCACAACCATTTCAGGTTCCTTTTGCCTTGCTATGTTTTGTTTTTTAGTTTGGTTTTCTTGATGTGAATTACTAGGTTTCCCGTCTAACCTTCTTGAACGACTCTTATTTCCTGTGAGAATGCAGCTAGAGGAAATAGACTAAAGTCTGAGGAGGTATCACAATAACTCCCACTTAAGAGCATTA